>NW_023998423.1:16754215-16864004 GCF_014805625.2 Glossina fuscipes | reverse complement strand
ATCCTGGATTGGCTGAGTCATACCCTGCCTAAGGAAACTCGTCACAATATATATATATATATATATATATATATATATATACAATATATTTTTATATAAAGCGATTACACTAGCCATTAACGTTATATTTATGAATATTTTGTGGATAAAGATAGAAATTAGAAAAAAAAACACAAACTCATACTCATATGTACGGTTGTGCTGCTTAAACAATCTAAAGAATAATCAAGAAATGTTTCATGCATGTATGCTTGAATGCTTGAATGCAATGTTACACCTAAAGTTACTCTCAGTTGCAAGTGAACGTTAAATATGAATGGAACCATTAGCAGTTAAACTATGTGTAGGTATATGTGTGCGTTTATGCGTACACAGAGACCTCTTCTCTTTTCTATATGATATGAATGTAGTTGTGTTCTTTATATGAAAGTGAAATATGTGCTTTAAGTTATAACACTCTTCTGCATATATACGATTATACATATACACATAAACAAGTTTCTAGGTTAACAGTTTTTGTGAAAACAATATTTACATGAGTTACATTTTGTTACTGAGTGTAGAAAATAAGTTTTTTTATTTTTTACCCAGCACCGAAGAATTCGTGCAAACTGGCTTTGTTATCCAATTTGTAACATCCAGAAATGTTCACATGAAACTGCATATATATATACATATCTGTTCTCCGATATAAAGAACGATTGAAGTGACATGAATTCGTTCCTGCGCTGGTTTTAGGCAAATTATAGGTTACGTAAGACGGAGTTCATCATAGTAGAATTTTTGCGGCTGTCAAATTTGACGTGAACATGAACACAAAAAACTCTTGGCTTAAATTTGGAAATAAAACTTCAATCTGTTTGTTATGTACGTGCAAGGATTGTTAGTAGTGGTAGGCATTAGAGATTCGACCTGAAATGAATGTAATTTCTGTACTTGGGTTTAGATTTTACGAAGTTTTATTTCAAGGAGTAGACACTTAGTGTAGAGTAAAAAGCGTTTTCGGTTAACAAAAAAGAATGAAAAGCTTACACTTGTCTTAGGTCGAATTTCGGATACATCCCGACTGAATACACATTCTAATCAAATTCCATATGGAAGAAAAATGAATTGAAAGGTGAACAGCTTTTGCAATTTAGAATCAATAAATTAGTTAGTTAAAAAAGTAAAATTAAAAAAAAAAAAATTGTATATGTGTTGTCCAGCAATCGGTAAGTTTTTGATTTTTTGTTTGCAATTCTTTCGTACAGATTTCCTGCGAAACTTTTCAATTTCACCTAGGTTTTGTAGGGCAGGCAAAAAGTTCATTTCCGGATTACGGTTGTAACAAAAATGCATTTTAATTTTCTCCGTCACGTTTACCCCCTCTCTAAGGCATCCCCTGATATTCATGCGGCTTGACTTAAGATATTGTTTGCCATCGTGATTAAGCCATGCCGTATGAATTTCAGTGAACTCTGCTGAAAGGTTTTTCCTTTTCTTCCGAAACATTTTTAATAATTAAATTTGAGTTTGGGAAATCTTTTACGTTCCTAATCTGTCGGAACGTGATGTAAACAGATTTGTCTGGCGCTACCTCCTTTCATACGTTTCACAAAGATCAAGCATGAATATACTGCGCTAGGGATAGGGGTACATTTTCTTCGTTCAAGTGCATAGTACACAATACCTAAAAAAAAAAAAAAAAACAAAATGGAAAACAATCTTGAAAAAATTGCAGCATATTAATATCAATAATTTATGAATTACATTACATAACATTGCATGTGTGAGAGAAAAGTACAGTTCGTTCATGTATACCTTGGAAAAGGCTAAAATGCCTTTTAGATAAACAGGACCATAGTTAATCGGTATTTACAACTTTCAAAAGATGAGTATACGTTTTTTGTTTTTGTCTTACGTGTTATTCCACCCTTCAGCTAGCAGTATGTACACGAACATATGAAAATCAAAAGAAATGCGCGAGAGCTTTCCCCAAGAACGAGTTGTAATTATTCTGCACTAGTTAATCGTAATCCAATTGAAAGAGTGAACACAACATTGTCTTCGACTGTGTTTGCGCACTAACGGCCTTTGGGAAAGTCCTAAATGTCAATCACAAAAGCTGTAAACTTAAAAAATTCCATAACCCATCGTTGTTTTTATTCATATTGCATTATTAACCGCCTTTGAAAGTCGGCCAGATCTGAGCAAATCAACTGTAATTACAACAAATGTTTATTAAAGTATTTTCGACATGCGTCACGTTGGGTAGGTCACATTTTCTTTTGCCAAGGGTCAATCCATATCGATCCTGCGACATAAAATTTAGTTCGAACTGAAGGATAAGAGTACAACACCTAGACGGCAGCTTCAGAGACTCCTTAAGAGATTTATATCCTTGAATGTATCAAATTCTGAACCGACATAGGTATGTCTATATGTATGTCTGGGGCAACTGTTGTCTTGAGGGTATCAGGATTAATTTCTTTCTTTTTCTTCGTTCTTTTGATTGTCAAAGGCAAAGATTTCCGAAAATAGTGGCATGAGATTTAATTTATATTATAAATAAAATGAAATGAGATGAGATTTTATTTATACTATAAATAAAATGAGATGAGATTTCATTTATGCAATTTTTTTTATACTATACTATTTATAGTATAAATAAAATCTCATAAAATAAAAGTGCCATGAGATATTATTTATAATAATACGTAGTATTGCATTGTATTGTAATGTAGCGAACAATCTGCACTGCCATCTAAAAAGGACTATTGTTCTTCCCCAATCCCCTAGCCCCCTCCAGTTTTAGTATTGTTATAAAAGCCATTACCATCTTAGGTTTGGAACGCCATATTGTGTCCGACGTTATGAAATGTTCACCAAACATCTGACATCTAATTCTTCAGATGTCCGACCATTCGCAAGGAGCTAGGATGGGACGCAGAATTTGCATAAATCGATATCCGAGATAACCATATTTTTCAATTTTCATAAACTAAAACTTGGAGAATTACACTGTTGGCAATACTGAAGCAAAATTGTAGCATTATATGGAAATCACGTCTTAAAAATAATTAATTTAAGATTCATTCGAACAACGAATACTCAACGATTGTAATTTTTTTTTCTTATTAGCTTTTATTTATTATAAAGTCTTTGAAATCGAAAATAAAATATTCCTATTTTATTTAAATAGTAAGAAATCATCTAATAAATGGAAACTATCGAGTATCCAACCAACTGCTCGAGATGCTCGTATAATGAAAGAAAAACAAATATGAAAGTAATATTTTGTCCAAAAGTCAGAAAAAAAGGAAAATTTCTACTCTTTTTTTTTTTTTTTAAATACAATACACTCATAAATACCATGTATATGTACGGCATATGCGGTAACTCATACATATGTATACTTGTGCGCATACAAACGCTTTGGGAATAATCGAGGAATTTAACATTTTCTACAGTAAGATTTTTCTTGGTTTCCTTTTATATTACATTTTTATTTTATGTTTTTTTTTTTTTTTTTTTCTTCTTTTTTGTTTTTCATTTCAAAAGTTTTACGTCTCCTTTAGTAACAATACGTTTCCATTTATAACGTGCTTTGTTTAAACAAGTATTGTTCACCGGAAACGGATATATGACTTACCCTCATGTATGTGCTCAGGCATTTAAATAACATACTTGACACTCTTATGTTAACACACTTGCATGCAAAAACAAATTTGAATTTTTCTCTAAAGAAACCGACTGCATAAATTCATCTAAAATTGCCGGATGCAATCTTTTTACGGGCATGCACAATTTAAGTTTGTTCAAAAAATTAAAAAAAAAAAAAAAGAAAAGACATATATATATAAATACACATATTAAAAATATATATTTACTCCTACCCACTTAGAAAGGCGCAAACTAAAACAAGAGACAGATTTATGTCAAGCGAAGTTATAGGAAAACTAAATGAACGCAGGAACAATGAGACGGTTTACTCACGATTTTAAAATGTCTCGAGATGATCGTGTTGCTAACGTTACGGTAGATCCTATTGTCCATTGAAAGGAACTCTTTGGTGAGCATATGAACTATTATACACAAACTCACTCACACGTTGGATGTTGCCTTTGCTTCTACTTCACTTACTATCAATTTCTGTCACTCGTTATTCGTTATTATCAGTTATTGTTTTTTGTTTTACTGGCCATAGCTACTCTTCATCTTATCTTATTGTCGGTTATTGATAGACCAGATGTAGCAAAAAGCTTTCCTAGTTCACTACGTTCACTACAATTTTCAATTATTGAACGTAACAATTCATAATGCGTCAGTTTCCTAAAACCTGAAACATGAAATCTTTACTACTCGAAGTGAACAAATTGAAACATCTGTGCATGACTTAAACCACACTGTTTGCACGTTGTAAGTAAATAAATTTCAATTCTAAATGAATTTATATATTTTCATATATATATAACAGGTATATGTGTTCAGTTCTAAACGAATCTTCTATACTCACTACGTTTATAATAAAAGAAAAAAGAACTTGACGAAAATGAGAGATGGCGATATACTATAATATTCGGTAGGTGTGGCCGAGTTTTCTGCCTTTTTGTGTACTACACTGCCTATAGGATCGCTTATGGAATAAACCAATTGTTCTTGTTGTAATTTATAAGTAATGAATAAGAAACGAATATTTTTGATTTTGAGAGTAAAGAATTTCTAAGTTTGTTAACCATTGCGGGTAAGTTCTTTGGCTGATTTGGCCCATTTTTGCAAGTAATAACCAATTTTCAACTACTTTCAATGCTTTTACCACATTTGAAGACGACATTGTCGTTTTTCAGATCGAGAATATGTTTGCCACAGACACTGTGACCTTAAGACAGACAGACTGACATACTTAAATTGATTTGGAACTCGAATGTCTATGAACTCCGGCCTATAAAAATAAAAACTATACCATATAGCGGAGGAGGTCCAAAGAATAGACCTATGTTCGCCAAGTTTGCTATAGTTAATTTTAATGTCAGATTACTCTTATGCACAGGCATTGACCATAAATTGTTCAAAGGTGGCCCTTGTTGCCGTATAAAGAGCTAGTTTTCACAGAAGTGAATTTAAAAACACACGTACGTTAAACTATCTAACTAACAGTCCACCTTTCTTATACAAATTAAGTGAGTTGAGATACTCAGTGGTTTTCGATGAGAAATTCTTAAAAATGCAATTTTTTCGACACACGCAGAAATTACGTTACTTTCCAGTCTTCCTATTATAAAATATTATTCCAATTAAACATACATATGTACTTGAAAATAATAAAAAAGTAAAAAGTCTATAGCGGGACAGAGGTGAACGTCAAATGTCCTATGCAATCCTATAGTGATATATATAGAAAAAGTGATCCGATTAGAACCGCTTTCAGTAGCGTTCTTTCAAAACATGTTAGTGAACCAGATTTCATCTAAACATCTCAACAATTGCGGCCTTCCGGAGATTTAAGACCAGAAAACAAAACGGACAGACAGACAGACAAGCTTAGATCGATCGAGGATTACGTTTAATATATGTGCACAGATATGTCCAGAGATATAATAGAAGGTGGGTCAAGTCCTTCTAAATGGTGTATGCCTCCGCATAAACTTAATACGCCCTTGCATCACAAGTGGTCTAGAGTATGAAAACAAAATAAATTCAAATTTGAAAATCAACTTGTGAATATGAAGCTTGAAGCATATGTCGATTAAAGTTGAAAAAAGGTAACTGCAAATGCAAGTAAAAAATTGAAAACTGACAAATTTTCATTTGTAAATAAAGAAAACCGAATTTTAAATAAAAAACTCTGGATGGAGTAACGAAATAAACTAGAATTTCTTTGGTCTATCAAACTAGTGTTTCCCTCTCTTCAATGGTTGTTTAAGTGCAGCACGTATTTTCGCCTCTTTATTTTTATTTCATTTCATCTTATTGTGTGACTCTCAAGTTTACATTTCGCGGTGGCGTATATTTTTTATTGCGTACAAGCATCAGTTTAAACAATTGACGATTGTGGCATTCATAAGTTGATTGTTGAACGTTCACCGTTCTTCTGCAATTTTTTTTTTTTTTTTTTTTAATCACTAGTGATTTTTGCCATTCAATGCAAAACTTCTGTAATCTGTTCTTGTGCAATGGATGAGGATTTTTCAGTGCTGCTGCTTCATGCTTCATGTGATTGGTAGGCTACTTTGTGGGCGACAGTGCACACAGTTTAAACTCTTGCCTGCTTTTTTAATTATTCTTCGTTTATTAATTTCGTAGCATTTTCTGCTTTACAAATGAGAATTTTTCATTTTTAAATGACACTTGAGATGCCTCTAAGAAAGAGGACGTTATGCATCAGAAAGGTTATAGTCAGAATTTGTGTATAACGTATATAACAAATAAAAATTTTTATATTCGGTCATGACCGAATCTTTAATATCCATTACCATTATCCTAAGAAAACTCACAAAAAAATAAATCTTCACGCTCTATGGTATGGAGTGGGCGTGTCTGATTTTTTACATTTTTATTTTCAAAATAAAAGCTTTAGTCGGATAACCGTTTGGGGGATGTAGGCGTGTGCTGTGACAGTTGGGCCCATGGACAGATGTACAGACGAGCTGACGAAGGTGCTTAAGTGCATTCGAAATTTGAAATTGGGTAAGAATTTATGCACTTTATGGAGTTTTCAATTTTAATAGACTACAATATTGGAAAGGCGTGGTCAATTTTTTCCATTTTATATACGTTCAAATTTTTATAGATTTATCTGCTTTAGCTTATGAATAATGAGCAAATCTTTTATTCGTTCTGAAAAACAGAGGTGTTCTCATTTTATGTGGTACTGTAGGCGGTGTTCTTTGCTCGATATCGTCAACTTTCAATACCAGCCTACGTGCAACAACTTCCAATGTTTCTGTCAAATTTTGTAGTCGATGGTGTCATTTTTCAAACGTTTAGACAAAATGAGTGTATTTTACATCTTTCGGTGAAAGGTGTAAAAAGCAAATTCGCTTGATGACTAGCAAAGGTGTTCTATAAGAAATTTGCTTAGCAAACTGTCGTTAACGAAAACAAAGATAATACAGCTTGACAGCAGTTTCGTACCGTAGGAAAATTCATTAAAAAGCATGACTCTCCCAATCAGAAGACTATATCGTGTATAGAAATAAATATTGAGGGGTTTTTTTTGGTTTTTTGTTTCGATTTTCGAATTCCGTTTCGAAAAAAGTTTCGCCTTTCAAGGCTATCTCCAAAAGAACTAGTATTTCGCTATCGTCATAAGATTCTAAGCACTTTTCGAACAAACAATAAGTCATCTTTTAAAAGTGGAGAGGGTAGGACATTTCAGGTTAGAACAAACTGAACAGGCAAACATTTCCTGGATGAGTTTTGCTACAAGGAGCCGAATTCCTTTATAATAAAAATGATATTGCGATTTTTCGTATATTACGCCGACTCTTCTGCGTAATTGCATTAGTCCTTAGTTGTAGTATTCCTTAGAGATAGATTTATTTGGTTGGAGCAAACACCGGGCCGTCAAGGATGTCCAGACTGCTCACCATTTTGATCGATTCGTACAATGCTTGTTTCGACCTTTGATCATTTTAGCGGATCTATTGCTCATCACTCTTAGGGACATAGCCGCACTGTCCGCTGAATTAATTAGGAAAAGCACAGTTTCCCTAAAATTTTATTTTTTTGATATAATACTATCCTTATACTAACTAAACTCCAAGAAACTATATTATGTCCGCTTTAGAGGGATAACATATACAGTTACGTATAGCTTAAAGATAATACTTTCAAAGAAAGAAGTCAAAGTGTTATTTTATACCCTAAAGAAATAATCTCTCTTACCAAATCGGACTGAACTAATTTCTTCTAAATACTTCTAATACTAAAAGTTACATGACATAAGGAAAAGCTTATGTAATAGTGATGATCCGATGTAGACTTAAAAAATTAAATAAACAATTCTACAAGAATATTATAATACTTACGCTGTATAGAGCGAAGAAATCAAACCATCAAAAGCGAAGAAGAGAAAACCTTATCAAGAAAGTCGTCTACTGCTATCATCCTAGCATAGTATTCCTATCCGATGTGTTTCTCTCCCGAAAGCCAAATAACTCTTGCTTTTGAGCATAATTTTCTTCCTTCCTTTCTTTACTTGCCACAGTTACTGTGTTAGTTCAGGCAATGCCTTAAATTGCTTATTGAGCAAATAATAAATCAATGCTTAGCAAGAAATTTTAAAATTGCTTTTAAGGTAAACAGAACATCTTATTCATTGATGCAGATTGTTGTTGTGCGAAAAGTACTCGCACTCTTATGTTGAAAATTTTTGATTTGTAGCCTTTGCAAAAAAATCAGAAGCATTTGTGTTGTACATTTTTTAACAAGTCATTTAAAATTTATTAATATATACATATATGAAATCTAAAATGTGTAGAAAAGTTTCCCTGCTTTTGTAAAAATGTACTTAACTTTCACAATTTATTTAAGACAACACCAACACGCACTCCACATTCAATCGTCGGCAGGCATTTGCTTGCAAATTTAAGAAAAAAACAATAAAAAAAAAAAAAACAAAAAAAAAGAGAACAAAGTTCAACACAATAAATAAAAAATTGAAAACTTTACAAAAGCAATTAATTTTTCAAAAGTTTGGAAAAATAAAATGCAAAACGAATTTCATTTAGTTTTAATCGAATCCAAAATGGTCGTGTTATTTAGACTAAAAAACGTTAAAAATATATTTTGAAAGTCAACTTTTTTTTATTTACTTTCCTGCTTTTTTTTTCTAAATTAAATTTTAAATTTTAGTAAAATCATTCGAAGCGGTTAGAAAAAAGGTCTAGAAAACAATTTTCTCTTCGATTATCTTATCTAAATCCGTTTCATCCTCAACAAGCAGTTATTGTATCGATATTGTATTCTTTCTAGTTTGATGTACAATAACTTGCTTGTAGATAATGTATTCCAAATAATAGTTGCTTGCCATTCTTTCACTTCGAAAAGGTATTTGTTTAAATAATTGGATCAAAATATTTTGCGTCATATTACACAACTTGTTCCCATCTTTCTGGAAACACAGTGATACCATGTCGAACAAACGATATTGGTTTGGCAGCGATTCAATTATCGAATCACTTTCACACTTCTTCAGTATTTCGAACTCGCGTGCCAGCTGAACTATCCTGCCTCGATCTGAGTTAGTGCCAATCCGAAAGTACTATGTATGGTGAGTACGTTGGATGCGGCAGAACTTCCCATTCGAGTTGGAACAGTGTTTGCTCGACAACTCTGACAACGTGTGGCCAAGCGTTGTCATGACTTTCTGCCTTTAAACTGCTATTCCTTGTCTTTCTTGCAACAATATATCGTCCAATTTCTTCAATTGACTTCGGTAGACATTTACAGTAACAGTTTCCTTCGGTTTTAGCAAACCGTAATACTGTAGACCTTGTTCATTCCATCATATGCTCAGCCAAACTTTATGGTTATGAATATTTCGATTCAGTGTTGATGTGGCTGGTCCTCCTGGACTAATCCATGACTTTTTGCGCTTGAGATTGTCGACGGAGAGCCACTTTTCATCGCCATAAAAAACTATTTTTTTTTGTCTGGCAAGCAATGAAATCGCGATGTTGGGTCGGTTCGAAATGGCTTTTTCAGTCAATTTGTATAAGAGCCATTTTCCCTCCTTCTGGATATTTGCCATCGCATGTAAACATCTAGAGTTGATTCGTCATCTGCTAAACTGTGCGTCCCGTGATTGGCGTCCGTTCACACTGAAACTGTTATTTTATGTAGAGAAGGATCAAAATCATGGAATTTAATCGTTGCGACGAATCTCAGGGCTTCCTATTATTAATTGCGGACGAGGTATAATTCCAAAAGACCAAAAAAAAGGGTGGCCAAAAAGTCGGCAACACTATCGTCCGCATTATATATTCGTCGATTTTCTCTTATGGATAGTCTTTATATGTAATCGGCATTACTACAGTCTACACTACTCTAACGATAATCGTAGGCCTGTTCTCTCTGTCTGTATAAAGTTCAAATCACGCTATTTGTAAGAATTCGCCTTAATGGCACTTCCCCAGTTCACAATTACTTTCAAATTAACGACATATTTGCAGACTGCCAAAGGCTTTCTCTTTTTCCTGGATTCCTATTTGACGTGACCAACTGTATGAACGGACACCCGGAAAATACCTTCAAAAAATATTTAAATTTATTAAAATGACTGCATTAACTAACTACTTATTACTCTTTAAATAGAACCGATATATTTAACTAGTGCTAGCGATTCTTTTACTTTAGTCTAAAGTTTTTTTAATTTCTTGGTGATAAATAAATTATAAATAATGTTTACTTATTTATTTAGTTATTAATGCAACTTGATTGCAAAAATTTCAACCAATAATCGCATAAAAATGGATAGAGAATTTCTAGAAAATAACTTATAATTATCTTCTTAGTGCATAAAGAGCTATGCAAAATGCTTATTAATTTGAGGTGAAAGTCTAGCTGTTATAACGTGTGCAGCCAAATTTACTTAAACGCATAAGAATGCATATAATTCAAACAATAAAAATCTTATAAAAATCTTTTACTAAACTATTAGGGCCGAGTTTTGAAGTAGGCGCGTGATAGTAAACACAGCCGATTCAATCTGCGAAATACAAATTACTTTAAATTTGTGTTCCTGTTTGTCTATAGAAAACTATCAAATGCATTAAATTTTAAGGCAACTCGGAAGGGCCACTTTAGATAGATTGGAGACGTACGAGACCGATGTACGTACCTTTGCTAAGCTAGCTGGTTCGTGAGATGTGAGAGGGATTCTATGATTTTGGCTCATTGACACTTCGCAGACTGTTACAATTAAAAGAACAGCACGTGCTTCTCTTTCAACGAAAACACAGACAAACGTAACCTAAGTCTAAACCGAACAGACATCCCTCTTGTATCTTGACCTTTTTATACCTAACCTGTCTAGGGTCTCTTTTAGCTCATGATGTCTATGGGAGACACTAAAATATTTTCAGTCTTAATTTTTCTCATATCGCAATTAAAACGTCCAGGCATTCGTTCCAATATTTTCATCTCCCCTTCCCAAAAACACGCAAAACCAAAAAAAAAAAAAATCTCCTATTGTCAATTCTTTTTGCTCGCGAACTTAACAATCTCAGTAATGCAAGGTTGCATTCCTAGCAAACAAAAACTGTTAATAGGTTTCGTGTAAAGATAATCTCGGCAGATTTCGCCCATTAGCGAGCATTGATTTGATGGTTTTGAACGAATTCGATAATGAAATTAACTAATGAACACCATCTAAACTTTTACAAAGGACCCGAAATATATTAAAAAGGTTTCTTAACTATGTCTGCCCAATTTTATCAATATGAAGTTGAAATTGAAAAACAATTAGGGGCATTGAGGGTGGCATGTCCAATACCTCTGCTTAATTAGGGAAGAGATAACAAATATAATTAGTAGTTGCTCCCCAAATATAAGATAGACTAATGATGGCAAGGAGACTAACGGATTCCATCTGAAATTCCTTAACGCAAGAAGCAAATATTATTTCTGAGTTGCGTCTGTTGAATTGAACATAAAGCCTATAGCAAGAAGATCATCCAGCAACTGGTAGCATATTCCTGTAGTGTCCTCATCAAACTTATATATAATATTTTTCTTACATAAGGATGACCAAACTCTGTCGACCATGCTTTCATAAAGCCAAGAGCAGTCCTTGCTTTATTTTTTCTTATAATAAGAAAATGAAAAGTCTTAGGTTACTTTTCACTTGATTTATGAAAAATAATCCCGTAATGGGGGATAGAAATGTAGGCATGAACTTGATGTAAGAAATTAATAAATTTTATTAAATTATATAATGATGAGTCTTAGCGAAGGTTGCGTTATTACAAGAGAAGTTTTCCTCACCTGAGAGTTTAATAAATTTAAAGTTAAGTGTATGCGGTAATGTGCAAATAAAAGTTGTTTAATTTTTTTAAAATTTTTTAAATTGTTATTCAAAGTTGAGTTTATTCTTGTTCAACTGGTAAATAGAAGAGTAAACTTTTGCTTCAACAACAAGCGAATGTGTTAAATTTTATATATGTAACAAATGACATATTTGTTGATGGCTTTAAAACAATATGTGCCGTTAAGCATTTTCCATTATAAAGTCATTTGCATGCATGCATGTACGGAACATACGCCAACACATGTACGACAAACAGCTATCATACGCCATGATGTAAACACATGAAATTGATTTGAATTTTTATATCCATCAGCAAGGCGCGTTTACTGCTTTCGTTATTCCATATGTGACCGGCAGAGGTGTCATAGGGCAAATATATTCTTGATCAGCAAAGAATCTAATTCGACTTTTTTGATTGCGTTTTTTTGTGCCCGCTCGGTCGAGCGTCCTCTCGTTTTGTTATCAGTTTGTCTCCCCCGTCAATGCAAACAAAAAAGTGAACAAAGATTTTATTTTCTCAGTGCATTGATTCCGAGTTTCTTCTGACCATCTCTGCTGAACTTGTCCCAATTCCAGCTGGATAGATAGAATGCAGAAGCGCAGTTGGTTCCTAGTTCAAGTTCAAGCAGATCAAGTCTGCATGATTGGCGGCAAACATAAAGCTCCTGAGCTTATAAATCGTCTTTACTGCGAGAGCAATTTCCTCAATAATGCTTTGCTATGACTTTGCGACATTCCGCTTCTTTATTCGGGATGAAAGGAAATATCTTTATAACTGAGAGGATTAGCATTCGGTGATCGGCTTTATCAAAGAGTTTCTGAAATTGTAGAGCGAGTTTATAGTTATCCTCGTATTTTTGTCAAGCTTTTGAACAAAACTCGATATAACCAATCCAATCGATTTTAAAAACCTTTATCCTCGCTTCTAGAATAATTCTCACACAACTATATAATTGCAAAAGCATCCTTTTTTCTATGTATAAATCGAAAGTGAAGGGTATTCAAGATTCGTTTTAAAAGCATTCCAACTTCTTTACTTTAGCCTTTTTTTTTCATTTTATTTTTGTTTTCATTTTCCCTACATTCGGTTTTGGTTTCTATCATTTATGCGCATAAATGTCCTCAAGCTATTAAAAGTCATTGGTTGGCGTGCATTACATTGCACGTTGCATATACTTGCGATTTGAATTATATAAGCATCTGGAATGCGTTGCTTCCACATCTCTATACAGTCGCACTTAAGTGCACAAATATGCTCAATTAGCGAATGTTTTCTCGGTTGCCTGACGCAATTTTACTTAGAGCCTAGATGTACCATCGGTTCTCCCACATAAACGCGTGTGTATGTGTAAACAATTACATTCATTTCCCTTTTTCTTCAAACGGTTTAGTTGTCGTTGTCAGTGGTTTTACGCTGTGCAAATGTATGAAAGAATGAATAGATGAATGAATGCAAAAACGCATGAAAAAATGGGCCAGCGAATGAGCGTACGAATGAATCCATAGATGAAAATGTTGCATGTTTTTGAGCATTTTCATGTTTTTGCCTGGTGTCATTTAGCAAATGAGCTCAGTTTTACTAGACAAAGCGCAGTCATTTCTATGGTTTGCTATTCTTTTCCTTGCCTTTCTTTTGTTTTTTGTTTTTTTTTTTTGTTTTTCTTTTTTTAAGCGATTCTATCACTACCATATGTATGGACTTTTGCGCCATACATTATACGTTTGTTTGCCACTTGAATGTTTTGTTGTCTAAGTAAAAGGCCTGTTAAGTTATTTTTATTTTTTTTTTTAATTTTGTAGAATAAAAGATTTTTTTTTTTTAATTTACAGAAAAATTTATGATTCTACTCAGATTAATTTTGACTTAATAATAACTTTGAGTGCCTTAGTGAGTATTTGTCTCCTTAATGACAAACGTTGGAGGCTTTTAGAAAGATAATCATTTACATCGCTTAACTGGTTGGAAGTAAAAATAGTCGACTGTGTAAGAATGTGTGGATATTTGTATATTTGCATGAAGATTTCCATAATCTTTATGCTTATGCTTTCATATCTAAATTATTCTTTTTTATTATTATTATTATTACAATTAGTTTAGCCAAAGAAATGAATGGTAAAACTAAAGTCTTAAAGCACTGGCACCTATGGCTATCGGCTTTATTGAAAACTCTACCGCACTTGAGCTGTAAATCGACATTCTTTGCCTAATCGGCCACTCAGGCGGATGATTCTACCAAGTTCTACTTTTGCCTCCAAGCAGGGTATGATTTTCTTCAATCTCAAATTGTGTGCTAAGTTTTCTGCTTGCGAATGTTTTTGAACAAGTCTCAGTATCTCGATGCGTCAAATTTGGACTATTTTGTTAAGTTTCTTATTACAACACTCGTTAGGCATCTCTGTTCCGCCATACGTTTCTTATTCTTGATATGGATAATACTTCATTCATTTCAAATGGATACGCGGGTTTCCTAGCAGAAAGGGTCTGTTAACCAAAGTAAAGGCCTGCACCTTGACACTTTACTTAAAAAAAAAAAACAAACTGTTACTGTTCCGACAATGTCTTATCTTTTTCATAAAACATTAAACATTAGACCTTGTGGCTATATAAAGGTTTTACACGACATTCCTTATAAAAAAATATGTCCCAAATATATACCCATGTGGTCCAAATATGGTACAGTAAAGTTGTATCTAAAATCACATCTCAGACATAAAATACTCTTAAATATACATCACGAAATAATCGTTTTTTGCTCTATAAAGGCAGATCTATTTTTTACAAGAAGCTTTATGTGTGGGAATGGGTTCAATAACTGATGGCTACATTTTACTGCTTTCATCACTTAATCTATCGAAATACTGTATTTTACGAATTTTTTTGGAAAATTTTTATCTCCACATGGGATGTGGAAGTTAGAACTGATCGATTCTCTTCGACCTATTGTACTTGGCATGTCCGTATGTAGAACACGATTAATCTTTAAAGTTTGCAATTTTAAGCTTTTGCATAGACAAACGTTAGTCGGACAGACGGACAGACGGACAGACGTGAATGAATGGCTTGGCTTGAGAAAATGATTTTGAATTGATTGTTGCGTCTATCTCACTTTCTACCGTACCGTCAATCTAGGAGTCAAAGAAATAGCTTCGAACATCATTAGGTTTTATTATGTCCGGTCAATATTCTCAGTCTACAAAATTGCTTTCTGTTTTATTTAAACTCATTTTTTTTTTTTCAAGATTAATAGGACTAACGAAAACTTTTTTCTAAAGTTGTTTTTCTATTGTCTGAAAATTGTTGTAAAAAATTGTTTAAAACTGCGGAGTTTTATCTTTGCTTATCCTGCTCTACTGTAAACAAGTTAATTTTGTTTATATAAATTAAAATTAAAACAAAACAAAACAAAAAAAAAAATAAATAAATAGAACAATATAAAAAGTGTTCGCGTGTACTGCTAAGGCTTTAAAGTTTTTTTCACTATCCACGCATAACTGAATTTCCATTCCAGCACAACATGGATTTAAATAAATTCCATTAGTTGCAGAGAGCTGTACACATAAATTCCCTGCACTTTTTTTTTTTCATTTTATTTCATTGTGTTTTTTTCTCAATTTCTATAGCGCACATGTAAGTGCAAAGAGCATAAAACACTAAAACACTACTGTGATGCAAATGTTTTTTGCTTTTATTATTGAATTGATAGCAAAATTGGCGAAAATAATTTCACTTTTCGAACACACTTGCACTCAATCATACGTATTACAAAGTAATGCGCGGCTTTGTGCACTGCACACACACAAAATATCAATTGACTATAACAAAATATCAATTGGCAAAAAGTAAAAACAAGTAAAAACAAAAAGCCATTGACTGATACGAGTCGAAAATGCTGGACACATTTATTTTAGTAGTTTTTTTGCCGACCATATGTCATGTGTGCTCCAAAACGGTCGATATATTTTGCAATGTTTTCAACCATCTCCTATAGTAAGTAAATCTCGTCAGAAATATTTTATATTCTTTTTTGTTTTTTTTGTTTTGTTTTTTCTATTTTAGCCAAACTTGATGGTGTTAAGACGTATATGCGTATGCGAAGAGTACCGAATCACTTGCAGGTGAAAGTTATTAAATGGTTCGACTATCTGTGGCTAACACAAAAATGTTCCGATGAGGAGCGTGCCGTATCCTGTCTTCCTGATAAATTAAAGGTAATAAATTTACTTTAGCTTAAAGTAAAACATTCCCATTATGCTGTGACAGAAGGAGCTAACAGTTTATAAAACAATTCGTTCATTAATTTCTTAAGTTATGGGCATTTTATACTTATCAGCATAGAGTTGAGATATACCATTTTACATTCTTTCTCTTATCTTCCAGAAGTTTCCGAAACTCTTAGGTACATAAGTACACTTTAAAGATTTTTTAAAGAAAGACATAACTTGCGCCATCAAAAATACCGTAATAAGTGTTTGCGATCCGTTACAAGTTATGTTGCAAAAAAAAGTTCCTTTACTTTGTTACTTTTCGTGCTTAGTTTGCATGAAAAGTCGTGCTCAACAAATGAAATGAATGAACATATTATATTAATCCGAAACTCAAGCAATCATGAAGTGGGTCAAGCGAGAGATTAAAGTCGACAACAAATTTTTAGTAGTTTGCTTTGTATTACGAGTCAATCCAACGAAACGATCGCTTTGCAAAACTTCTGTAAAAAAAAAAATAGGACCTGATGAAAATCGATAAGTAATATGTCAAAAAAGAATATACCAGGATTTTCTAATGATTTTCCGCCCTTATGACATAACTCAGCAATAAGTGTTTTTCTGAACAGCTTTAAAAGTCTAGATATAAATTTTCATTGAGCTGAAGGTGAACAGCACTTTTTGCAATACTATATAATTTTGTTTTTGTGATCTTGAAAATTTTCTAAACAAAAAATCTGTACGATATACGCTCACATTTTAAATATTTTTTTGTGAATTAATCTAGAGTTGTGCAGATCCTGCTGTGCTTTCAATATCTGTCTTAACACTAAATAAGATCGAAGGGTAGTTTATCGTCTGGTAGTATGTTTAAATACGACTTTTAAATTGAAACCAATGGTTACTTTTCCCAAATGGTTAACGGACAACGTTGTTGAATTTATTCGTAAGGTGTTCAACTAGTTTCCTTTCACCTAAAGAAAAGTTCATTGTTTGGTTGGATTTGCAACATCCTAGGAGCACAATTTGAGTTTCAGTTGAACAGCTACTAGTCAGATGGTCTTATATGTTCCTGCTTAACCAAGTGGTTAAAAAGTGCGACTATCAAGTCGGCGTATCTAGGTTCTGTCCTCAGAATGGCAGACCATGTTTTAATTGCGATTGACGTGTGGTCTCAGTTGTAATGACTGCTCAATTCGTATGGGCATAACACTTTTTGTGCACACATCTCCCAGACTGCGGCTGCACCTTATCTCTTACTTCCCACTTATTGCGGACTGCCATTGTCACTGTTCGTGTAGGCCAAGTATGATTGATGCAATAAAAAGATGTGTGTGCATTATTCTGGTGAATAATTTCATGCAACAACACGCGCAATACAACAAATAACGTTTCCTGATAAACGTTTGGATCCGGTGATCCAAGAAAGAAAAAAAAATCTTATTTTAGCGATTGCTTGCAATGCAGTGGTATTTTCTTCCACTCCAAAACTAAACCCTGTCCAACCAACATTTTGTGGCAATTAATTTAAGCTTTTCAGATGTGTTTTAAATAAAATTTAAACAATATTCAAAAAGCATTTGGTCAATTAAGTCAATTATTTTTCATAACTTAAATTCAATTAGCAATTAATTTTTTATTATCATGCTTAAAAGTAGGCAAGAAAAAGATATTTTAATTCGGAGCTTAAAAGTAGATAACTTTTTTCTTTTTTAAAATTTAAGTTAAAGCGTTTTTTTTTTTTTTTTAACTTTGTTTAACCGAAGTGCAACCTATTAATATATTTATGAACATAAAGCCATTTTTTTAAGTATCAATTTTAAATTATTTATAAGCAAAAGTTTTTAATGGTTACTGTGGATGTGCTAGATTTTTGGTGTACACCTGTCAGGGAGTCAATGAGCTTCATAAATTATTGGACGACATTAGAGTAAAATTATCTACAGGTATTTTAGACAACGGCTAGACTCATCTCCTTATTCACCCATCCTTTTTTCATTAATTGCAACCTAAGCTATGCTAAAACAGCAAACGCTAAGTTCAATAGCGTACGCGCCGAAATAGATAGTAAAATTTTATGTCAGAAGCTGTCCAATAAGTATTATTTTATGAGCAATGATTTATTCATTAATTTTTCTTATCAACTACCCCATGAATAATACATTTGATGCTCTTTTTACTACTAGTTACAGTTTTCTTAGTGAAAACGCCAATGCAGTACTGAGATAGACTGAATTTAGCTTTGTGCTTGTAGTCAACGCAAGTACACATCATAGACTTCATATATTTTCGATGAACGTGTAGACCACCGTTTTATCCATAACCGCAAACTAAAATATACGGACATTAAAATTTAGAAGATGTAGCCGATAAAAATATCCATCTACGAGCTTAATGCAAAAAATAAGTGAACTAAGTCCACATTTGAAATTCACAAAAAAAAAATTTTGCTCTTTATACGTTGATCTGAAAATGCTTATGTTCAAGGAAGATGATATCACCGCAAGTAGGAGACCACATCAACATTTTTATGCACTCATTTGAAGAGAAGTGCAACAAAGATTCGCCTTAAAGCGAATAAAACTTTTGTTATATCCTTCAGTTATTTTTTTATTCATTAATTCGCATCCCTTGCTTTTTTTCCAATCTGTCTAAATATTTACACAAAAATGAATTCTAATAAACTATCTTACCTTAGTTTGTTTTGTATTAGAGAAAATAAAATTCAAATTAGGTGATGAGCTTGCAAATAGAGAGTAAGTTTAACTCTTTAAGGTTTCTGTGGCGACAGTTCCTTTATTCGTTTTCCTTCGACTTATGACATCACTCAATTCGTTTTAGGCCTGACACAAGTATGCCAACACTATTGACCGATTCATAGGATTTCTGGATAGTATCAATCTTCAAACAACATGTGTCAAAATTTCATAACATTCTTTACAAGTTGCATTTATATTAGTGACGGCACTTTTTTGTGGATTTGCTGCCCACTTGACTGACTGCGTATTCGGCTCTAGAATGCAGTGTTGCATTGTCAGTTCTGAGTTATCAACACCGACTCACTAACACCAACTTGTAAACTAATAGAACCAGAACATCACGAAACATATCGTTTGAAGGCTTGTATTATCTAAAGATCATATGTGATCTGCCAACAGTGTTGCCATATATATGTCAGATAGGAGATTTATTAAGTGATGTTTTACACTCTCAGAAAGCAATTCTTTTTATAATTATTTCACGAATACATACCAAACTGTAATGTATTCTTGATCAGCATTACATTGTTAGACGGACTTATGAGACTTCTCCATCCAACTGTCGTTACCATTGTCGGTAAATGTAGCCCAAATCACATGCTGGTGGCGAAAAGTAAAATAGTGTCTCAAAGAAATATCGTAAGCTATCCTCAAGCCATTTAAAAGAATTTAAGAAAGAAAGAAAGTTAATGAGTCCAATAACAAAAAAAAAAAAAACAAAACTTGTCTATATTGAAATACGATTGGTATTCAACGTTGAATGCATAATGGAAACCCTTAGAACTTACTTACTATGCACTCATCTGAAGTAACGTACTTTCTAGCCGACACCATAATTAATTTAATAAATGAGTTTTGTTGGTTAAATATCGTGTTTTTGTGTTGAAATGTGTACTTTTCCTTTCCAATAGGCTGAAATAGCAATTAACGTCCATTTAGATACACTTAAGCGAGTTGAAATATTTCAAAACACCGAAGCTGGTTTCCTGTGCGAATTGGTGCTAAGACTGCGTCCAGTATTATTCTCACCTGGTGATTATATATGCCGTAAAGGTAAGTTATTTATTCATCTTTTTCTCTTACATTAGCTGTTGATTTTATCTCTTTTATTTTACATTATCAAAATAACTTAAAATTTTGCAAATATTTTGTTTTCTTTTTTTTTTTTTTTTGTTTTATAAAATTTCTTGTATTTTGCTTTTTCTTCATTTAAATACTTGAACTTTAACTGCATATCCTGGCATCTGGTGATATTTGCAATAACAACAATAAACACCGAAATACCATTTGCTACCAAATTGTTACGAATGTTGGATAACGGCTGATGAAACAACATATCACCTTAACCGCAACCATAACCACAATCTACAAAAATGTTCTTCAAAAAAAAAAAAAAACAAAAAACAAAAAACAAAAAAAAAAAATTTGCATATAAACGTACACCTGATGTAATTTTATGTGCTTGTGTATGCATGTGTGCGTACGTGTATATGTGTTTGCCCATGTGGTATGAAACATTGACACCTGAAACATTAAACATTCAAACAACTTAACACTCGCCATGGTGTTAAACGAATTTACTTTATAATGGTCGTTGGCGGGGGTTGAATGGATGTTGGTCTTGTAAAACGAACGAACGTACGAACCAACGATTTGTGTAACGGCATGTATTGAATTTCTGTTAAATTAACGTTAACCGCAAACTCTCCCTTTGATCTCTTCTATCCCTTACGGAATGAAATTAACTCCCAATTGATTGTACGAAAAATAAAACAATAACAACAAAAACAAATACATTTTAAATAAAACATTCAACCGGCAAACCATTGACTCCCTCTCTCTCTCTCTCTCTCTCTCTCTCTCTCTCTCTCTCTCCCCCCCCTTCTCTCTCTTTCTCTTTCCTCTGCATGATTTCCTATCGCCTTTAATTGTGTGAATGTAATCTGTGTGTGTGTGTGTGTGTGTGTGTATGTTTGTGTGTGTGTGTGGGGTATGTGTGTGTATAACTTTTTATATATATATATATATGAAAACTTTCTTATTATACGAATTGATCTCCGAACATATACACATCTGCACACATGCAAACATTATAAATCAACGAACGTTACCTTCACAACCACAAACTGAAAACCACTTAATAATTCATCTTACCACCCGCGCTCTGCCAAACACTCACTGAACGAATACCGTAAAAATAACCCACGAACAAACACCTTTAACGCCACACATATGTATACATTTTGGCGGACACTCATGTACTCTTGGGCATTACGATACGAACAAACACACATGGCTGCGCTGCGCTACAGGAGAAGTGGGCAAAGAGATGTATATTGTCAATCGCGGACGACTGCAGGTGGTAGCTGATAATGGTAAAACCGTGATGGCTTCATTGAAGGCAGGTTCCTATTTCGGAGAGATTAGCATATTGAATATGGGCACAGCAGGTAAAGAACTTGGTAAATATCAGTTTTATCCAGCCAGGCGGAACAATACTTTTTTACTCGAATTCAAACCTATCGCAGACCTATGTATATATATATATATACATTCATACATAAAAATGAGTTTTCATTCTTGATGTTATTATAAATGTAAAAAAAATTAAATAAAAAAAATACTACACACCAATTGTATATATGGCTATGTGCGTGTGTGTGTGTATGTTTTGTATATGTACGTATGTGTTCTTGTTCGTGTAAAAACGTTTGATAAACTATATACATGTAGTAGTTGTGTTCTATATAGCGATATGCGCACATCTTTTTTCATTCATATCCATTTTCGTTGAGCAAATTCTCTACCCTTTCTGTTAAAATAAATATTTTCTCCTTTTTATCCTTCATATAAAAAGTTTTATAGACAATTTTGTTAAAAACTTTTTTCTCGGTTTTTTTGAATTTTTATATTTTGAAAAATAAAGAGTAAAATCACGAGTAGAGCGTTTTGCAATAATCCGCAGGCAACGCTTAGGGTAATTGAATATTTATACACGTGACCAGGAGTGAGCGAGCATTATATTTTGCTCTCTCAGTTTGTAGGCAGCGTGACAGCCGCACCCTTTTGTTTTTTAAAATTTTAAAATTTTATGCAATTTAATCTTGGTCTCTTTGCTTCTTTAAAAAAAAAAAAAGAAGACAATTTATCATCAATATAGGAAAAAGGCAAAAATCATTTATTTTCAAATGAAAATTCTGGTTTCCGCCTATCTCTTCCATCTAAAGTTGACTACGTTGACGAAGCCGTGCTTGACAAATCTCTTATTCGTCCCATCGGTCAAATGTATAGCAAGATTTTAAAAAGAATCATTAGATGATCCTTCATATTGATTAAGCTTAACAACTGATTAAAATCTATCGTTCAATGTTATGCAGTTGTTGATATTAATTAAAAACAAATTGTATTTAATTCGCATGTGGGTGTAACCTCGAACTTCTTCTTTGCTTTTGCTCGATCACATACATCGAAAGGTTTAGGTACTCATTGGTGATGGAAATGTGTCCAAAACTCTCGATATCTTTGAACAGGGGCGTAATGTGAGCTGTGTAA
Organism: Glossina fuscipes; assembly: GCF_014805625.2. Classification (NCBI taxonomy): domain Eukaryota; kingdom Metazoa; phylum Arthropoda; class Insecta; order Diptera; family Glossinidae; genus Glossina; species Glossina fuscipes. The sequence continues at coordinate 16,841,480 of NW_023998423.1, read as the reverse complement.
TGCTTGTGTATAGGCGCAGCCTGGGCAACCATTCTACAGAGATAAAAGAGATATATCCACCAATTAAGTCGTTTATTAGCACCACAAGGCCCTCTCAGCGTTTCCATCCACTCATCTTTCAACCGCCTGCATATCGTACGAGAGACTCTGGTGACTTGTCGTTCTTTAATCACAGTTCCCCCCCTCCTCTGCACCAATCTTCCAGCAGTGATCTTTCCCGCTACGCCTGATTTTTCAACTGTGAAGGCAAACGTACACCACTCCCTCCTGCCAACCCTCTTCACTGCCATCGTGCGAGTACGTTATAGAGAAAAGAAAAAGAAAAAATTTAAACTAATGCCACTGGAATTATACACACATCGCCTTTGGGTATCTAACGAGTACACTTTCCAATGTTGTCTTTACCTGATCCTGTTGTCTAAGTCTTGCGATTGCATATATTTCATATAAATGGAACAGAGCAAAAGGTTGAACTTAACGCTTGCGTGCACCTTACTTGGAAAATGTTTGCAAACCAATCTTTTTTTTATTAAGCAATCAGTGAGCTAATGAAGCCCGTCTGTATAAATATCTTTTAAGTGACCTAGAAGCGAATATATATAACAGGTTTTCGCCCGAATTCGCTTAATGATTTACGTTATTGAAAGCAATGTTCAAAAATTTAAGTTTTCTTAACATCTCCGTGACTACAGACTTGTGGAAAAGCTTTTGCTTCCAAACTTCATCTGTGCATATAAACTGAGTACGATGTTAAAATTTAGTTCTTTACTCGGCTAAGATGAGTAGCAGTTCTTACAATATAGCTTTCTTTTGTCGATTTAGAAGCTCCTCACATCCTTTAAGAATGTAAGCATTTTATAACGTTCCTAATTTCGTAAACGTGGCATTCGCCAGTGGTGAGGAGAGAATCCCGCCAAGACATCTTGAAAATATCTTTAGAACATAATATGATTTCTACCCTAAAACGTTTTTGATAAGAGTATATTAAGTTAATGCAAATGTATGTAATGTTGATTGTTTAAAAGACTTTCTTACGAATGAAAAAGTGCATAAGAATAAAAAACCCAAAGGGAACTGCATGCACTGAATAACATAACACATAGCAGAATTGCATCATAGAGTAGTGTATAGAAATTGTTGTACACTTTGCAACATCTTTCCGATACGAAAGCAGGGAGGAAATATTTGCTGCCAAAGGAGCAAGTTTCGTCACCAATAAGCTAATCAAGGAAAAAAAAAAACAAATTATCCAAGTCCCAATTTAATCGGTAAACGGTTTAACTATTGTAATATAATGCCCCACGTAAGAATATCGGAAAACATTTTGCTGCTTGGCTTAAAGTACACCCGCCTTGTATTGTACCGATTGATTTGAAATCATTTTGTAAATCGATTTAAAGTTGTTTGTCTTTTTGCGTGTCCTGTCGGATGCCTGTCCTTACAATTAAGACCTTTTCCTTTGGCTTAAGAACGAATGCTGTTGAAAATGGTTTGAATCATTGTATCATTTTCAAAAAGCTATTTGAGAAAGGTCTCAACGCAAGTCGATGAAAAATAATGTTTTCGCATATTACTGAATGTGGAACTTTTAAGTCGAAGGAATAATTTTTGCCTCTAACGCTCTCTCTCATTGCAATACATTTTGGTGGCACATTGACAGCAGAGTGTAACCTTTAGTGTTTAATGATGAAAGTTACTGTTAAAGTAGGATTTATGCAGGTCTACGTTTCGTGCCTTATACCATAGATACTTGCTCGGGGAATGCAAAGCCTTTCTTTATTTTGTGATGAAAATAAATAAAAAATTCAATTAATCGAAGTGATGTAGGGTGCTTTTAAAATCAATCTTGCCTAACTGTAACGTTTCTAATTACTTATTTTGTTTATCATAAAAATTCGTATTAATTAGACTATCATTCGTAGATATATTCATCAGCTTTAAGATTCGCAGGGTGAAAAGTATGGCAACAACCACAAAGAAACCATAAATCATGTGTTCATTTTCATAGTTGCAACGGGTATACGGGGAAACAAGATAAATGCATTTTATAAATTAGTTATTAGTCCTCTAACCGCATTGTGTATATTAATGTTATTTTCGTGTTAAATAAAGGTCATGCAACTTAGGCCTTTGCACACTTTTGCACTAAGCTATTTATGATAACGACCTAATTAAAAGTCAAATGCACTTCCCGTACAATTAAGGCATACGCTTAATTTAGCTAAATTTGAAATGTGAATCAATGCATAATCAAACAAACATGTAAATATATGAATGATTTAGTTATCTTCCTTGTTACAAATTTTTTTTTTTTTGAACTATTGTTCTCTTCATTGTATGAAAACATTTTAAATTGCCAGAGTAAATACAGATATTATTGCATGATAATTTAATAAAAATATGAAAATTGAAGAATAGTTATATAAACATTTCAATTACTCCGTAAATTTTAATCAAAAATTGTTATTAAAATAATAACGAAATATAACGAGCATATTAAAAAAGTTTTACGTGTAATTGTAACGGAAATGCCCTCAGCTTAAATATTCGAGATACTGTTTGTTTATTTGTTTATGAAAGCTAATGAATTACATACTGCTTGCTTTGCAAGGGTATGTTCAGTTTTGTGCGGGTGTATGCAATACACTGAAAAAGTTACACCGATCTAAGCTTTTCTGTCCATCTGTCCATTTAAGTTTGTGCGTATGTATGCAATAAATACATCGAAGAAGTTTAGGTACGTACACCCACGTTTTATTATACCGATCTAAGCTTTTCTGTCCATCTGTCCAACTAGTTTTCTTTTATTCAACCTGCAGGCCATAATTTTTGAGATATTTGGGTAAAATTTGGCACACTAACGTGGTGTGGGCCATAGGACAAACGCTACTGAAAACGATTGAGGCGGATCTTTTCGTCGTCCACTTCTCATATAACGCATCATTTTTAATAGTCATTGTATGCAGAGTATTTAATGGTGAGCTGTGACCCACCTTGATGTTTTTACTCATTATGCCTTGCATCAGTTGCGGTGCAGGTATATATTAAGGTTGCGCGTACGGTTGTAACACCCAGAACCACTTGAAATATATCCACTTTGTGTTATACCAATCGGTTCAGAAACATTTTCTAAATCGATGTAAACTTTTCCGTCCCTCTGTCCGCCCGAGATATGTCTCTCTGTCCGTCTGACATCAGTTTTTAAGATATTCTAAAGTGTTTTGATCTAAAGAGAAAAGTTATTGAAAATGGTAGGGATAGGACCCTAAATAACACTTTATTTTGATAAGACCTTATATGAAAAATATTTTAGTATATAGAGAATTTCGAGACAAAAATTGCTTAGTAGTAACGTTTCAGTATTCTAAATTGGTGTGAAAACATTTGACCGGATGGGACGATATTATGAACCCCTTGCCCAGAGAAACTGAATCTTCATATGGTAACAAGGGCTAATTTTCCATACATCTTGATGAAAATTTGTTCATAATAATAACTTGGCATAAGAACAGGCCTTATTAAATTTGGATCACATATGTCTATTTGTTTGGATCCGAATACATAACAGGGTTGCAATGCAAAATGATTAAAAAAAAATTTATGATGAAAACTTGTCGCTATTAAATCAAGTATAAAGAATTTGAAACAAAGAGATCCATCTTCTAGACCGCACCCTATGAAATCACAAATTTCTATGTCGACAAAGACTAATAACTAGAAAATAATAAACGTTTGACAAGTAAGTTAAGACTACTAAATTTGGACCACATTGCTCTTTCAATATCCTTCAATGCGAGGTCTTCCATAAAAACTTATGAAATTATAATTTTACATATATATGTATATGTATTTATTTACTAGGCAAAGTGTTGTAAGGTATCTATGGATGGCCTTCTCTGACTATAGCATTCTCTAACTATTTTTAACACGTTTGTTGTTTTTAAATATTAACATTTAAAAAAAAAAAAAATTTAAAACAAAATATTTGAATTATTATTATTGATTTTATCAGGTCATCACATAATAATAGGTTGCATGTATGCACCATCGCATACGAAGAACAATTAAAAATTAATAAAAATTTTGCGCAAAATTGATAGTTAATGACGCTTAATGACAACGAAAACGAATACATTGGTGTGTCCGATAATGATAATGATTATGATCATTATGAAAATTATAAGGATTATAAGGATGACGATAAAAAGATTTAAATTGCAATATATTTAATAATAATAATAATAATACAAAAAAAAAAAAAAGATTTCGTAAACATTAGTAATCATTAGTGATTACATAAACGCAAATTTATCGCTACAATAAGCCCAAAATGTTAATTAAAATTTATTATCATTAAGCGATGGACTTTATTTAAAAATCAAAAAAAAAAAACAAGAAAATTATATTTATTTTGCCACGATTGGCTAGTAACTCAAGCAAAGCGATAAGCAGCATGAAAGTGTGGAATGAGGAGAAAGTTTTTTTGTTAATTGGAGCGCATTAGAGCGCACCTCTTGTGGTTATTATTGGCGCACAGAGATTACATCATCATCATATTACATAACATATCGTATGAATTTGCATCCACGATTCGAAACGAAACGGATACATCTGTTATTTCGTTTGTTAAAAACTCAACCCTGGTCGTCAGTATATGGCATACTGAGTGTTCTGGTTCAAAATGTAGCGAGAATTTCAAATTTCAAGAACCAAGCAGTTTGCCTTTTATCTCACGAGCAATTGCTTATGCAATTCTACCACGAATCTGGCCGTGTGGTTGTATACCACGATGTGACTCTCACACAGTTATGATAATCATGGGAATAATTAAAATGTTATTGTTTTTGTTTATTATTTAAATCGAAACGAGTTTTATATAGACATATGTATAAAAATATTTTTTATATCAGCTAACATTTATATAAAAAAAAACTAGAAAAACCACTATAATGGATCACCATACCATACCTTACATCACCCAACAGTTGTCTTCTTCCAAATAAGATGTTATAGGGGAAGTGGGCGACAAAGTGGCCCGACCCAAACCGTTTTCAATAGAGTTAATCGCTAGACTAAAACATGTCGGTGTAAGAAATTTTATTAAAATGTCTCAACAACTGCGGCCTATAGGTTGAACTTAGGAAAATAAGAAGAACAGGCGAACAGATGGATAGACAAACTTAGAGCAATTAAAAAAGTAATTTTGGATCGGTACAATAAAAGACGTGTCTATTTCAAGTCCTCCTGTTTGTTGCATATAACGGCATAAACTTAATAGACCATAGCACGCAGCAGTTACAGTATGCACAGTTCTTTAACACGTTTCTGTTCCAAATTTTATCCGCGATTCCTATCCTAGGTGCGTGATTCCTTTCTGATCGTAAGAGTTGGTCGGAAGGGCCCTTTTGCACATATTGTTTCGATATGTAGATAATACAAGCAGTATATATTCTTTGTTTTACATGCTTTTGTTACATAATGATAGGACTAACCGAATATATGCTTAAATAAGTAGCACATCGTTCAATAGTTCGCAGGATGACGCAAAGATGTTCGATGACTATTGACGAATCCGTATGATGCTTGCATAGTATTGACCTTCAAACGGAATATTTCAAAATTTCGTGACATTCCGACGATTAGTTTACGAATAACAATTAATTTAATGACTACGCACGAAATTTATAATTTTTTCATTGTTTTGCAAAAGCAAAAGCCAGAAGAACTAAACTTCAAATTTCTTCAAATTTGTTACGAACATATTGTCATGACTGTGGAGAGTGGACAGAAAGCGTAAGTTTGTTCCTTTTTTTTCTTAAGTTAAACATGCTTATGAGAATGTTTATATGGTCGAAATAGTTAGTTAGATGAGATCGCAGCTTAGTATAGTAGATTCAGATGTCAAACCACTACTTCGAAGCAACTTTGTTGATGAATTACTAAAAATTACACTTTCTTAGGATGCAATAAAATTTAACTAATGTGCCACTTTGCGCAGATGCAAGAGATGAAGGTTGAAAAAATTGAAAATACATAATAAGAAAAAGTAAGAAAATTATATTCGGCCATGACCGAATCTTTTATACCCATCACCGTGATCGTAAAAAAAAGGGAAAACAAAATTTTTATCCTCTATAATGTTGAGTTGATTTTTTCTTATTTTCAGAAGAAAAATGCAAATTTATATAGTGTATCGAGTGACGAGCAAAATACCTGGAAAGCGAAAGTATTCACAGTTTTTGCTGTATAGATGTGTGGGCGTTGTGGTCGCGTTCTTTGCAACTTTGCAGCCGATATTTTCAATCTTGCGATCGGGTAAATGTTTGCCATAGATACTACTGTTCAGACGGACAGGCGAACAGGTGAACGGACGGATATGGTTAGTTGCTGTCTCTGAATTTGAAACTGGCCAAAAACTCATATATGTTTTATTGGGTTTTTGAAGCTTGCTTCTGCGCATTGTAAAGCTTTTGAGATAAAGAAATGAAATTATAATAGATTGTAAAATTTAACGGGCGTGGCCCTTGCTCGATTCGTCCCATTCTCAATACCAGCATGCGCCCGAGAGCTTCCAATTTTATTGCCAAATTTAAAGTCGATTGCTTCACTTTTAGCGGCCAGGAAGATGTTTACGGACGAGCAGACGGATAGTCGATTAGAATTTGATGCTACTGAAGGCTATACACACTTTGTGCAGTCTCTGATGTTTCGTTCTGGGCGTTGCAGACGTTTTGAAAAATTGAATATACACTTCATACTGCGATGATGGGTATAATAATACTAATGTGATCCGCACAATGTTATCGCATTAAAGTTTTATATAGAAATTTCCCCTAAAAAAAAAAAAAAAAATAAAAATAATAATAAGACTATAAATAATATCAAGCAAGCTTAGCTCTCGCTCTCTCTCTCTCTCTCTCTGTTCATATAAAGTATTTGCTACGTCACGCCTGTGTTATTATGTTAAGGAGCGAACGTAAAAAAAAACTTGAAAGTGAACAAATTTAAATTCACTTCAGACTTTTGATTGAAAGAATAACAAAATACTGGTTTTTTGTGCACCTGATGCTTTGTATTGATTTGATTGATGAGAATTTGGAAATAAATTTTCCGTCCAACTAGTTACGTACGGATTTTGCGGTTAAAACTTTTAAAATTAAGTTTTGCGAAAATTTCTCAATCAAATGGAAAAATATACGTATGCGGAACTTTTAAAATGTAAAACACTTATACGCTCCGTAGTATTTGTAAATAAAATATAAATTTCCATTTTAATTAAACTCTCAAAGCGAAAATAAAAAAGTGGATAAAAGTAACAGTTCGTATTTTTTATTTTTTTTTTTCTATTTATTTATTTTTTTTTTTGGAAGCAAAACTAGTGGCTATGGGCTGTGTTTATGGCTTATGGGCAAAAAGAAATAGAGGAATAAAAAGAAAGAAAATGAAACGTAGTAGACGATAAAATTAAATACATTTCACTGCAACTGACAGTTGAGTGGATGGATATAAAGAACTATATGCACTGCACGTAAATTGAAAGCAACAGCAGTTGCTGAACAATGCCACAGAGTGCTGGCTAGAACCGACGCTCACTTATTACCGAGAACGTCATGTATTTTATTAGCGTTTTACTTAATTAGTTCACCTCCTATCATAAATATCATGTAAAAGCATTATACAAAAATAGTCAAAAATTGAGTAAAAGTTCTAAGTACGCTTTTGCTGTAATCTTGAAATCGTTTAGTTAAGAAGCTTAGGCAATCTACTAATACTAACGGCCAGTATGTTGAAAAATCTTATATACTTTTTAAACTGTTTATTTAAAAATTTTATGAAATTCTATATGAATATTTTTTTAATTTTTTTACTTGTTACATATTTGAGTAAAAACCATTTATTTGATGAGATTTTCAAAAAAAAAAAAAAAAAAAAAACTGTTTATCAATATTTATGTGTGTATTTATTTGTGATGTTTTCCTTTCTTATATTTATTCATAAGCTTTAATTTCATCTTGAATTATGTTGTATTGTTTTGCCTGGCCCTATACTATGTACGTATGTATGTGTGAATTCATTTATTTATAACATGTCTGTCAGTTTTGAGTACTCTTTACTCGGTGATAAGGCTCTCTGAAATAAAAAATTGCGGGCCAATAATCATTCGACCTGAGTTTGAATTGTTTTCTATCTAATTATTCCCTTATATGACAGTCTAGGATACCCTAGATTTTAGATAAAATCATGTTAAGTAAGACTGTGCCTACAAGTCTGAAGTTGATAACCTTATGGTAGCAATAGGTAGTCCCTTAAAGTCGTGTCAGGTTTATCTCTCTTGGTTTTTACAACGTGTAGTCCACTTTATCCACAGGATATAAAGTGAAAGAAAATTTTCCGCGTTGGTTTCAACGATAAGAAATCTTTATAAAATGTTTTAGCAAACTTTGATTATAAACAAAACTATAGATAATGACAATTGGCAAACAAACAACTTCGTGTTCTTCGTTTTCTTCGTACTCGTACTTTATTAAGGCCTAGGCAAAGAACTTTGTGTTCACACTGTGCCTTTTTTTTCACTATCGCGGCGAATAATCCGGCGTTGACGCGCTGAACATTCAAGAAAAAGAAGAAGAAAAAGGTAAAGTAATTGATGTTTAATGCATATATTTTTGGTTATCAAGCGAGAAAAACCTTCAATCAATAGTTACACCTACGTTACAGCTAAGGTAGGGCTAGAACGTATCAATGTTTAGATTCTTTCTGCATTAAGCAATTGAGTGTAATGATACGGTTTTCCCGGACCTTTCTAACAATCGCCTATATGGGACAATGATTGCTGAAATTGCTCCATCAAAAACAGAATAAGAAATAATTCTTGATTTTGGACGATCGTGATACCAACTGCGATAATTTATTGAACAATTTATTAACCGTCGACGAGGTTTACATCTTATAGGAATGACGCAGTAGACTCCAAATTCATTTTCACAATGACAACTTTTAAAATTACTTTCTTGTATTTGGTAACCGTTGTTAGTGGTCTTTTTTATAGCAATACATCGTCCCATCTGTCCAATTGACGTCGGTGCACATTTGCGGCAATAGTTTCTCTCGGTTTTAGCAGGTCGTAATATACTAGAGCTTCCTGATCCCATCGTGGACTAATCCATGATTTTTTGCGCTTGAGATTGTCGTAGTAGTTCCATTTTCCGCCGCCAATCACAATAAGCCACAAAACAACTTTCTCTTTTTGCTTGCCAAACATGATGTTGAGCCAGTTCGAACTACCATTTTCCGTCAATTCCTTTGGTACTCACTTGTCCTCCTTTTGGATCTTTCGCTACGTATGTAAACGTCTACACACGGCTGATTTATGAACTACTAAACTGTTTGAAAGTTTTTTGAGAGCTTGACCTGGGTTTTCGTCCAATACGTCTTGCAATTCATTTTCTTCGAACTTTATTGGTCCTCCAAGCCTTTCTTTGTCATCGATATGAAGATTACTACTTTGAAACCATCGAAACCGAAACCGAAAGCGACAATGGGAATATGATGGAGCAGTTTCGCCATAAGCTTCTAAAAGTGTTTGATGAGTTTCGGCGGTAGACTTCTTCAACTAAAACAATAAAAGTAGTGAGTGTCGAAAAAGTAAGTTTGTACATTCAATTATTGCTGGCTGTGCTCGTTGCATAACTCAATAACACTAAGTGAAAATTCGAATTTTATGTAGACAAAGATCAAAATTATTAAATTTAATCCTTGTGTATGCTTCGCAACACCAGAGTGGGGTTTATTGTTCCATACACAATAAACTGTTCTGGACTCTGGTGCTGTTTAGGCCCCTACTCTGTGGGGATTGTCTAACTCGCCAGGGGGCGTAGTACGCTTAAAAGTGGCTTGGGCCACCGTGGGGTTAAGCCTTTCAGGCAGGAACCCACGTTAAACCCTTGCCACAAAATTCTGTATGCTTCGCAAGCCAAAACCAGAGTAGCCTTCATCAAGATATTGTAGAATCGGATGTTACAACTGACATGGCGGGCGGGCTACTCTGCACTCATTAATTACTACCGTAACCAGTTACCAGCTGGTTTTGGTTAAAATTTCCTCTGTAGAAATTAACTTATGAGAAAAGAATATATCCTCCAGTGAACCCCTAAGTCATCTCTCAGAAGACTTGTTATAAATAGTCCAAGTCTTAAACTCTTCTTGGCCGATCGGGCCGGTTTCCAGAGATCGCCACGGGGAGGTGAGAGTTTCGGCACGTCTATGCTCCCCCTAAACCATGGTTTATCATTCCCTAGAATTTTTATTATTGAACGAAGGTCATCTATAAATAAAAGTCCAATATTTAGGGGCCACTTAGCGAAACCGGTACTCGATTTTTGCTGAAAAATGAAAAACTTACGCTGCTTTAGGTAGTAGAAACTGAAAGGAAAAGAAAAAAACCGCCATCTGCCTAAGAATCAGTCATTTTAGCAATAATTCCCCTTTAAACAGATTTTTTGTTATGCTGGCATGTACAAGCTTGCGTTTAAAGAACCGAATCAACTTAATTTATAAACAAAAATGCTTTGTTAAGGTTTTCTTCGTTTTAAAACACCACCGAACGTGACTTTTTACAATTCCCTCCAAAAGACTCTGCCTTTCTGTTACCATCGCATCGGAGCACTGCCCCTTATTTCTGTCTTACTCTCCCTCTCTCTCTCACACTCAGTCTCACGTTCTCTGTCTCTTTATCGTCCCCCTCCCAATCAATTCTCCTCGCTTTCGACTACTTTCTCACGTTCATCCACTATCTCCGCGAGCATTTTTCTATTAAACCTTCGCGAACGTCTTCAGATTAAACAAATAGTAAAGAAGTTGCAACAAAGCCTTGCCACGCTTATGTGCTTGTCGATCCGTTAATCCTTACTTGTGAATAAAATATAACAACTATTGTCTAAAAAAACGCAATGTCAACGTAATCGTTCTGTCAACATAAATGCTTAGTTTGACAACACAGTATTAAATTAAAGCATTCAAGGAGCATACATGTCTTTAAGCCCGGCAAAGGTTTGAATCGAGTCTTTGTAGCTGTGTAGTCGCTTTTTCAACTCATCGTCAGTATGATAATTAATTTGTCCCTCTGTTTATCAGGAGATCTGAGAAAATTTCGAGAAAAAGTGGATAATGTTTGCATATACTAGGTGGTAACAACTAGACATTTCGGTTATTGAAAAGAACACCGCGAGCACACTCGCAATCTAATAGTTGTTCTTTAATCTTTAAGAGAAAAAAAAAAAAAAAATTGAATTTTCATATGAGGTAAACCCTGCCATGCGGCTGGTATAGAAAACAAAATCTAAGCTTGATTACCACGCATTAACGAAACTCCCCTGCAGGAAAATTGCAGGAGCGAATCTCGATAGAGAGAGCGATAGTAGGAAAAATCCTAATTTCTTTGTATAATCTACATAATGAAAGATTTCAATTTTCAATTGATACGTTAAAGACATTCTTCTTTTTTAACTGAGTTTATTCCATTTTGTATGGTTGTTTTTATCTTTATCTGTGTCTACCGTCTTTCTAAGTTAAATCGCTGTCTTGGTTATTTGATGATTCAGCTATTTTTCCAAAATGCACAAATTTCTTTCTTTTAGTCGAAAAAAAACAAAAAAAAAAAAAAAACGTAAACGCATGTCTTCAAAATCTCTTCAAAAAACATCAATTGTTACGTATTTCACCCTGCCCTTACACGTTCCCATTTAATCCAAACAAAAAAAAGAAAAACTACACTTCAGTGAAGAGCACGTAGAATGCTTATGGTCCCCCTTAAAAATTGTCGTCATCCATGTTAAAGTGTCTCATACAAAAAAAAGATAAAAAAAAAAAAAGGAAAAAATAACAAAAAACAATTTAAAAATTTTCTAAGTGTGAATGCAAATGCATGTTCCATGTCCGACATAAAAAGTAATGTAAAAGGAAACTTTCAATATTTCAGTCTTTGTCGTGTTTCTTTCACCATATTGCTCATTAGGTAACCGACGCACTGCCTCAGTACGCTCAGTGGGATATAGTGATCTATTTGTACTTAGCAAAAAGGATATGTGGGATGTTTTGAAGGAGTATCCAGCTGCTCGTGTAAGACTGGAAGCAATTGCTGTAAAACGTCTAGAAAAGTACAAGAAAGCACCCCTAGAGAAAGGTAAAGTTATTAAAACGAAAAACAAAAAAAAAAACAAAACAAAAAAAAAAAAAAATAGGAAAAAACAAAAAAAAAAATAAAGAAAACCATTTAAGCTTACATTTTTGCACAAAACACAGACATTTTAGTTGCATGTTTACATCGAAACAATTACTATTTACATGCAAAACACTATATAAGCGCATGCACGTAGACAGAGATCTCTCCTAACAAAGTAAAATCCCCTGACATTTTGGTATATTAAAAATTTTCCATTTATAATTGCAATATATGTACAGTACAATACTTTAATACAGTTGCCATGGGACGTTGCCAATCGACACCTGGTTTGGTAGAGAGTTGTGGTCGCACCACTTTGGAAGATATGTACTTACCGCCACCATCAGTACCGCTAGTGCCACATTCAATGCAACAATTGTCACGTCACGAATATCAGTTGCAACAACAAACGCAAAGCTTGGCCTATAGGTATTCCATCTAATATAACCTACGATTTAAGCATATTCTCTTGATCTTAATATATCTTCAATGTTTTATAATTTCATTGCATTTTATTTTCATTTCAGTCGAGCACCTAGTCCGCGCACATCACAAACTTATACTGAACGTATTATACGTACAGTTGAATCTCCGGGCTCTATGAGTCCCAGTGTACATAGTTCGGATGACAGACCTCGCAGTCGAGCAACCTCGCATCATTCCACACGCCCGCAATCACAGCCAAGTAGAACAGGTTCGCTTTTATTGTTATCCTTACGTCGCCGGAAAAGTTTACTATTTACATTTTACTGCTGGTCGCGCGATGTCGTTGCTGTGCAAACAAAAGGGATCAAAATTTAAGTTAATTTCAGATAAAGGCTAATCTAAATCTTTTCACATGCTCGACCATAAAGCTTTTGTATTGGGTTCTTAAGGAGCGCAGTAATATTCTCCTTATATAAATAGCGTAGACAAGATAGTAACGCATAGTAGTTACCACAACCGTAGATTAGGGAGAAAACCGAAAAAGTACAGTCCCGACAAAACATTTGAATAAACGATTTCTAATGTCTTGAATAAAATGTAAGCAGTTTCGTTGCCAGGATAGTAAGAGATTTGAATGAGTTACAGACGTTTTTCAACCGAAAATACCGCAGGGCAAAGTCAGTATCATATAACCGTTTCTCGGCGACGGGTGCCATAATGCCAAGTTAATATACATAAAACATAATCTTAGCATGCTAAGTCTGATTTAATAAATTAGCTTTGGGTTGGCAAGATTGATCAGGAAGTTTCTTTCCTTTAAATGATAAACGTAAAGATCTATAAAGATTGTATAGTGGAAAGATTTATTCAGAGAGCCTAGCTTGTGAATTGCTACATTATAAATAATAGACGCCATCCAGAAGTAAAGAAGACCTTTACAAGATGAGACCAGATATTTACTATTTTGATTTTTTCGCATCAAAGTATTCTTAACTGTCCGAATACAGCAAGTATTTGGAGATAAATCAGTCGCAAGTGTCCACTGATGGACTTGTATATCAATTTGCCACATTCGAAAGTACATTGATGACTACAGGCAAAATATTCGCTCAAAGTGCAATAAATTAATGGCTCTTGATGCCTAGTCTCTGAGACATTTCAGCAAAGAATACTTGGCATGTTTAGGTTTGTTCGATATATTGTTGATCACAGCTGCTCTTTCAGCGCGTATGATACATCACTTGTGGACTCTGCTACAGTATAGCGTATTATTTCGTTAATTGTATCATTTCGAGTTTTTTAATGTTTGCATTGACGCAACATACACACTCTCGGCTTTTATTTGTCGAATTGATTTTTTTTTCTCAGAACTTGAGCAAGCGTTGGACCGTTTTTGGCCACTGGCCATCAGTAGATTAAGCTACGAAAATACGCAGCTATATAAAGTCCTCTTTAATTTACAACACCTTTTATAGAGCGACATAAATAATTGCAGTAATCAGTGGCCAGAAATCAATAAAACGTAGAGGAGCCCATCTTAAGGTAATGCGAAGACGGCTCTGAAAGCAGAAATATCACGGATTCAATACTTGCTAAGGAACTATCTTCACACTCTTAGAAAAGAAGAAAATAATCGTGGAAACCAAACACTACAGTTTCGTAATAGAGTGAATTTTTAATCAAATGACTCGATTAACTATGTAGGAGTTATATACAAAATTTCATTGTGATGCGAAGCTGCATTCATTTATGTTTTTCATTTATGTTAAGTTTGACGATATATCCGGGTATTCAACATACGTTTTGCTACAAGAGGCGTAGTAAGCAAGAGATGCCTTCTGTGCATAACGTGATATAATATATTACTCGGAAAAAGTGAAGAAAGGCGGATATGCGATGGTCGAAGGTATGGTGCATGGGCCCGATCAGTAAGTTTTGTGCTTTTTCCACCCGAGCATTCAGTGTAGCTGCGACGAAATGCCTCTGCTGTATAAACCATGCTTCTTGGATGGCAACTTTGATGGGTTTAATAGAAAATTATCTTTAATTTCTTCCCTATATGTCCGGTTTTGCAAAAAAGCTTCTTGCATTCAAAGCGAGAAAGTCAGCTGAAAACTTTTATACCATAAATTTCCTTCATCATGACTGTCAAATATGACGACTAACATTAAAATTGCTTTTTACGAAAATGACAACGAAAGTAAGCAGTAAACTTTTTTAGCGGACTTGTTATATTAAAATGCTCCTTCTATTACTATTTGACCTTGTAAATACTTTCTGTTGGCTTTGTGATTTTTTCTCCTCTAGGAAACATTTGTGACTCTAGTATACATTTAGAATGTTACGGAACCGGCACTTCGGCAACAAGTGGTGGTGGGGGAGGCACTACTCCACTTCTGGGATCACATGAAGCCTTGGAAGATGAAATTAAACGTTTAAGGGAACGTCTGCATACGGTGGAATCGGAAAATCAGGCTCTTAACACTAAACTCTCGCAACAACAGTGGAATCTAGAGAATCGTTTAGCTGAAATTGAAATGCAAATATGTCGGGTATCATCGACATCAAGCCTCGATCCGGAACATGAGGCCGAGGAGATGGAACGTAATCGAGAAAGCATCATATAACACGGGAGCGAGCTGCCCCATCAGCCGATCGGTATGATGATGATATACATATCATGTATCTCATGACCCATGCCCATCGAATGCGTACACAATGTTTGTTGCATTTATGTATGTGACACACACGACATCACCATATTTGTTAAATCGCCATACTTTGTTATCTACTTACATATGTGTAATTGTTGTTAGCTGTGTGAAAAGATGTATTTTCTCTCTTTATCTCTTTCTCTTTCTCCCTCTCTGTCTTTCGCTTGCTCATTCTCTCTGTTACATAAAATCCAGTTTAAGCGAAATAAGTTCACAAAAAAAAAAAAAAAAAAAACACTAAAAAATAAAAAATAAAAAAGCGAATGAAAAGGCAAAAAACCAAGAAAAAAAAAAAAAACAGAAAAAACAAAACCAAAACAAAAAAGTTTAAGAAAAAAAAAGCTTAGAAAGGATTGTGTTCGTGAATTCATTATCATCACATATACTTTTTGGAATCATCATTGATTGATTGATTGATTAATTGATTGATTGTGATTTGCTTGTTGTTTCACAATCTAAGTTAATGTGTGTGTTTAATATTTCCAATTAGATCTCAGTAGAAGCATATAAACCACACAAAATCCTTGAAACTCTAAATGTTGTTTATTGATATTGTTATATACAACACATACGAATAATTATAATAGGACCGATAAGATATAAATACTGAACAAACGACCAAACGATATACAAAAGAAAACCAAAAAAAATTAAAAAAAGGAAGAAAGAAAAACAAAGCCAAAAAAAAACAAAAAACCAAAAACGAAAAACGAATTTAACCCGCGTTTGTATGTCATTATATTTTAATTCATTTCCGAATTCTTTTGTATGAATGAATGTATATAATATAATATCTAGATGTTCTTCTTCTTCATTCTTCTTCTTATTCTTCTTCGTATGAGTGCGTGTATTTGTATAAAGTGAAACAATGAAAATGCGAAAACGATAATGAAGATAAAAACATTTTTTCATACAAAACTCTAAAATAATAATTTTTCCCTACAAGAAAAGAAGAACGACAGTAACAACTAAAAGAATTTTACATCATTTGCCAATTATTATCGTTGTTATTATTTCATAAATTATACAACAACAACAACAACAACAACAACACAATTATGCCAACAACGCAACAACAAAGCAGGAGCAGCAGCATCAGCAGCAACAGCCATTAATATTAATCAAACAACATCATTAGTAACAACATCAGTACCCGCAATTGAAACACCAGCACAACGAGAAGTTGTAATGGTTGCAACGACAAACAGTTCCACGAAAAATTTAAGCAATAGATATACCCGTCTCTTGAATATGGCTACTCAAACACCGACAATGTCTACAGGCATACAATTAGAACAACGGCAGCATCATTCCTGTTCCTCCGGTCGAGTACGCAAAACGGTTGCATCAACTGTAACGAGCTCAGCTCGTCACGATCGGCATATGAACCTGGCAGCTAAATATTCTTCCATTTAATTCAATCGCTCTATGTGAATAAATAAACAATATTGAGAGATGAGCTACACACACAAAAAGCCTGCATACTTACATTATGATACTACTGTTAGGCAAAAAGGAAAACTAACAATAATCGTAATTATACCCTCATTGTGTACATATGTATAGAAATATTTGTGTAAGAGTAAGTATATCAAATCAACAAAGATATTATTCGGTATGTATTTTTTTATTTTTTATTTTTAATAATGCCTTACATCTCTATGATATCTTTCGACATAGTTGTTCATCATGTGGCACCCAAGGCTTTCTTGGGCTGGGAAAGTTTTTGGAAAAATCGTCTTACTTCTATTCAGCAAATAGTAATGGCCTATTATCGGATGGTAGACGGATAGTAATAGCTTCGTTACCTCTGTGAAACATATAGAAATATATTTACTTGGCCAAAGTAACTTTATATTCTTGGACAGCACAAGTGTGTCCTTCCTTCCGTCCGCCTGCTGTCAATAATAACTCCGATAAAAGTGTAATAAAAATTCGAAATTTGCATGGCAATGGTTCTTACACTTTATCTGTCTACGAACACGCCCACAATTAGCTAAAATTGAAAAAAAAAAAATAGTACGTCTCCTTTTCCAATAGCGATCTCGTACGATGTCAAAGCAAAATCACAAAATATATTTCGGCGTTGTAAGGTATCAAGTAGTCGGTTCACATCGACTTACTTATGACTTATTTCGCTTTACATTTTAACACAACATTCTAAAAATTTTCACTGCCAAAGTCGGAAAATTTTTAATTTAGATATAAATTTTACTTTATACATAAGGAGATAATATTTTATTTTTTATTTTTTTTAATGTTTATTATTATTATTGAAATATTTTTATTTTATCTTTTTTTTTCAAATTTAAAAGTAATTCCAAATTTCCTCTGTTTACATATTTACAATTACAATTTAGGGTTAAGAAGAGTACGAGAAAAAGCCTTAAATTGAAGTTCGATTTTGGACGACCTATATTTGTCTGTTTTAAAAAGTAAGCCTATGGCCCATCTTTGCTTTTCTAGCGATAAGGTGGGAAATGCTATCTGTAAAGGGTTCTAATTAAGGATTAAACGTACATCTCTTTAAAAAACCTCTATGAGAAAAGTGAAATCCCAGTTGAAAAAACAAATTCAGCATCTTGATCCAGGCCTTAAGCCTAAGATCAATCCCATGAAAGGGACCATGCGCTGGCGAATTGGGCACGAATCCTGGAAATGATATGAATTATTGTACTGCCAAGTAACGAGCATCCAATTGTCATTGAGACCTGCGTTTGCCTTCCCTTTATATAAACTTCTTGATATTTTTGCTCTGTCATGTATTCTACAAAGGAAGCAGTAAGCAGGCTTTCGTCAGCATTCTATTATTAGAAAAAGTAGCAGTCTTTTATAAGCCTTAATATTGGACAAGTTCATGACGTGATGACGTGGTTATAAAAAGAGCAACAAATAAATCCTTGCCTTAAAAACTATATCCCTTTTCCTCCTTGTCTCATATTTTTCAAATGTGATCGTCCCAGCAGAGTAAATGCTCTGATGGTTATTATTGTCTTCACAATGCGTTCACTTTTTTTGCTCTGACCATCGCTTCAACTTGCGACTCTATTTCGATTATACTTGTTTGTTGTGTCTCTGCGTATATCGTGAGCGCTACCAAAGGCTTACTCTGTAGTGAAAAAGAGAATATCTAGGAAAAGATTTCTTGACAAGTAAAAATTTTTATAAAATATTTCCAATATATTACAATCGAGGAATAAAGCTTCCCGGAGGGGACAACATATTTTTCAACCAATCTGAATAATTTTCCCCCTCACAATATTAAAAAATTTGATCATCTTCTCCTCTTTCTAAATGACAGTGCTTTAAAGTGCACACTATCCATTTAACACTTTCGCTCAAATAATTTTACGCACAAAGTTCTAAGTAAGTAAAACTGATAAAATAATTTTCGCACAAACGAAAAAATGTGTAATACTCTGATCAAAAAGTAGGATCAATATTCAAGTTAAATTGTCGAATTGTGTCGAATTGTATCGAATAAGAGAAATTTTTTTTTTCACTGTAACGGACATATACCTCGAATTTCGTATTTGTTCCGATTTTTACAATGTGCGATTTTATTTATTTATTTATTTATTTATCGAACGCTTTATTGCGGGAGATAAAGTTTTAATCTACGTATATGACCCGGAATTGGCCGATCAATCGTGCGGAAGATGAGCCGAAGACCGAAAAAACCGCACCAAAGTCGCTCAAAGATCAAGGCAATGTTAACATTTTTATTCAATCATCCTGGTCTGGGGCGCTATGACATCCTTCTCGCCGGCCAAACTGTTAGCAAGGAATATTGTTTGATTTTGAGGATTAGTTTGGCGACCAAATAGATTTAGAATAACAAATGCACTCAAAAACGGAAAAAATTAAATGAGTTTTTCTCTTTGGATACAGTATGTGTGCGAAGCATTTGTATAATCACGCGCAAAGTGCTCTCAAATGGTATAAAAATACGATGTAAAACATATTCGAAACATCGAGTGAAAGTATCTTTCCCTTGTGTTGTAATCAAATGTCATGGTCACGTTGTCCACGGGTATTATCATAATCAAATTGACTGAAGGCAAGTACGTCTCCTTTCCTATTCGTATTTTCTCTAGTACATTTTTTTTTTCAAAATGGCCATATAATTCTCCACCTGAACTGTTGCGGCGAATGAATACAAAGCAAGAATGAAGTCTCCCGCTCCACTTAGTAATGAGTATTAATAAAGACAACTCACGACAAAGACATCTTCTCTCCCAGTGAAATTTTTTTTGAAGTGTTTTTCCCGGAACTTATTGCGAATGATTTCGTAGTGCCCTTTCGCCTTTCCCATGTCCCCTCCCCCATAAGTTTAACGCTGGTTAGACAAGTGCCAATTTAATTAAGAAACTCATCTTCTACAGATAATTTGTCGCTGTGTGTACAACACAAGGCTATTCACTTAGTCTAAAACACCTGAGTCCAGCAATGAAAGACGCCTTTAATTAGTCCTAAATTTGTATTTTTTTTTTATTTTTTTTTTATATGACAGGTGATATCGGAAATATAGGCAAAAGGTAGATAGGTTAGATTTTCGGGAACCATTATACTCTACATCACTTGTTACAGAAGAATGTATATTAAATTTGCGCAGCTTTGTACGGCTTGGGATAGACCCATTTTTTATTAAAGCGATCGATTCAGAATCGCTTTCTGAAAAAAACGAAATTCTTGTCCGCCCGTCGGTCTATCTTGTTTTCTTGTGTTCAACCTATAGATCGTAGTTTTTGAATTTAGTATACAGACGAACGTAGACTCAAGGAGGAACATTGCTGAAAGGTTTGCGGATCGGACCACTTCTTTCAAAGATTTTCACGTAATGCTTTATTTTCAAAGACATTATATGAATACCTATAGGGTGGTCCAGGTTACCGCGGCTCGCTACAGTGTTTTTACTTGTCTTCAACTAAAAATATGCTAATGTCGGATTAATGTCAATAATAAGGAGACGATAACAGCAACGGGCACTCTAAGACATTGTATCCCGAATTTACGGAGATTTTGGTAAGGACTTGAAAAATTTTCTTCTCCTTTAGTGGAAACAAAAACTGAAATTACGAAATGAAAAAGTGAAATTGGAATTACTACGAAGGTTCGGTGAAAAAAAGTGTTAAAAAATTTTTTGCCTATGTTTTCAAAATTCGTTGAATTGTTTTTTTTTTGTTTTTGTTGTCTTGTATAAATCTCCAAATTGAATCCTAAAGAGTTATGTAGTGAAAAATAAAAAAAAACGGGAAAAAATTTAATTAAAAAACTGAAAAACTTGTGTATAATGGAAACGATTTACTTTAAATACAAATAATAATATGAATAACTGTAATAAATAATTTAATTAATTGAAACTATAATAATACACAAAAGCAACCGTATACATGTGTACACAAAACAAAAAAAAAAAAAAAAAAAAAATTTCAAAAAAAAAAAAGTTTTACATATATTTATATATATAAATATATATATATATATATATATATATGTACGTATATATATATATATATTTGAAAGCTAATTGTAATTACAATTTAAAAGTAATTAAGTAAAATAACTGCCAACTACTTAAACAACAAAATGAAGAAATCATTGAATTAAAAATAAAAAAGCAAAACAATTCTTAGAAGATGACAGAAAAAAAGAATGCCTTTAATAAACTCATAAAAAAGAAAGCCGAACAAAATAAGAAGAACAACAACAAGAACAACAATTACTTAAAGTTTAAGTAAGAAAACAGAAGAGCAGATCATAACGAAATCTAAAAAGTTGTACATAAAGACAAAACCTATATACATGTGAAGTACAGGTACACTTCCATAAATGCAAAATACATGCATAATAATACATACATAAATATAAATATATATACATATATATATATATATACATTGTATATATGCATATGTATATGTTTATCCAAAAGTTTGCATATGCATTGTACATATATATATACATATATATACATGCATATATAAATTATTACATAAAAATACATACATATATATATACGTACATCCGCATGCATATATTTATATATATATATATATATACATACATGTACATATATGTATGTATACGTATACATTCACATATATATATATATATATATATATATATACATAACTTTGTTGTGCACACAAAAATTGTGTGTTGCAATAAGTAAATGCAATAGTAAGACACATACACACAAACACATGCATCCATACACATAAACAATTGAAACTCATTTTTTTTTCTAGAAAAATTTGTAAATTGATGAGAAGAAAAAACCAACAAAACTAAGTAAATGAATAAAATTAGTGACCACAAGTAAAGGAGAAAACGACACAAAATGACCAAAAACTAAAATTGAATTATAATTAGACTATACATTTTTTTAATATTACTAATTGTACATTAAAATCATTTTACATAATTTTTTCTTTCTTTCACTTTTGCAATAATTAATCAATGTATAAAGTAAATGAAATCATGAAAATCGTATTCGCTTTAGGGCGAAAAATGTAAGATTCTTACCATCTTAGGGAAGACATCTTAAAATGTCTTTTTCACTAACTAAGTTCATGTTTTACTGGAAGGCTCTCCGTTTGGTTCGCCCTGGTTCTAAGGTTTTTCTGGCAAACGTGGTGATTAAATTATTTCCTCGTCTCTAAATGTAAACTAATCCGAATGCGTCCATATTGCATGCCAGGTTTGTTGGTGTGTTTTCACTTTCTTTCGTGGATCTAAAGGCGAAGTATGGGAATGACATTTCAATTTTCTCTATAAGTTGTTAATAACCGTCGGAATTCCAACTATAAATGGACATACAGACAGACAGATTTCACAATATAAGGTAGACGATGACGATTCACATTACCGGGTTGTTTTGGAAACTGAACACGCTCAAATAAGCGATATTCGAAACATACCCACATTCTTAATAATTATTTGCATGGTGGGGACTTTGTCATTAGTTTAACTTGTTCTAAAAGTGGCGGACTAGTAACTCTATGTCTTACTGAAGGACTTCAATGTATTTGATTTTCAATAACTTAATACTTTCACCGGCTAAGTCGTTTCTTATGTCGTCTTGTTAAAGCTACTAGCGTTAGGAAGCTCTGCATGGAAGAGCTATCGAGAATAACGGAAAATATTCGTTTCCACGCTTCTTTTGTGTATAGTCAGGAAGTCCCAACATCCACGTGATGTGAATAGGTCTTTTACGATTTAATGATCCACAGGAGAGGTATTAGTAAGGGTGGGAGCACCATCTTGCCTTGTTCGTAAAGTTTTGTGACCATAGAGTGACTCCAGGCTGCATAAATGAAAACCTAAGGCTTCTGGCGATTCGGCGATCAGCGAGAGAGATATTAGTGCAGCCGAGCCCACGGTGTTGTTGTGCCTATAAAATTCGTTGACCGAACGAAATATGAGCAGAAAAATGTGAGTAACACTTTCGGGAAGAATGGACTCACTGCAGGCAAAGGTGACTTTAAACAGTGTAAACGGAAGTCGAAAGCTTATAAATAGATTTGTTACGATTCAACGATTGACAAAACAAATATTACTGTCTCTGAGATCACGGTGTTGCTGTATTTATAAAGGAAGAAAAGCTGAGTAACAGTGCAGGAAGTATAGACTGTCCGAACGCACTGATCACTTCAAGTGGGTAAAGAAAAAGCTAAAGCTTTGTATATTCATCAGTTTGGGAACTACAAGATTTATTATCATGATACTCAAGAGAGAATTTATTTGCTAGGAACACCTGCTGGCAGTTTAACTGCTTCTAGAAAGTCTTCAGAACATTTCTCTATCCTGGCAGCTGAATACGGGTCTTCAGAGAGTTTCGTGGAGCTCATAGTTACCGCAAAAGCAAGGCAACTTCAACTAATAATGTATTTAACGAGTCTACCCCTGTCAAGAGCTATTGCCTTTCCGCTTTGTAATTGACCCGTGTATCATTGGATATGTTGCAATGAAATATGAATTACTGTACGTAAAACTAATGGGCGGACAGACAATGATCAATATGTGCTAACAAGGAACTCTTACGCTTCATGAAATCACCAAAAAAATATATTTATAAATATTTCAAACGACATGAAAAACTTAATACATTTCTGTCCTTTGATGGTGGGTGTTGAAAAAAAGAAAATAATAATTTATTTTCAACAAATAAGTTACGACATTTTTTTTACGTACTTTCGCAAATTTTTTCTGGTTTTTCAATTATTGAAATAATTGTTTTAAAAGAGTTTTAATTGTGAACAAAAAAACAAAAAAAAAAAAAACAAAAAAATGAAAAAATTATTTTATTATTTCTTAATAATAAATATTTGTCGTTCATTTTAATTATGAATTATTAGCAAATTTTTAGCCTAAAAGCATAAGTAAGTGCATATTATGTTTTTCTTTTTTCTTTTTTTTTTTACTTAAACAAAAAACGAGATTCAAAAAAAAAATTATAAATAAAAATACAGAGCAAAAGGGGTTTCAATGTAAATGTGAGAATAATAATAACAATAATAATAATAATAATAAAAAAAATGACAATTTTAAATAAATACGAGAAACACTACATAAAAAATACATATATATGTAAATGAAATTAAATTGAATAATATCATTTTCAAGTAATGCAATTAGTTAGCTTAATAAATCTGGTTAACTGTTTTCCAATTTCAGTTTATCAAGTACTCGTTTAATTTTAATTATTAAAAGTTTTTATATCCTCCTTCGCCGCGTTATATTACAAGGATATATTAGGTTTCTGCGGATGTGTGCAACACCCCGAAGAACTTGAGGTAGATTCACCTTTTTGTTACGGACAGATAACCTTAAATCGATTCAGAAAGTGATTTCGAATCCATTTAGTTCAGACAAGTGATTCCGAATCCATTTAAGCTTGTCCTGTCCCCCTTTTCAAAAAATTAAATATTGAAAATTTTTCAGATCCACTACTTCCCATAAAATGTTTTATTTTGAAAACGCTATGGTAGGCTGATGTCGGATATTTTTCATTTTCATTTTCATTTCATTTATTCATTTATTAGGCATTTATAAAGCTATAGGCCTATTTACCTAATTATGTAGACAAGTTTCAGGTGCAAAAAAAAAAAAAAAATTATAAGTGAGTGTACAAGTCAAATAAATGGCTACTAATGTAACCATCTTGCTTTATCAGTTCTTGTAAACTTATTGAAAGAATAATCGAAGGATTTTAGACTTGGTTGTAAGGCATGTCAACACGAATACTGAAATATCGTTCGGCTGATGAGTTAGACAAACGTGGTATTAGTATGAAAAGGTTTCTATTCGATTTAGGTAACTACGGTCAGCCAAATAAATGAGTTGGGCTCTAGTTTGAATGATTTCTTATGAAGGCTTATAAGCAACCTGAATTTTAGATAATCAGGAGAAGAGAATTTTAAAAAAGGTTGAACGAACGAGGGGATATATGGTTAGCAATATTTTGAAGCCTACCCAAGTTATACCTTGGGCATCCAGTAAAGAGTTCAATACTGCACTTATAATGCGTCATGTAGAGGGAATTCCCAATGGTATGTTTAACCTTCAGAGGCAGATATACATTTAGATTGTACAGTTTCCGCAAGATAAGAGAAATTTGAGCAGAGACATTTGTGAATGTCGTTGTTAAAAGTTGATTTTTTAGTCCAAGCATTGCATTGAACCTACAAGATCAATGGAGTACCCAAATCTTCTCATATTGAGATTGAATGACACAGCTCAGGGTATTTAATGGTGGATCGTGGCTTTTTTTTATTTTATCTTTTAAAAGAAGCAAACCTATTCAATTTATAACTGCTCAGAGAGAAAGAGAGCAATAAAAGGGGAGAGAGAGAGAGAGAGAGAGAGAGAGAGAGAGACAGACAGAAGGAGAGGGAGTGAGATAGCGGTGGTGAGAGAGAGAAAGAGAGAGAGGAAGAAAGAGAGAGAGAGGGAGAAAGAGAGAGAGAGGGAGTGAGTGACAGAGAGAGTGAGAGAGTAAGAGAATTTTCCGAAACTCACTTTTTACCTAATTTAATAAATAATATCGGAAAACTCGTCTTAATAAAAGGATCTAAGGTGGAATCAGGTAGTTCAAGTGAGCTAGTGACTAAAAGAATATATATCAGCTTTTGGGAGATCTTTTCCTCCTCTTCTCTTTCGTTACGATTTCGATTTTAGTCAGGTGATCTTAAAAATTGCCAGAACTATTTGTGAAGTCGCTTTGAAGACGTTTTAAATACAAAGCATTTATAAAGTGAATATAATAAACGTAACTGTGTGTACAAAGAACAACATTTCTGTGCCCGTTAGCAAAGTAAAGCTGCGAATAGAAAATAACAATTTTTTTTATTTTTTCAAAAAAGTATTTAATTATTATTATTAGTTTAATTAATTTAGCCAGAGAAATAAATTCCAAAACTAAAACCAGCATTCCTTATGCTAACACGTTTATTGAGATTTGAACCCACAACCATTGAGTTATTAGTCGAGACCTCTTCTCACATCATGTTGTACTCAACAGGCATTCAACTTTACCTAATTAAAGACAATGTATTTTCATAGGAAGAATGTCCAGAATAATATTTACTAGCCTTGGTTTTGTATGGGCGTGGCTGACTTTTTCTTGCATAAAATAAATTTAAAAGACTTCAGACTATATTTCCCAATTTATAAGTAACGAGCTAACTTCCACAAGCTTTTGCTCGCAACAGACACGCAAACCGACGAACGTGGCTAACTGAATTCAGAGTTTGGCGCTGGTCGCTGAAGTTTTTGTTTGGGGTGTTGCAAACATTATAAGAAAGTGAGTGTATACCCATCTTCCGGCGTTGGACATTAAAAGACTTACTCCAAAGAAAAGCTATCTTGTTCGCCTGTTTTCCTTTGAACACGCTAATAGATCACTTGTGAATCCAACAGGAAGCACGAAATCACGAAAGCAGGAGAGAGGATCTAAGTTCTACTTTATGGAGATTAAAATTTGTCTACCATTTTGTTTTTTTTGCTTTATGAATTTTATTTATTACAATTTTTTTCTTATCATTTTTAAGAAATTTTGCATTCTTGTCCAATAACACTGTTTACTTACCCTACTTGAAACTCTTTTATGCTAAAAACTGAAATTTTTGTTAGTGGAAAGGTAATCAAATTTTCTCATATAAACAATTTATATTAAATTTCACAAATCTTAGCTAAAAAAAAAGAAGAAATAATGTTAAAGGAAAATATTTAGATATAAAAAATTTATTATTATTAAAAAACAAAAAAAAAAAAGGAAAAGAAAACAAAATATGAAAAATGGAAAGAGAAAGTCACAAAATAATAATCACATCGATTTGGTTGTGTTGCTTTAAGGTACGGGCCAGAGTATAATCTCATGAAATGAATAAATAGGTGTTGTTGTTATATAAAAAAAAAAAAAAAAAAAAATGAAAACAAACTCGAACTCTGGCTTTAACTTAAATGAATGTTAAAGCGTTTGCTTAAAGCTTTAAAAAGTTTTTTTTATTAAGTTTTCGCTTTGTTTATATAATTATTATTATAAATAATTAATTCTATTGTTATATAAAATGTAAAAATTTTCATTCTTATTATTTATATGTATTTGTTTATAGTAATTTTGTTAGATTTATTTTCTCATTTAATTACTGAACGAAAATTAAACGGAAAAAATTTGTAATTTCTATGAAATATATTCTACAAATATATTTATGTATATATATATATGTATATATATATATATATATATATATATATATATTAATATATACATGACTATGCGCATATATGTATGTATATATGTATATATATACATCATATATATGTGTTTCAAAAGAAGAAACAAAAAAGAAATGAAATCATATTAATGTAAAATCATGAGAAAAGAAAGTATAAAATAAAAAATCTTTAAAACGAAAGAACAAAAATTCGTAAAAAAATCAATCCTGACTTTCAGTTTTACAGAATATTAGGCTACCGCAAAAATCATAATGCCTGCTTTGTATGATCCAAGTTATTCAAATAACTTACGTACAAAATATGTCATCTCTCATGTAATTAAGCAGAGCGATTTTGACAAACATCTTTCTCAAGTGCTGTCGGGGTCTCTAGGGAAAATACGGTCAAACGGAGACCATAGGTAGACTAAGCTGCCTTCATTTTTTTCTTCGTTAGAAGGTGCTAGTTATAGTAACTGTCTGCGGTGTGACCGACGAACGTGAGAATCCCTCCCATTTCTAGCAATGTACTTAGCTTGCAATGCCATTTTGGCAAACCTAGACCAAACCTGTAGATCTTTTACACATAATTTGAAGCCGAATTTCCAGATTTCTTCTACTCTGAATTGTTATCCATTTACAATACTTGTACAATGTCCCCATTTAGCGGTTCGAACGATGAAATACATCAATGCAAAAGAAGAAAACTTCGTGATCTGATGCAAAAAGCGTCCACGACGTAGACTACCACTCGTTTCAAAGAAACACCATTGAGAATAAAATTTTATGCTAGCGAGCACTGAAGACCAGTATAAACTGTTAAATCAATGCATAGTGAAACTCTCATAGTCTTAAGTTTAGGCGAAAATATTCATTTCGGTTTATTTCGCGAACGCTTAGCCTGCCACCTCGTCATATGTGTCAAAAGCAGTCCAGATACATCACTGTATGTTGGTTGCAATGCGGTTGAATGTGTGGTCAATTCTTGTCTTTTGTTAGGCTGAAGCACGTGCAATTTACATTACACGCACGGAAAGGATTTACGTAAAGGATTTAATCGCGAATTCCTTCTGTTTCCCTCGGTCTTAATCGTCTGCTAGTGATAACGGATAATTTTACCTAAAACTTTGAAGAATATCTTAGATAAAAAAACTCAGCATCGACTATTTAGAAGAAATACTCTATACATTTCAACGGAGTCAAATAAAAAACTTGCCGAATACAGAAATTTTCAATTTAATTATGAGTCAGAAAGCGAATCGTAATCGAGTGCAAAACGATTGCACTTCGTCACTTATCTTGTTCTACCTAGGATAGAGAGAGAGGGAAAGAGAAAAAGAGAGTGAGAGAGAGATAGGAAGTGCTTTCGCACAAATTTTCTTTCCGACTTCTCTACTGAACGGAGAAGGCGGAGGGCTTCAGGATGGACGAGATTTATTTTTCGAAACTGGTTTATTTGAATTTTTTTTAAATAACTAACTAACGCAAAGGCACCCATTGGCGTAAGTAATTCTCTGCATCAATTAAGACGTGTTCACATTATTAAGCCCAAAGATTTATTTGACGAAGGGTTCATATCTTACATCTTATGTTACCCCCAAACCATTTAACATGCTTCCACTTATATAAACTCCTTCGAAAGGCTTGTTTACGTTTGTCAAGAGTAAAAAAAAAAATCATTATATGAAAAATCTTAAAGCTACAATTCCACAAGCTCAGCAAGAAAAACAATGCGCTCTTACTCTAGCATCAGAATCGTAAACTCAACAATGAGAACTTAGGTAATGAATATTTAATGCGCTTACTAATGATTCGCGATAATGATAATAATTCTGCGCTGCTGCAGCGAAAATAAGTCACCAAATATTTTTGTGTCCCATTGCGTTTAACAATTTTTTATTTATTTTATATTAATATGGTAAGGAAAAAATATCCGACGCGTTACGTAAAAAAAAAAACAAGCGTAAAAAAACAAGCGTGAATGTTGACAACAACGTACAAATAGAACAAATAAAACGTAATAGAAGTTTGGTAAGCTAGTTGGTCCTCATTTATTCTAAGAGAAGAAGAACCGAAATATTATGAATAAACATTTTCAACAATGTTTAGCTTATACGAAATCTACATGGAAGCAGGTTAAATACGAATACAAGAGGCCAAAGTACTCTATAAAGCGTACAAATATTTTGATTTGTTTAGGCTTGGGAATGCTTGTAAAGATTAAAGCATAAAAATGGAACTAAAAAAATACTGCAATAGTAAACATACGAAGTTTAAAGAAAAAAAAAAAAAAAAAAAAAAAAAAAAGAAGAAACTAAGAATAATACAAATAAATATAAACAAAGATAGAGAGAGAGGGAGAGAGAGAGAAAGAGAGAGAGAAAAGGAAAGAGCGAGAGAATTAAGTAAAAACCACAACTAAACAAAGTAAAGACGAAAATTTATGATCAATAATCGTCTGGCTATGACATCATGTGAGAGTGAGATCACAATTTTGTTTATATTCCCATAAAAAGCTTCACTTTTTATAGAAGCAAAGTGTAAAGCTTTGCTTAATAGGAAAACAAAAGTCTCGAGTTTGAATTGAGTACGCTTTACGTTGAGACAGGTGAGTTAACACAACAGTTAACGTTTGCAAGTAAATCAGTTAAGACGTGGTCGGCTAAAAAGCGATACGCAAAAGAAACAACAAAAAAAAAACAAAAAAAAAAGAGAAGAGAAACAAAAAAGTGTGTTGAAAAAACATTTTTTTTTTTTTATATGCTTTTTACTCAAAAACAATTCAAAATCAATTTAGATTTTTTTTTTTTTTAAGTATAGAAATATTTGTGTTTAAAAAAAAAAAAAAAATATATTACAATTTTTAATTTGCTTTATAGTGCGTGTAGGTGTTTTCATGAAATTATAGAAAGTTTTCTTTAATATGTATCTTTGATTTAATTGCGTGTTGGATAGATGTAAAAAAAAAAAATGAAAACAAAAACAAAAAACTATTTCTCGCTTAATACTTTTATTGTTTAACTTAATTCAAGAGTTTTTGAATCTAGTTTATCTCTGTATAGGTAAGCGGGCGTGTGTACTTGCTCTTCTATGTGTGTGTATGCGTGTGTGTGTGTGTGTACGTGTGTGTGTGTGTGTATGTGTATGTGTGTGTGTGTTTCAATCTATGTGTGGGTTTACTGTTTACTAATTTCAAGATAAACTTAATTTGTGCCGCTTTTGTTTGTCATTCATTCACATAATTGCTAGTTTTTTCTGTTTCAGTTTCCAAGTGTCAGATTTTTTTTTTTTTTTTCATGTACACTGCATATATATGCAATTAATTTTTATTTTTAGTTTTCAACTAAAACTAATTTGGTTTTGCTAGGTTGTTGTGCGTTCTCATGTTTGCGAAACACGAAATAACTAAACCAAACAACGAATTTACAACTTTCAAGGTCAGCTGTACAGAGAGATTTGGTTATTTTTTCTTTACATTGATTTTTTAATAAATTCATTCACCTGAAGTTTTTTTTTTTTTCATCTTTTGAAAATAAAAGCTTTAGATTTAAATGCTCTCCCACCCACTAGTAGCTATTAGTTATCTAACTGTTTCAATGACTTAAGTTTGTACCCTCCACTGCAAGATAACGTATACTTACTTAATACATGTCTTACAAAATTTATTATTACCTTCTACTCTTCAACATTCATTCTGAATTAGTTGAAGCAAGAGCGCTAATCTATACGTTCGTTGTTGCACCTCTGATCCTTGCAAAAGCCGAAAAGCAACAAGAAGGCTTATAAAATATTATCGGTGATAAGTTGTATCTTATAGGTATTAGTGATCTAACTGTTTTAGAAATTTAAGTATTTACCCTTCACTGCAAGATAACGTACACTAGTTTAAAACATCTCGTACAACATATAAAAATACTGTCTAGACTTCAAAAGACATTCTGAATTGATTGAAGCAAGGGCGTACATCTGTTCGTGTGATGTTGGGCCCCTGATCTCCGTAAACGAAAAAAACTTAATCCATGTTGACGTTGATAGCTTGTATCTTACCTAAAATTCCTCAAGCATCAACACCTAAGAGTATGGTAAAATTCAAAGCCATGTCAATCTGTCTGTCCATCTTTCCGACCGTCTTCACAAAACATTTTTGTAATTAATATGATTACATTCTCTTAGAAAATAGACTCTTGTTCCACCCACAAGCACCGTTGTATTAAATTGCTAAACAAATCAAAGAATAAAAGTTTGAAAGTATTCTTATCAACGAACCACAAAGAAACAAATGGCAAAAAAAGGCTTAAGAGTTCAATTAAAAGGTCATTCTCATCGCTCTATTAGCATGTTCACAGTCAATAAAAAGCTTTGGGATGCAAAACATATAACGCACAAATAGGAGGGTAAGGATACGATCTGAGGTTAGTGTAGATTGTGTGACTTGTTTATGGGTGGAGCAAGACGTGCCGGAGGTGAGATATAAAATAGCTCCAGTCATTGACGAAAGTAGAATTGAACTCTAACTCAATACGTCAACTTTGACATTTTGAAGGCTTAATATTTTCTAGACTACTTGATATAATAAAAGTGGTTGATTGCTAGCTAACCAGAAAGCATGAAAGAAGATGAGCTTACTTTTGTATCTTTCTTTCGATGCTTCTGTTTGTTATTCTATCCTATAGTTTTTCTATTTCTTTGTATATTCAACTTAATTATTTTTATTAACAACTCTTTCAATGCCAAGACACCGCAATTCTTTTGTATTTGTTTTTCATCTTTACATCTAACCGTTATTTGGTAGTCATGTCACACCTCTGCCTTCTTGAATTCTTTTCCATAATTTCACTTCTCTAGATCGTATAATTATAGTTATTTGTCGTTTCTTTTCATCACATTTGTAATAATTTCGTAAAGAAGGCCCAAGAAGGTAAAGAATCGTCTTCTACTTTGCACGCAAAAAAAAAAAAAAAATACTTGGAAAAATCGTAAACATTCATTAATCAATCTAAAGTTTAGCTTTGTTCTCTCTTCATTTAATATTTCTTTTTGATTTTTCTTTTTCGTTAAGCTATTCTTATTACTTTACTTTGTTCATTATTGCTTTTTAATTGTTACGCAGAATATTGTTCGCGTCAGAGAAAGACAAAGAAGATTGAGTCAAATATTTTTGTTTTATTAATTTCCCTTCCATTCGCCGCCTTACGTCATCCAAATAATAATTTAAAAATACTTATATCTCAATAGAGATCTTCAATTATTGACATTGCTGGCATTGGACATTAGCTGTAGGGTTAGCCTCATCCATTTTTCAATTAGCACGAGCAATATGTTTAACATATGTTTAGCATTAGCATTAGTGCTAGCACTGGCATCAACAATGCTGTTTACGTTAACAATAACATTAGCATTAGTGTGAAAACTATTCTCATCCATTTTACACTTTTCCAGTTAGCATTAGATTTAGCAGTACGTGTAGCTTTAGTCGAATTATTAGTGTTGTCTTTAGCGTTAACATTACTGTGTTGCCGTTTTCATGCTCATTAACATAAGCGTAAGTTTTATCATTACCACGGGCAGTAATAAAAGTCTAGTACTGTTTTTGTAGTTAACATAAATATTAACATTAGGCCTAGCATTAACGCAAGCGCTATTGCTATCATTAGCATTTGGATTATCATTATCGATTCATCATCCATTTTTAAGTTAGCATAATGCATTAGCGCTAGAATTATCATTATCCTCACTGTTACCCTTAATAGTAAGTAGTATCAATATTGCCGTTAGCGGTACGACTGACCGCATTTATTTTACATTTAGAAGTAGTATAAGCATAAGTGCTATCCCTAACATCAGCGTGACTATTGCCATTCACACCGTTATACCGTTAACTTTAGCATTGGCTTATGCATTTTTATTAATATTAGCATTTGTACAAATATAAGAATAAGTGCTTGTCACAAGCCCTTTGGCGTTAACATCGCTTCATTGTTAACGTCACTAGCATTAACTTCCGCTTTCGGTTACCATTAGCATCACACGTCATTGTGTTACCGTCAGCATTGGAATTAGCAGTTACATTAACATGAGGATTATTAATAAACTTAGCATTATCATTACAATTAACCGAAGCATTATCACAAGCGTTAGTTAGCATTAGTATAAGTAAAAAAAATTGCTTTGCCATTAGTACAAACTTTATGGTTATCATCAACATTAGCATTAGGTTGAGCATTACTGTTATTATTACGATTAATGTTATCATTCTGCTTAACGAGAGAGAACCTTAGCATTATCATTACATTTAACGTAAGTACTACTAATACAATTACCGTTAGCATTATTATATGGATTTCATTATTCCCGAACGAAACGAAATGCTAATCTTATCTAAAGATGGGCATAGTAGAATATTTACTAAAAATTATCAGCATTGATATGCACTTATCGATGACTGTTGCTATACACGTCTCTCTGAACGTGATTAAATAATTTTAAAACACTTATCTTAATTGAAAGTGACAAAACCACAACAATTTTTAAATATTCATTAGTCAAGTGAAAACCTCAAAATGAAAAATTCATTAAAATGGAAAACAGCAAAAAAAAAAAAAAACAAACAAACAAAAAATGTGCACACTTTAAATAAAGCGGAATTACAATTGGCTGAGGATATGAGTGAACTAATAAAAAGAAGAAAAAAAAATAAATAAAAACCAACAACAATACATGTGATAGAAGTTTAGAACGAATTTATGGGACTGGCGATCTCAAGTAATGGAGTACGTAATAATAATAATAATAATAAAAAAAAGGTGTAGAAGAAGGTGTAGCTTATATCAAACGTAAGGCTTTCCCTAACAAATACTCAAAACGTCCCACTAGATATGCTTGTAGGCGGTAGCGCCAGAGAATGTAGTAAGTATTAGTAATCGAAGTAATAGTTAAAGAACTGAATATTATACGAAAGTTATATCTGTGCTATCTATTACGTCTATCTATTTTAACTAAGCCTTATTTATTCTCATCGAAAGGTTTTATTAGATTTCAAATCAATATCTGCTACGTACCAACAGCAAGCTTTTGACAACAAAATTTTGATTTTTTTTTTTTTTTTTGCGCTGTTGCGGTTTTCTATTTTGAGGTTTTCTTAGGCATAGCTAAAAATAAAATTTGTCTTTTTATCGCAAGTCTTTCCGATTTTAAGAATTTCAACAATAGCTGGACCTACAGACAAATTCATATATAAAATACAATTAAATCAGCAGTGCAGGCGAAAATTGTGTTCTATCAGGAATGTAATCAAGAACAAGAGAAGTACGTTATACTTTAAATATTTTTGTGTAAATATATATATCGGTCATAAATTAAGAGCACAACGAACATAACAAATAAGGAAACTGTAATTGCCTTGAGACAAAATGTGAATAATCAAAGGGAAAAATAAAATAATTAAAAAATGATATGTCAGTGGACGGCGATTGAAATCATTTAACGATACTTAAAGCTTACATAAATCGAATTAATGAATAGCTCAAATTTCTGAAATCTATAACCTCGATATAATCGATAAAAATGAATATAAAAAAACACATTTATACATATATATGCATATATATAATGCACTTTTCAAACTTTTGCATGTCACTCGAGTTTTATAGTTATTGCGAGTATGTTTATTGCCAGAAGCGAATTGTGCAGAAATTATATATAACTAAACAGAAAAGGGGAAATTTGCAAGAAAAAATATGGACCGTTGAGCATTTCTAAGTGAACGCAATATCTTCTAATAAACCTTATAAAAAATCTCTATATATGTGGGTCATAAACATGTACGTAATTATTTTTTCATATATCTATAATATATTCGGTGATATACCGACGCATTTTATTGATTTTCCCTGCATTCCGACATATGTTGTCTCTTCACACGCATAACGCAATAGCCTTAGTATATATCAAAAGTTGCACCACCTTAGCGAGGGTAATCCAGTTATATTAGTACGTACTTGTTCGTCCGTCTATAGCGTTTGCACATTCATAATTGCGATCTGCTTTTATGTTTGGAATGCGCGTAAGTCTTTCCACGCTAATAAAGAATTTGAAAAAAACTGTATTGTATGTTGCGAAAAAGCGTCTTTGATGCCTGATGGCCACAAATATTGATAAATATTTTGTTGTAAATACATATATAAAATATTTCTGCAAATATATTCATTACATACATAAATATTATTTATTATTTATGTTTACCTAAGAGTGTATATATATAATATACAGTTCTATACATAATATATAGTTACATATGGAATGAAAGGATTAGTGTACAGCTTATCTCTCGATGGTGAATATAAAATTTACTTAAAGCTTTTTTTTCGTTTTCGTAGATATTGTGATATGTGAACAAGTTTGCGTTTATAGTTGTGTAATCACATTTTTTTAATAATAAACGAACTATTCGTACATAGCCTTAGGGAATAAATCATTTCCAATATCTCGTTCAATGTTATTGTGCGAACAATATTTTTTATCATATTATTATTCTAAAATATATCATAACATGATTAAGTATTACATTCGCAATCATTTATTCCATACCAAAATATCTTAATTCGACCATAAGTCGATCAGAGGGGGAATAAATTAAATTGTTTTTATTCTTGAGCTCAATACTTTTTAGACCAAATTATTTCCCTATATATGTATACCGCACATAGATAGTTAGATAAAGAATTTATAACATGTGGTGATTGCTAAATAAAAAAAGACAACAAAATAATGAAAAAAAAATAAATAAATACGTTAACAATCACTCGAACTGATATTATTATGAAAAAAACAGAAGACTTAAGCAACAAGCGTGTTTAATAAAATATTTTGTATGCCTTTTGGTTAGTGTGTGATCCAGCCGTAAGTAAAAAGCGTAGGCTATTTAAACTTCAGCACATCAATTCAATGGATTGTTTTCATTTAATTACGAGCACACAATCACTCAAACTTGAATTAAGACTTTAGGTAATAATTACTAAATCAAAGTTTAAAATACATATAAAAATTAATGGGAATCCAAAATATTGCTGAAAGCATTAACTAAAGTGAAATCGAAATTTATTTTTATTTTAAAAATAACAATAACAACATTTTACAGCGTTTGATTCCTCGTTTAAGTTTTGCCTTTGAAGACAATATCAACATTGTAGGTGTGATTGTCGGTATTTCAAAGCAATTTTCACATAATAACGACTTTGCAAAGTAATAGGTGTGGAGTATCTTTACAAAAAAAAAAATAAATAAAAAAAATAAAAAAAATAAAATTACATTTGTTTTTTTTTTTCTATTTTTAGTAAACAAATTCTATGCTCAGAAAGTTTGTTTTCCTATAAAATTATTTAAAAAGACTTTGGCTTACGCCCACATTAAATTTGTTATTTATTGTTCTGTGGTGTTCTTTTTTTAAATTTCCTTGAAAAAATTGTATTAAATCTCTTTCGTTTGATTTGAATTGCAATGCTATGGCAATACTAACGTGCATTCAATTTAAATCAACGCTTTTCTTAAAGTAGGTCAACTATAATACCATTGACTTTGATTTGAGAAAGAATGGTATAATGTTTTTATGAAAAAAGATCGAAAGATTATTATGAGAAAATCCGTTTTGGGGTCGGAATACTTGAATACATTTAATTAAGAGTCGTTAGGTAAGCAAATTTTATTTGCATGGACTTTTAACGGGAACAAAATGCAGCCCTGTAAGGTGGAAAGAAATTTGCGTACAATCTGCTACAGCTGTCGCTCTCTACCCACAAGTTCGAAGCTCTATATTCATATAAACAGATCTGGCATATATTCAATGTAAATATTTATGCTATTAAAGGGAAAGTCCTGTAGCAATGTTATTCTCCCAATCTTCTTCTTAGCGAAAACCAGTATCGTGCGCAACACGTGTGGGCAATAATGTCTACAATGACTTACCTTTACGGCGTAAACCGGCGGACAACATATAGAGCAAACAATGCGTTCTTCATGCCCACCAGCGGGATTTTACTTCCCTTGGTTAGTCCTATGTTACCTTCTAAGACTCCAGACCGTTTGCCCAGTTCGATCCAATATACATTCACATATATGCGAGCGAGCATCGTGCGAAAAACGAATGGGCAATGATTGGCGTACTTTCATGGTGCAAACTGGCCACCCGCGGACTAGACATAAGTTGTCCTCTAAGTTTCGAGAACGATAACTCAATAAGATACCTCTATATGTAAAACTGCTTTTTGTTGAGAGGAAGCTTTGCTAAAACCTTTACTTTCCTTTGAGACGAATATCCACATATTTTCGCATGCTCCATGCATGCTCTTCGCAGTCTAGTATGATACTTCTCTAACTTTGCATGTAATGGCAGCCACTCTGAAACTTCTCGAAGAACTATTACTAAAGGCCAGACTAACATTTAGAATACTCTAAACTACTTCATACCGGTAATATCAAGATCTAAGCAGCAATCGATTTTCCAATGACTATCGATCGAATAGGCTATTGTTAATCTACCATCTCTCTTGAATGAGATATGACTATAGAGACCAGAAGTCATGTTCCAATAGATTACCTAAACTTCTTCTCCGCAGATATACAATTAGCTCCAGAATGTCAATTGTAAGGCAGCAGAAGAAGAAAACAAACCTGCTTACAAGTCCATACTTATGATAGGCTTCTATAATAATTCAATCTCGGACTTAGTTTTTACATTTATAAGTAAATGTTAGATGGAAGTTGGAGCGTTTTGTTGCGCCCCTGAAAGTTGCAAGTATAAATGGATAGAGGAACAGATTTGCGATTATTCAACCTCAAAACGTATTTAAGCACACACAAATGAACAAAATGAAAGGGATAATATGATTCAACCTCATATATATGCCACTGAAAACATATCACTTTCAGGCTGATATATATATACATATATCATATACATATATTTTGGCATTTCTGAGTCACGTAATCAATTTTAAAGTATTAATAAATGTTTTGCTTACATCATGCCACTTAAATGTATACACTTTTGCTCTCGATTTCCTTTCTTCAATGTTTAACCTTTTCTGTTAAATTGTTAGTTTATTATATATATAATGAATGGAAATTCATTGTAGATTTAAACTAATTTTTCTGTTTTATTAAAACAAAATAATTGAAATCGTTTAAACTCCCCTTCCTCTGGTGTTTATCTACAAATCAATCAATATTTTTGTGTTTTCCCTCTCATCATTTTATGTCTCAGTTCATTTCATTGATTTTATTTTATCTAATCGATATAACGTGATTTCTCCGTTGAATGCTTCTTATTAAGCATTTTTCTAGAATGACTTATCGCCATTAATTTGATATGATGTCAGTCATAAGTTGTTTTTATATGTTATCCATACATACATATATATATATATATATATATATATATATATAATGTCATGTTTATCTATAAGTTTGTCAACTTGTGTCTGATATTTTGTAATGATGTTTCAAAAATTCCATTCTATTCTATTAGAGCTAAGGTATAGTAAACAGAGCATACGACACTTTTCATATGATTATCGCATTTATTTGATTTTAAGGCATTCTTTTTCATTTTCCTGCTAACTTACGTTATACGATCCTATGCTACAGGAATAGCCATTGATGTGGCGATTCGCTTCAATACGTCGACCTTTTCGAATCCTGAGTATTTCTTGCACTCACTATCTTCACCCGTAATGTTAAGGACATCAGACGTTTACTAAACTCATGTTTCCTATAAAACAATACTTTAACCGCAGCCTTACTTTCCCAATCAATCATGATATAATAAAATAACAAGGAAAGACGCCAAAAAAAGTTACAAATATTTTCTCCAACTATCTAAGGAACATTTAGACTTTCTTAGTCAAGTTTAATCAGATCTTCATAATAGGATATGACAGCAAAGAGTACAACGTGGGCGTCATGACACCTAAAGGACGCTATAGTAGCAATTGAAAACCATTAAATATTTTTCAAATTTTCAATTCACATATAAATATGACCTTTCGGAACATTTCATAAATCACTTATAATTTATTAACTTTCTTAGTTAATCATTACAATTTAAATGATTAACTAACTTACAGTGACGAATACCGACCGCAAAAGCGGATTATAAACAGGTTTGACTGTACATCATTCCGTTCTCCTTCAGGTTTAAGATCTTACTATGCGAGCAATCCATACCGCGGCCTTAACAATTTATTGTACGCGCCTATGTTCCAGGTTTAGAAGTCTTATGAATCCCATCAGAGCGGAGCACCGTGCTCTGTCTGGCGTTATAAACTGCTCGCCAAACACTTGGCATCTGATTCTACAGGTGGCCTCGCATTCACATAGGATATGATAGGACATTTCGTCCGACCCTTCCCCATACCATTACGTCCCTTGTTACAAGCTGCTTAAAATCGTAAACTTTACTATTCACAACAGATGGGTCAAATAAAAAATCTGTAAAGATTTCGTGCAAATTTTGCTTTTAAAACCGCGTAACTTTGACGATGCTTTCATAACAATCCACCCTATAGCTCGTGTAAAAGGGGAGAGAGATGAGAGCGTGTAGAGAATTAAAAAACTAAAAATGTTAAGACATTTGTTAATTAGACCGAAAGCAAAACTGTGAAAGACTTCGCGTGTGCACTATTTTAAAATATCGCTTCGATCAAGGTAATAATGTTTCGCAGGCTGAAAAACTCATTGGAACAAAAGTACTTTTTATTAGGTTCCGCTCTGGAAATTTTGTTGTTGAAAGTTCGCTGCACTAATCGCTGACAACAAACTTCATCTTATGACATCGCTAAGGCATTAATTAATTAATTAATTTCGAATTTAAATTTAGGCATCATAGATTTTTCCCTTACATCACAATATGGTATAAATACAATATTAATATGCACTATTTTGTTTTATTTTGCTTATCGTGCTAACAAGACGACCTAATAGATGACTGAGTCAGAAACATTTATTCACTCTTTATTGAAATCGATAAGTCAAACTACAAATACTGCTTGACTTGCTTCTTGAACACATTAATAATAAGAGCAACATCATAAACCTTTTGACCTAA
Organism: Glossina fuscipes; assembly: GCF_014805625.2. NCBI lineage: Eukaryota > Metazoa > Arthropoda > Insecta > Diptera > Glossinidae > Glossina > Glossina fuscipes. Next base: position 16,801,301 of record NW_023998423.1, on the reverse strand, counting down.
ACTACAGTGCTCTGCCTTTCCTTATAGCTCAGTGTGCTCAGTTTGCTCAGTGCGCCTATAATCGGCTTAGCTGACGAAGTAGTAATAACGTCTTTTTCTGCTTTAGAAATTCCTTTGAATTCAATTTTCTTTTTCTTTTCCCTTTTTATTGTCCTTTAATTTCTGTTTGATGCTTGCAACGATGAAATTTTCTCCTCTACATTTGATTTGATGCTTGCAAACAGTGAATTCTTCGCCTGTACAATTCATCGAGTACTTAAAAATATTTCGTTTTTTTTTTTTTTTTTTTTTGCTTTACATTCCTTTTGCATATAAAAACTAATATGATTGCAAGTCATTACATTTTATTAGAAAGATTGCATGCACTTCCTTCGTCTTCGATGACCTCATTTTAATAATCATTGCGGAAGAATGTGATTCTTAATATTATTAAATAATAGATAAAATAAAAAAAAATAAAACATTCCATCAATATAATGTAAAAATATAATGTATGTATTATAAAATAAAAAAAAAATGATAACACATCACTCAATAAGTTTCCGATCTGGCACATAAAGATATGTATATGACAACGCCTTGGTTTGTAAATGAAATCTATTGAAATTCCATGAGATTGGGAGTGACTAGTTCACAAGTTACAGTAGCTTTATTGATATCTGTTTTTGTGAAGTGTAAAAATCTGAATCTCGTTTGTTGACTACCTACTGCTTTTTGGTGAGACCAAATGCCGTTCACAATTGTTGATTCGGAACGTGTTATGGCTACTTCTATCTGTCGAAAAGATACATTTGTGGATGGTTTGTCAATTTTAAAAAAAGTCATACGAACCCCGTTGACGTTTGACGCTTTGGTCGCTCAAAATCGGTAGTTGTTCCGCAAAACATGAATCAAGTGCACAAAATAGTATTGGAAGACTACGTGCATGACGTAGATGACACTTTAAAGATATCAGAAGGCAATATATTTGCTGTTTTGTGTGAACTTTTGTCCATGAGAAAGCTCCGTTCGAAGCGGCTGCCACGTTTGACATTATCATTTTTGATAATACCTTGCTGACGGCTGTATGGCGTCGGTTTGGTCCCGGTTTGGCGCTTTTTCACATCTTTTAATGCTGTCTAGGCGAAATGAAATGCTATATGTGGCAAGAAATAAAACATCGATTCATTACTAAAGTGGCAAGTCAGCAGGCAGCCTAGTGCACAGCAACCAGCGAAAGCCATGCAAGGTAGCCTCACTAAAATAACTTGCAAACTAATGGTCGGAATAACAGGAAATTTTGACACATTTCGTTTGAAGACAAGCACTGTCCAGAGATCATGTTGTCCTGGGAATAGTGTTGCCATATATGTGTCAGATTAAAAGCTTATTAAATGACTTTTAGTATATCTTTTGGTAGATTTGTTGTATGTTAAAGTAATAAGCGATCTGGGGACGGACCACTATTAACTTCCATGCACCACTTCGCTTAATACAGTCATTCATAGTACGACTTTTCAAAACAAGGCATTGCATTGGAAAAGTGGTCCGAATCGAAATAATTGTCCTTAAGCCAAAGCACGTCCCTGAACACGATATCTCAAAAGTTACGAGTAATAGGTTGAACACAAAAAAACAAGGCGAACAAACGGACATACAAGCTTAAATCGATTCAGGAAGTAATTTTGAAACTGAATCAGTTGATATAATAACAGACGCGTTTGCTCCAAAATCTTCTTCTTGTTGCACACATCCGCGCATGTATACCTCTAGCACAGGGAGTGTAAGGTAAAAAAGGGAATAAATTAAAATAAAGTACAGAGCCTGACTCATGTATTCTTATGTGTACTGAGTTATTGTTCTAGAAGGAAAGGAAGGGCCTGTTAAATAAATATCAGATTAGATAAAACGCCAACTCACAATATGTAATAATCTCATCAGGTAATAATAATCCGCAAATACACAATCGTCTTAATTTTTTTGTTTCGATTAATCAAATGTTTAATAATTTTTTAATTTAATGAATGCATTAATGAATGTATTAAACGCAAAGCTTTCGAATTTGTTTCTTTTAATAAATCTTGGAATCTTTTTACATGATAAAGCATGTATACGAACTTTTCGCTTTGCCTTGGCTGTAGTTACAAGTTTCTTTTATGGGCCGTTTACTTTGAAAAAGGCAGCGGATTGCGTTTTTTTTTGCTTGTCTTTTCTTTTAAATATTTAAATATTTTATACATATTTTTATTACGTTACAACTTGTTTAATTATTTGCATTTTATTAGTCAAAAATCAAACGAATATAGAAAGAGAAAATGAAGAACCAAAGGTTTTAATTGTCAGTTTGTCCCAAGTTTCCAAGTTTATCGCAAGTAACTTCAACACCTTAAAAATATACTGCGTTTCGAAAAAATATCTAAAAAATCAGCTATAAAAACGAAACCAAAAAAAAATACTACGGTCTTCACAAGGGGCAATTATTGATAAGCTAGAATTGAAATTTTAAATTGCTTGACACCTGCAAGCACTGGAAACACGTTTAACTTGATAAGCATAGTTCTACGGAAAATGCGATTAATGCTTCCAGTACCTTTACTTAGTAACTTCACTAAAAAAAAATTAACTTTTCGAGACCCGAGAACAAATTTCGACAACTTACGCATATTTCATTTATTTATTCATTTTATTTATTCACACATGAAATTCAGCGAAAATAAATAAACAGCCGAATTCAATTGACTCTTAGAAGTAAATCGTATTCGAATTATTATTAAAAAGTACATAAAGAGAAGTGAAGAAAGACAAAAGAAATGACAAATATACAAAAGGAATGAAATTCATATGTAAATAAATAAAAGAGAGAGAAGAAAGAAAAGGAGGAAAAAAAGCATGTACTTAGCTAGCACAGAGGCTTACACGCAACTGGTAGACATCGGAGTTGTGAGTAAACCTTTAAGTCGTTGCAAGCATGCAAAAGCTTAGCAACCGGTTATAGTAAACAAATTTAATTAATTTTCGAATGATACTAAGGTGTTAAGATTACAAATTAATCTAAGTACGACATAGACAAATCGCTCACATTAAGATGACCTGACTTGATAGAATATAAAGAATCCGATGTTGGGATTAAGTAATAGATAACATTTAGATTCTTGCAAAGGACTCTGAACAGATTGAAAAACTCGTAATTATATCTAGCTTTACGAAGATAACGTTCCTAGAGAAACGAGTCGAGACATTATGGTTTATCTCATCAAGTAATGTCGCCGAATCGATAACACAATTTACTAATTTAGTTAGGGAGGAAACACCAAGAATAAATCTATGTTGCTCAAGTGAGGGTATGGCTAACAGATGCAAATCTAGTTTCATGAAGAGGCAAAGAGATAAGGAGGTGACAATCTATCGTACATCGTGTCATTCATTTATATCAAATGTTTTTGTCCATATATTATTCGGTCCTTGCCATTACTTGTAGAAAGACAATATCATTTAATTGTTGTCCACGGGATACCTTACTGTAATGTACATCTTTTCGAGATAGTTTTCGATAGTTCGGGCAATGGCTTCGTCGCTTTCAGAATATCAAGAGCTTCAAGCTAGTTCGCATAAATTTGATCGCTTGCGTAATCCCATGAAAGACGTCCATCGTACAATCTTGGTGGCTAATTCATGTCATCAAAGCACGAAATTAAACGTCCGGGAAATATTCGGCGCAAAAATGCGGTCGCCATTGAAGCCACATACCGTCCAAGTCGATATCATCTAATTTATGCCAGAAGATATCAGCAGTTATGTTTCTGCCGCATTCTCGCTTGACGAAAGCTACGATATCAGTTTCATTTCTAAAAATGGCATTTTCAACTCACAAACTACACCCAAAGGTTTGTTTTAAAAACCCCTTTGCAAGAAGATAATTGTTTAGGGGTTGTCATCTATACGTGACTCATGGCGATGAGATAAGAAAAAATTGAGAAAGAGACACGAAGAGATAGGGAGTGGTCGCAGGCTAGTGGATGCGTGCCCAATAGATAAGTGTTGGGCCTTTACCGACTGAACACTCACTAGAGCCAGACAGTTCACCGCACTAAGATTTGAATCCGTGTACGTCGACTTAATAATCGCGGAGGCGTCCTCTTACTTCATATTACCAGCTGCGTTATGAACGCATTATGAAGTTCAAAAGAAATCCAAAGCATTTCAGGTTGAAAAACCAGTAAGCTATAGGAAGTTTGGCTTGGAAAGCCAGGCTTTACTGGTATAATCCATTAAATTTTAAATTCTGGCGCTCTTTCGTTGAGTGCTTCGGAGTGCTCTCCATGATCCTAATTCTATCAGGTGCCGTGTTAAAAGCTTTTTCTCTCTGCAAAATTAAAAATTCCGGTTGAAAGTCAGTTATGACTGGTGGCATAAACGCTTTAACATCTTTGACTCGGTTGTGGTTAACGGTCCCAACAGGGGACCTTGATAAGCATTGCTTATAGACTGAAGTCTACATCAGCTATGGATGGATAATGAGATTAAATGAGTTAAAATTTTTTAATATACTGTACGACGTTAAGCACTTGATTAAAATCCAATACCATGGCTAGCAAAGCTATCCAATGTAAAGCATGACGCCTTTGCCAAAAGAAATATTATATATAAAATAAAATCAAGATAATCAAAACGACATGTACACCTGAGAACATAATATTAATTAATAATAATACAATAATAATAACAATGTATGGATAACCTTCTGCTCTAAATGGTTGGACAACTTCCTACATAATTATTTAAAAAAAAAAAAATTTTAATTTTAAAAAACAATATAAACCATAGAAAAAATTCTTTTTAGCAGAGAGCATAGAGCATAAAAATGCTTTCAATTTCAAATATTTGAAAAAAGAAACAAATATAATAATCAAGTATTATTTAAAGCACTGAGAAAAAGGAAAGAAAATATAAACTAAGCGAAAGAGAGCGCAACATACTAACTAAGAGCCATAACGACATAAATGCATATCACGGCGACCACAGTTTAAGCAAGAGAGTCAAGTAACGAGACATCATGAAAACAAAAAAATAAATATATATAAAATATAAAACAAACTAAAAGTAAAAAAACAAAACAAAACAAAAAATACTTTTTTATGCTTTTTTACGCAAAATCCCTTCAGAGAGTTTAATGCATTTAGCACGAAAAAAAAAAAAAAAATGAAGAAAAAAAACAAAAAGAAATGTTTACAAAAACAAGTTGTTGTTACTTTGGTAATGTATTTTGGCCATTGACGTCATCATTGGCGAAAAAACAAGTTTTTTTTTCTTTTCTTGCTGTTCTTTTCATCCATCTCGCTAAAGAGCTTTATAAACCTGGCAGTTGACTTTATTGAAAAAACTAACTAACTAACAAACTGAATAAGCGAGCGAATGAATGTATGTGGAGCCATTAAAATATATTGAAGTGGAAGTGTGTGTGTATTTTGTATTTGTTTTTATATATGCGTATGTGTATGTCTTTTTGAGCTTATTTTTCAGTTTAAATTATTATTTGTTGATGTAATTGTTTTACTTAGAGGTAGAGTTTGTAAATACATTCGCCTGAGGATGATACGAAATAACTGAAGCTCTTAACGTTTATATGTATTGCAGTTTAAATGCGAACCGAATGAAATAAAGATTTAGACGTGAAAAAATATATAAAAAAATATTAAATAAAACATGAAAAAAACATTTTTTTATTATTATTATTATTATTATCTTTGTTAAGGGACCATTTTAGCAAACGATTCCTCTTATGGCATGAATGGCTTATTGCACTATTTAAAAAAGTATCAAGAGTTTTTCCAATTTGCGTTTAAGAAAGATGACCGACTTCCTTGCCATGACTGGTTTCATTCACAAAGGAAATCGTAGGGCTTTTCGTTAGTCTTAATCTTTTGCAATTCCCTCCTTGCACCGAGACACTTGTCGAGACATTTGTTTTGAATCATTTGTTGAAGAAGTCTAATGATATCAATTAAGAATAAATAGCCAGAAAATCTTGATTGACTATTACGTGCGGACTGACATTCCTGCCGATGGCAAGTTCGTCTTGTTAAGAAGATTTCTTTTCTCATCATTAAAAGTGTCGTTATGATGAATCTGAAAATAAGAGCCATGCGATGAACTTGTTTCTGTTGGCATTTTCCCACGGTTTGGAGGTTCAGGATCTCTCGAAAAGTATGTTCCATCCTTCAAGGCGCTGTATGTGCGTTTTCATAATCCGTGTGCCATCGGGCACTGTGGGATAAGCTTACGCACATACCCACGTTCAATATTTAGAGACAACTGCTCTTCTTTGAGAAATGCCTTTCACAGTTTGTCACATTGAATGTAGTTACCCCAAAATTCAACTTGAGGTGTTGAGTAGGCCTCACTTTCTTCAATGAAGAGCGCATTGACATAGTCTCACTCGGGTAGAAGTTCTTAAATAACAGGATTTGTCCTGCTCACTAAGATGCGAGGAGTAAGACAACATTCTGCTATACCATCTGGCAACGCGTAAAGAAGCTTATTCAGGTATTTGCAATAGACTTTAGAAGAAGTTTAGAGGATGACCTTACTTTGTTTTGTTTCAGTTTTTTTAAGAAATACGCATTCTCTGTTAAGCATTGTGGCGTTGCCTTCACTAAATTCAAGAATTTCGCTAAATGAAGCAAACCAACCCCGACCTCGCCGCTGAGTTAAATAATATATATATCGGATCAACTTTGTGTACGAATTTAAGATCTGTGTATTAATTTTTTAATTTTAGAACTTAAATTGCCAAAAAGCAAGTTTGAGTCCTTGCACAAATACCTTTGCGTAAAATGTCATAACATTCTCCTCATTTTCTTTCTCTCCTAGTAGCTATTGCCGCGAAATTATTGTAAAAAGTTTATGAAAAGCATTAAATTTTTCAGTCATCAGCGCAATTATAAAAAGCGAAAGGTGGTCCTAGCTTAGGTACAATCACGTGCCTGCACGTGATTTTTGCACTTAAATGAATTTGAAAAAAATGTCAAAATGCTTTTAAAGCATGGAAGACATGTTCCATGAGTAAATGCTTTCTTACTTTCGCTAGAAGAATTATAAAGAGCATCTATCACGACATCATACAATATAAGTTCAATGTATATATGTAGGATAGAACAAAGCCACACATCCTTTCAAAGATAGTCTTTATAAAAATCTAAGATTAATAATTAACTTAATTAATTTAATTATAATTTTCTTTCAAGAGAGTTTTACTGAAGATAAATAGAATGTTTTCCTTGAGGAAATTAAACTTTAAAGTGTTAAATAAAAAGCGGTAAACCATAAAAGCAAATTCGTAGTGTATGTAAGTGTTTACGTTTAGCTATACGAGCGCACTTAAGCGTTGTGTACTTGCCATGGTTGGCACCATGGATATCAAAGATATAAAAGGCGCTAAAATTACACATACCGGTCTACTGAAGCACAATGTCGATGGCACAACCGAAACACAAAAGATCACACATGCCGGCCTAGTGGCACGTAGTCCAGAGGGCACTGCTGCCAAAGGTATGAATATACGCGGCAACGAAGATTTATGGGTTGAAATACAAGCCAACACATTTCGCAATTGGGTTAATGAGCATCTACGTGGCACCGGTATGCAGGTAAGTTCAATTTATATTATGTATGTCTATATCTATACATCCATATATATATATATATATAGATCTAAAAAAGATAATCAAATTACTTGGAAATTAGAGATTTACTTAGTAAGGTAAACACATAGAATGCCAGCACAATATGTGTTTATGCGTACGTGTGTTTACTTATATTGTTTAAAAAGTAATCAAGCGTTTTATAACCCAACCCAACCTTTCCCCTTTTACATGAATACATTACTCATCTGTGTGTGTGCTGTTAATTATCTGAAATGTTTTTATAATTTTTTATTTTTGTTTTTGCTTTTTTTTTTTTTTTTATTGCATTTAAATTGCGCCGACATTGTTGTCGCAACTTGTTGTAGCTGTCATTTGATGAAATGAAATGCAATTCTTTTTTTTTTTTTCTCCTCTTTTTTACATATAATTTATTTCAAATAACAAATATATACGAGTTTAGAATATCATGAAAAATGCTTCATTAAATTTCTATTTTATAAAATATTTCAATTACATAAAATCTAGAAAAAAAAACCAAAAAAAAAAAAGAATAGTTTCAATTACATTTAATGTTTGGAATTTTAATAATAACATCGATCATTGAAGCATGTAGATGTAGAGGTTTTTTTTGTTTTTACTTTTTTTTGTTTTGCTTTACAATATCTATTCGCATAACATAAACACATTTTTAATTCAGTGTCACATCGGTGAATCTTTCAGAAGTCCATACGTCCGCTCCCTGAAGATCTATAGCTTATCTATATATCATGAGTTTTCAATCACTCTGTGAAAAGCATAAGTCCTGGAAGAGCTTGAAAGATATTATTAAGAAAGCAATAACACCCAATAGTTCGTAGGATGGTCGTACTGATGGCGCCTCTATTAACGAATACCGAAACTCAAACGAAACATTTGAAAGTTTTGTTACTTTCCTGCAATTAATTTACAGTTGTCTTAGTGACGCCAACACAAGTAAACTAATGATCGAAATTTCATGAAATTTTGACACATTTCGTTTGAGGTACTATCCAACAATTCGTATGGATTCGCCAATAGTCATTCTAAATTTGTATTTCGTTCTACGAATGGCCATCCAACAAAGCTGTGTCGATGCATGGACCCGTCATCTATTGTTCCATCCGTTTATAACTTAGTCTATCCATCTGACTGATGTTTTCTTGTTTTTCTATTCATAAGTCTGTCTGCTATAAATGTTTTCTCTTTGCCATCTATGCATCCCTTTATCCATCCACTACACCAATTCCTCTGCCATTCCTTCCACAGGTGGATCAATGTAAACGTTGTTCTCTCCCCTTATTCATCTCTCTAACTATTTATCCTTTCAGCTTTCTATTGTCTTGTCTCCTCGTCTGCCTATCCCTCCGTCGGCCCAGTTTCCTACTGATTCGCCTGCATCCTCCATGCTTATCCCACTATCACTTCCATCCCAATGCCATACTTCATTCCTCCCTTCGGCCAAGTATTCATCTGAGTGCGTACATGTTAATGCGTCATTTCTATCTCCTTATACTTCCATGTGTATTGTCTCTAACCATCCTTTTATTCACCTGTGCGTTCGTTACCTTGTACGTTTTTCTCCTCTCTTACATTGACCCTCTAATTGTGCGTTCTACCTCCGTCTCTCTGCTATTATAACTGTCGAATTTCTTACAGTATTTTCCAAAAATTTTGATCAAGTAAATAAAATTGATCCTATTCTATTCCCAGTTTTAATTGGAAGCTGGTGTACCTGACTTTGAAATAACTAAAACATTTAAAGTGAACTGATTTCATTGATTGTCATAGTGGCTGTGTGCACAATGGGTAAATGAGCACTCACTATAAATGCGACTAAAGTGAACTCTCTCGCACTGAGATTTGAACCCGCAAACATGGACTTGCTAGTGGCGGATTCTTGTCTACCCGGTTACCCATGCATATATGAGCTAGCATATGGTCTTAAAACACTCTACGCCCATTCTTTGCTGTCAGCTGCTGCTTTCTTTTGTCCGTGCTCGAACGTTTATTCCCATCAATAATTGACGTTTTATATAGCAAATATCGACGCGAAATTTCTAAAAAAGGATATTTTCACAAAGTATCTATCGAACCCTCTTGATTACTATTTATGGAAAAAGCTTTCAATGAAAGGAATGAATATCAAAGATTTGTTTCAACCCAAACATAACCTTCTCATGAGTCGTTTATACAGTGAATCAACATATAAAATAACAGAAAATTAAACAGAGTCCTTGCATGTCCGGCAATTGCTTATTGTATTTGTGCTTTTTAATAAAACAAACAAAAAAAAAATATTTTCGAAATTAACGAAAATATTTACATTTTAAATTACTTTTTTTTTGGATTGCTGTGCCTTTTTGTTTCTTAACAAAAGTTGATTATTTGCTACTGTAAATATTATGCGGTCAAGTGAAGAGGCAAACTTCGTCGACAACGAGTTACATTAGGTTCGACGAGTGAATTGTAACATTGCATTGCCATATGTGCAGTGCACTAAACGAAACGAACTCGTTTCGAATGGAATTTAAATCAATGCAAATTTAAATCATTTGGCATCAATTTATTGTCTCAAATTCGACCTGAGATCAATTGCCTATCTTCAATTCCAATAATACGCAATAGTCCAGCTAAATTGAACTCGTTCACTTGCAGAACATCTTTGTTGAAAATTTCTCTTTAAATGATAGATAGTCAGCTTTAAAAGCAAACTATCGCATATTGATAAAATCTTTGTACATTTAAAGCACGTTAGTCTTAATTGAATGCGTTTTCTCTTGACAAAATTCACCACAAAAATATTTAATGACCATTCAGTAAGAACTATGGAAATTCATATATCGTTAAAATGAGAATTAAACGAAAAATTCCCCTTAAACACTCTATACTTCCACTCGTAAAGCTTTCAATTTATTTTGAAATGTTAGATGATGATTTGTCTCCGCCTTCCTTTCAGACCTATCTGGATCCATTTTGCCTCTCAAGTGTTTGATAGTAATTTGTCTTTCCCCTCATATCGTGGGTATCTTGCTCCTTTGTAGCTTTGGGGACCTCTTCTCTCTTTTATGCCCTCTCTTCGCCCATTTTGGCCTTGAAATGATTGATGATGATATATCTCTACCTTTCTTTCAGGCCTATTTTGGCCCATTTTGACCATTTTCAAGTGTTTGATAGCAATTTGTCTTTCCCCCTTTGTCATGGCTGTCTTGTTCCCTCCGAGCATTGAAGGGCGTTTGCCTCTCCTTTCTTTTCTGGCCTCTCTTGATTCATTTTGGCCTTGAAGTGTTCGATAATGATTTGTCTTCGCCCTCATATCCTGACTATCTTGGTCTATGTTAGCCTTGAAGTTTTTGATGATAGTTTATCTCTCCTTTCAAGGCCGCTCTTGATTCATTTTAGAGCTAATAATGATTAGTCTTTACCTCCATTTCAAGCTTATCTTGGTCCATCTTGGTCTTGAAGTGTTTGATGATGATTTGTCTTTCTCCTCATATCATGGCTATCATGTTTTATCTTAACCTTCATCCATTTTAGCCTTTATGATAAACCGTGTCTCTCTCTCTTCATTTCAGGCTTATTTTGATTAGTCGCAGCTGGCCTTAATATTAAGCATTTCGCTGCATTCGATAATAGATACTTTAAATATCCGACTCGAATAGAAAATTTGAATCAATACTTGCTCTATATCCGTTGATTCGTAGATTTAACCGTTCGTCCTGATGATGATGTGGGCAATAAAATCCGGACTTTGGTTTTTCCTTGCCTCTATACTTCTTCCCTTCTATCTAAAAAACGATTTAACTTAAGCTTAAATAGCGTTGATGCTCGTTGATGTTACAAACGAAAAGATAACATCAGTTTGCCTTTATTACTCGGTAGAGTGAATTTAAAATTTTATCGATATTTACTAATTTAATAAAGTATTTCAATAGATGCCTGATTATATATCGGAAAGCAAACGAATTATTTCTACTGTGCAGCTGCTTGTTGTACGCTTTAAATAGATTTTTGTTCATTTGCCGGAACATATTAAGCAAAACCTATGAAAAAAAAAAAAAAAAACTAGAAAAAATAAAGAGAAAGAAAGAAAAAAAGAATTTTTTTTCCTTTTGTTTGTTTCTTTCTTTATTGTATAATTTACGTAATTGCATTTTTCCCGCACCACACGTGCATGCATACGTACCGCATAAATTGCAAATCAAATCGATTCGAATGCATGTTTCTTTCCCAAACACAGAGCCTACGTTCTGGTTTTTCTTTTCTTGTTTTTTTTTTTTTTTTTATGTATGAGTTCAACATAAGAAAAAAAATATAATTTACAAAAATTGAAAGTGGGCAAAGTTGGGTAAATTTATGCGCAACCACAAATAAAAGAAGTAAGCAAAACACACAACTATAATAATAAAAAAAAAAAACAACAACAACAACAATTAGGCCAACAACAACAAGAATAACAGCAAGAACATTACTGAAAAGAAACTGAAAATACTTATGAACCGGAAAATCAAATCAAAGTGGGCTGTTTTAAGGTTTTTCTAACTAAATTTGCATACACTCATACACATGTATGAGTGATGAACAAAGCAAATAGCCAGTGCTGTCCAAACGGTTTTGCCTTCTAAGTTAAAATAAAATAAAAAAAGGAAATAAATAAAAATAATGAATCTATTAAAAATAATATATGCGGCAATAAATATAAATAATTTCAAGTAATTACTGCCGCGAGATTCCCGCGAAGATTTCTTAGTTTCTTCCCTTCTTTTGTAAAACTCATTCAATGAGAGATTCGTGTTAGTCTTCAGAGACTGTTGGTGTGTATATTAAATTCTTACTGAAAAGCTTCATAATTTGATCACAACCATGTATACCCTACAAGCTCATGTTTCAAGGTATATTTGCACACTTTTTTCATTTTAAATATCGTTTTGTAATTTCCTTGAAACGCGTCTAACCGTCCTTTAAAAGTTCAAAACTCGCACGTCATGTTCATGATTTGAAACGGTGAGGAAATAATATTCACTTCGGATGAAATTCTGTTATCTGTCACCTTGACAAATACACATCTTTAATATGTCTCCAGAAATAAATGCGATCTGTAGAGAGTAAGTGAAGCTTTCCTAATTATTGCGAACACATTTTTTTGATGGTCTCGTGCATTTTCGAGGGACAATCTTAAATGTTTACCAAAGTCTACCAAATCTTTAAAATCGATCTTTTCAGATCGATTTCTCCTGTGGATTGTATTTTCATATGACCATTGACTGAGTCCTCCACTCGCGCAATACGGCGATCGTCAGAAAGAGAAAGAAACAAGAATGTTGCGGCTGCAGCCTAATGGGATTGTACCCAATCGATACTGACGGAGCGCTTAGTATAGCTATGACCGAAGAAGGCTCTACCGCATTTGGGATTTGAACCCGTGGACGCTGACTTCATAGTCGCGGTTCTTATCGAAATTGCAATTTTCTGTCCTCTTCTCCATGTAGAATAAGGCCGCGTTTTGTAATCATTAATTGAATTACTATCTATAAAGCTCCAGGTTTTGAGTTAAATTCTCGCGACATAAGCTTCACAGATGGACTTTCAAATGTGAACGGAACGAGTAGAGAATTTTTCGTTGATCAGAAAAAGTTGGATCTTGAGATATCTCTGGGGCATATTTTTTGTTATCACAAGTGCTAACAAAACTTTCGCGAATCCCTAGCTAAGGAGTTAAAATGTTACCTAAGCTGATGGCTCCCGAAAATTCACACCAACTCTCCGTGAAAACTGTTTAATTTGGCGAAAAATAACGGTCTTAGTAGATTTATTTTAATTAAAATTTTTACACAACTACTTAGTAGTTAGAAGTAAGGAGTTACTGGCTAGTAGTTAGCAGTTAGTAGTTAGTAGGTGCGCGGGGTAGTAATGCGAACTTTAGCTTTGTGGATATCGACGTCTCACACGTGAGAGATATGCTAGTGAATAAGTGCGTTTTTTTCACGTTGGTTATCAATGTCGATCAGTCAAGCAAGCCATGCACTATTCACTTTTCATCGGTGTTCCTCTTTTAAGTTCAGGTTAGCCTGGGTTAGAAGAAACCTAATACACACACAGCCCATAATCTTGCGAAAAATTGCCGCTTTGAGCGACTTTTCCTTTCCGTTCCAGCAAATGTCGATTGGATTCAAGAGAGCAGTGATAGAATTAAGTTTCTTTCATTGTCACATAACCTTCTAAATTGCACCCCGGATCAGTAACACGCTAGTAATTAATCTATGCCTCTCTAATCTATTTCTATGAATTCGTATTTAAATGAATGAATTTAGTGTAAATTCGACGTTGCATTAAACGCATTTTCTTTGCAGAGCTTTATTTATATTTAAAGTGACTGATCTCTGTGGCATCACATCATACCGCTTTTTCTCTCGCTTCTTAATCTCACACTTTATTTTGTCCACTTAAAAAATTGCAAAGCAATGATAGCAGTGAAGCTTTTTTTTTTTTTTTTTTTTTTTTTTTTTTTTTTTTTTTTTTTTTTTGCATAACCACGCTTATTAATTATTATGCATTTTTTTTTCTTAGTAATATTTCTCTAACAATCCATTGAATTCATATCCCAGTTACCTAATTTGGAAAACGCTGACCATATTAAATTCTTATAATAACTATATGCGCTTGGTACGCATAATCAAATGTGCATGTACGTGTACATATATACATGTGCATATACGTGTATGCATAAATGTACAAGTGTGTGAGAGTGCAAGTGTGTGTGGATGTGTGTATGTGTGTGTGTGTTTGCACAAATATGCTGTCAAACCTAATGTGACCGTGTTAGGTTAGGATTTATAAACCGAAACATCATAGCCATGAACGTATATATCAGCGCATGCACATACAGAGTATAATGTGGGCAAAAAGTCTCACTAGCCAGTTAACCAATTATCCAAGCATACTACTATCGATCGATCTGGTCATATACATCCATATATATATATATATATATATATATATACACTACTATATAAATATATATGCATGTATATGTATGACATGTATATAACTACAAATAGCGAGCATTCATTCATGCTTATGCTACACACACACACACACACACGCAACACACACAAGTTATATATGTCGTAGTTGTTGGTCTTACTTCGAGGCGAAGTGGCATCAAGAGCAGCAACAGCAAGAGCAACGGCAACAGAAACAGATATAGCAACAGCAACACCAACAACATCAGCATCAGCATCAGCATTAGCAACAGCACTATTACAAAGCAAAACAAAAATCAAAGACTTGCCAAAAGTGAAACAAGTTTATCTACGTTAATACGGTTGGTTAGTGACTAAATCAAAGGTTTTATAGACATAAACCAGCGTGTGCTTATATTTGTATTTGTATTTGTGTCCGTTTGTCTGTATAAGCTAAAAGTTGATTTTTTGTTTATTTTTCTCTACAACCAAATATGAAAACGTTGCTGGGGTTATTGCTGTTGTTGTTGCTGTTGTTGTTATTGTTGTTCCTATTGATGTTGATGTTGCTACTTTGTGACAAGTGTTGGTTTGGTTTGGTTGGTTAGTTAGTCGGCTGCCTGACTGGCAGTGCGTTGGCCTCAATTAAAATTCATTTCACTCTCGTTTCAGTTTAGTTTATTATTTTACAACTTTTTTTTTTTTTTTTTTGCACACTTAGACAGAGGTATATACATATAAATATATATATATTTATTTATATATAAAAGTAAATCTTCCAGTATATATGTATTTGTTTTTTACTTTGGAATTTTTCTACCACACTTACTTACTTATGGCTGAACGAGCAAGTTTCCTTAAAATGTTTAAAAGTATTTGTGCGGTGGCTTTCAGTTCTCTCTAAAGAACGTACAACGAAAGTAAAAAAAAAAAAAAAAAAAAGCAGAAAAACCGAAACAAAAAAAGGGAAAATGTTTTTGTTTTCTATTTTTGTTTGTAAAGCCAGCAAAAATGCTGCATTCTTTTACTCAAAAACATATTTTCCATTATGTAAAATGTTTTCAAAGAAGTTTCTTTTTTTTCCGTCTTTGCCTTGCATCTTCTTTATTGTAAGTTATTTCAAACTTAACATGTTCTTCTCTGCTTTTTAGTTAACGGTTGATAGAGTTGATCATTCTTTAATGCTAAACTTCAATCTTCGAAATTACATAAATACAGTCTGTTTTAAAAATCCCTTGACTATATTTATTTACAACAACAGTTTCTTTATTTATTTCTTTCTATTATCTCAGTTACAAATCTATCGGAAAGTATACTATTAAAGATACAATGGCAAAGGGAGTACACTTTTCCCTACTTAAGCTAACGTCATCAACGAGCCAAGTACTCTGGCCGCCTTGTCTCATTTAACGCGTTCTTATCGGACTATTGCCTGGCAGGGCTCTTTTACTGTCTTTACGAAAACTTTCGTATTTAGTTTTACTAATGCTTGATGTTACTCGTACGGTAATTAGACTTAGACCACTTTTCGAACATAATTGATTAAAGATCATAATCATATCAGTTGACCTCGATAAGCGTGCCATTTTCCATATCGCTCCTAATTATTATGCAAGTATAAAAAAAAAGACTGCTCTGAGCCTACGGTGCTTAGATAATGGTTTATAGAAAAAAATTAACAAGATTATCAAATACATAATAATAATCGAGCCTAAGTGTGGGACTGAAACGAAATTAAGACTTAGATTCTCACATTTTTTGTGCTATCCTAACAAAGCAATCAGATAATAGTAATTTCTGAGAGTTGCTAATAAAATAAATCCGTTTTTTTTCTTTTTCTTTCTCCCTTTATCTGCACTTATCCACTTCTGTCTAACAATTTTTTTCACTCTCTCTCCCTATCTCTATCTCTCTCTCTCTCTCTCTCTCTCTCTCTCTCTCTCTCTCTCTCTCTTTCTGTCATTCAGTATATAAGGGCATTAGATAAAGTACTACTACATACAGTTCGCGGGCGTAGGTTTGCCCTTAGTCCGCTATAAGCCCGCAAACACGAGGTTCACTATACACCCAAAAGCAAAACCCCTACATAGCAAGCGATTAACTATCAGCTGCGAGCAGCTATGTATTTTAATCAGAGAGCTGAACACAGTGCAAACCTCTCCCCACATTGAGTGCTTGCTTTAGCCGTAGCGGGAACACTTAGCCTTCGGGTTATATAAGTTTTAAGGCTAACTAGGTTTTGTGACTAAGTATCGATGTTTGACAATTACTTGTTTCCTCAATTCCCTATAAGGGAATGTGTGCGTAAGGGCCACCACCAAACTACAAGACCTTATCAACGAATCCCCAAGCTATGAGAAGACAAAAGTAGGGTGCCCGATATTCACTCTTGGAAAAAAAAAACAATCAACATTCTTTCGCGAATATTTTATCCCATGTTAGTTATGGTGTAAACACCTCATTATAGTATTTGGCCCTAGTAATTATAAAAAATTGTTTTACTAGAATAGCGTATTGATTGTCTCCGGTAATCAGACAGCACTAAGAATTGAAAATATAGCGTACAACCGTCGGAAAGATCGGATGACCGTGAGAAAAGGGCTTAATTAGGAAACGCCTTCATTTGATTGAATGAGACTGTTTTGTTCCGTAGAAATAATCAAAACTTTAAATGTAAACATTGCTCAAGGCCGAGAAACGTTGACTTTGCTCATCTGTTATGTACGGACTTTGTGTCCTTCAATGCCGCACAATAATCGCCAAAGTGTATCAATTAAACCAACACATTATCATCCACCTGCATAGATACTGAAAATGTTGCCACAGCCGAAGAAGGCATCAATTAATCAAAAACATGGCTTATATGCATATGTTGATATGAACGTAATATTAATATAAGGCTTTCTATTGTCGCATTTTTTGTTGCAAACATTTTAATTAGATTTTTTTTTTTTTTTATTATTATGAATATATGCTCACAAATTAATTTGGCGCAACAAGCAAAACGTTACCTGCACTCAACAAATATTTATCGGTAGCAATGAGTTGCTTATGGAAAAATGCGCAAAATGCCTGCAGCAAAATCGTATGTGCGTAAATAGTATTCTAGCAGAGAGAGAATTGAGAAAAAAAAGGCATAAACTGAAAATAAACTTTGTATATTAATTATATGAGTCATATGGATCTACACAATTACGTGTACGCGTATATGTGTGTAAAAATATATATGCATGTGTGACAAGTTAACATTGAATTTTTTTTTTTGAACTTTCCTAATATGGCTAAACGAATGCCAAGGTCGTTAAATGAAAAATTTTAACAAAAACAACAGAAAAGCACAAAATCTCGACAATAATTTATGATCGAAATTAACATCGAAACCAGACGAAGCCGCGATAGTTTTATTGTTTAACATTCAACATACTTATGCATGTATAGCATGTATAGCATGTAATTTAAATTTTTACATGACAATTTCCGTGTAGTAGAAAAAATATATAACAAAAACAAAAAATGACGTAACTGAGTTATTTTGGAAAGAGATTGAAAAGGTTTTGCAAATGCAATCAAATCTTTATATTTATTGCGGAAGAGATTACGGTATCAAAATTTAATATTCTAATAATCGACATAAAACACAATAATACGTGTCTGTCCTCCTGTCCTTTTTGGACATTTGTACTTCTTTTTCTTCTTCTCTCTCTCTCTCTCTCTCTCTCTCTTGTTGTCTATGCGCAATCCTCAAGACTGATTAATAAATGTATAATAAAGTTGTAGTTGTTTATCCTAAATTCCCATTTATTTCTTTACATTTTCTGCAGAGATTATCGCTATACATAATACATTAAGCAATGCAATGCGTGATATGAAAAGTAAATTTATAATATGTCCAAGCCCACTTTCAGCTGTAGAAGCAATAAAAAGCATTAGGAGTAATAATTTTTGCGCTCCTTCTACCAGGCACAATTTATGTTCCACACCCTATAATGTTCTCCGAATACGAATTCCTTGTCATGTTAACCTATTCGACGGCATACAGCACAACAGTAAAGCTCAATAGACAATAACAGCAAATTTTGATAATGTTGGCTTTAGTTGCATTTATTTATTTATTCACTACACACATACATGAGTCAGCTATAGTTTAAGTTCAGCTGAACTCAGACTATGCATTAGTATTAGTTAAGAGTGCAGATGAAAGGGAAAGAATCTTAAAGTTATGCAATTAACGAGTAAGTATAAGAGATATTAGATGTAATAATGAAAGTCAGCAAACCACCAGCGCATCAGTCAAGTGAGATTATATCACGTAGAAAGTTATCTCAGTGCAAACATACCATCACATGGCAAAGATAAACTAATCAATTTAGTTTAAATACGACTTCAGTAAAACCCGTTAAGAAGAATAGCATTAGCGGAACAGACTGGGTCCGGCTGAAAAGATTATGTTGTTTATGTATATCATTTAAATTTTTACAAAGGACGATAAGTGATTTAAAAAGTTCAGAGTTAAATTCACATTGATCAAATTCTATAAAAAGGTACTTCCTTGGCGGACGTGTCTCATTCACCAGACCATGGAGTCGATAATATCGTAACAACGTAACGAAGAAGGTAATACATAAGATAGACCTATGTTTCTCGAGTAAAAGTCAGGATGTAAGCAGTAACCTATTTTCGTACATTGGCAGATGGATGCTGTGGGTCCCAATTTAAATTTCAAACATGAATCGCTGAAAATGATAAGAAGCTGACCATGCGACCGAGGCATATTAAAGTAGAGATTCCCTCAAACTCATGTTTAGATATTTCGTAACGTAAGGGCGATCGAATTCCCTCGCCCTTCGTTTAATAAAACGTACAACTAATCTAGTTTCGTTCACAGTATGTTCAAAATGTAAATCGAAACAAAGTTTGTGGTCGAAGAGAACACTGAGGTCTACATTTTCCAGCTTGTAATAGCCAATAGCGTCTTGAAAATAACAACTTCTTATAATTATCTCGATTTAATGCCATAGAACACTGAGGACCATGTGAGACGTGGCGCAAAGCTTCGAATGAAAGACCGAGAATAGTTTTTAAAAATTAATAAACCCATCAAGTTATTTATTTAGCTTTGGGGCTAAAGAAACATGGAATGACTATTGGATAATTCATATATCCTGCGCATGGTAGATTTTCCGTAAGGCTGTTCTTTGCTTAAGAATTAATAAGGACCTAATCGTGCTCCGATTCTTATGGATCCACGTGATATTGCAACAAAGTCAATTCATCAATTAGCCAATCGTTTAACTACGCTACGTATGCTATGAGGAAAACAACACTTGTGCCTTGATGTAAATACAAATTAGACAAATTATAGAATAAGATGAATAACTAAGAATTAAAGTCAATAGTTAAAATGAAACACCACATAACGCTTTCAAATACATATATATTTCGAAATGAAGAGATATAGAAATAATCTTTGCATAATAACGATAAAATAATATTGAAAAAAAAAGTTAATAGACGATATCTATTATTGTAATTGAATGGATTGGAAATTAAATCGATAGTAAAAAAAAAAAAGACAGTAAATGTTATTAATATTTATTATCCTTTTCTTTTAAAAACAAAAGCCATCTTATAACAATATATACAGAATTACATAATTCGAAGCAAATATATAATGCTTAAGTTTTCTTGCTAATTTCTGTATTCGAAGTCATCCATAAATTGTCTTACAATTCGACAGGTCTGGAGTATATGTCCCATCCTTTCTAGCTCTTTTCTCTAGACTTTTTGATATAATGCCCGTAGACGATATTGTAATTATTTGTTCATTTGTCTGACACTTTTCAGTTATATGGTGAAAAAACATTTAATATAGACACGCACATATATATATATATATATTATGTATAGGTATAGAAACTGATGTATTGTTCTTTTTTTGTCAACCATTACGATACGATTTTGTCTATTGTCTTGAGATAATTTTCTATCAATATATTATGAAGACTTCGCTTTCTGTCATGTTGTTGTTGTTGTTGGGTTGTTTTTGTAATATAGAATATTTATTTTAATGTTGGATTTTTTTTTTTAAAAAGAGTTAAATAAATAAATTTTTTAAAAAACATCATATCTACCTGTTCTACTTAGGACGTATGTGCATCGTGATGTAATATATTTTATAGTTTCTTATATCTTAGAATTTATTTTCTTCTTCTTCTTCTTTTTTATAGTTTATCTTATAATCTTATAGTTTTATTATCCGTATCTCCTCCACTTATGATAGAAAGGGTTATTAAGTTTGGGGAGCTGTATGCAGGATTCGGAAAGACTTCAGTTAGACGCAACTTTTATTATCTCGATTAGATTGATTCAAAATCACTTAGAAATCTGCCTGTTGGTCGGACTTCTGTCCCTGTGTTTAACATACAGGTCGAAATTTTATAGATTCTTTTATGAAATTTGGTACACCCGCAAATTTTGACCCAAGGACAAACACTATTGAAAATGGTTTGAATCGGCCCACGTTTTCAACCACTCCTCATATGAAGACTTATTTTGAAAATGCATTAAATGAATAACTGTACTGAACAAAATGGCTACACCGTGTAATGGTGGCTGTCCCACTATTGTGTTTACACTTATTTGCTATTGTTCTTTGATCATTTCTAGTGCATATAACTTGATCTTGTTTCAAGGCATAAACTGCCATTAATTAACCCCTGATATAAAGCATCTTTGTCAAGATGGTTTTGATACAACATAGGTGTACGTTTGCCATGCAATGTCTTTGCTGCTTACAAAAAAATAATTCTTTTAGTAAACTCTAGAAAGTCTACAGAACATAAAAGCAAGTAAGACATTAAAGGTTTTCAACCTACTCCTGTCGAATGAATACATCCCTGGGTTAACTTCATTGTGTTCTAGTATGAGGAGAGCAAAATTGCTGCAATATTTTGTTATGACTATTTCTGATTTCTGGGCGAACTTCGAAACGTAAATTGTTGGTGACTTTGTAAGAAATCGTATGGAAAGTGCGTTGCTGTTGAAAGAGTTCTGTGAATTGGTGGCTAATTGCCATTTCCGGTTTATTAGCAAGCAAAACGCGCTACTGCTCAAATAGAATTTTTATTTAAGCAAAAAGCTTTTCATTGGCTAGCGGCATATCTTTTTATGATCAGAGTTATTTCTCTCATTACTTTCGTCCGCATTGTAAGACAACTTTTCATATATATAGTGAATTGCGCAGGCAGACAATTTGAATAGTTTTCGTTGTGTTCTTTCTTTTACGGAAAGAGTTTTTGAGAATTTTATGTCAGACTTGGTAACTACGATGTACAGTGACAGAGAGGGCGAGAGAGAGAGAGAGAGAGAGAGCGCATATGTAAACATTTCGTAATAAATAAACAAAATTAAGTCAAGCGTGAAATTTATTTGAGAAACTTATAATATCGGTAACCCAGAAACGAGAAGGAAACAAAACAAAAAAAAAAAATTATATAAAATTATAAAATATAAAATAAAAGAATATGAATGAGTGCACACATGCGATAATTAATAATAACTTTATAATGTTGTATGAACAACAGGTAAATTATGCATGTAACATGTATAAACAACAGGGAAATTTGGAAAATTTCAAATATTTTACACAACATACCTAAACTAGAAATTAAAGTGAGAACTCACTCATAAAGCAAATGGAAAAAAAGAGGAGAAAGCCGCATATAACATTCGAATAGTCTAAAAAGTTTTGAACCCTTTACCAAAAATATATGTAGATTTTATGCCATAAATATCAGAGGATATATGAATCGAAGCAAACGAGCTTTACTCAAGACCCTAAGTTCAAAGCAAATATAAAAATTTTCAAACTACTAGTGCTTTTAACCGGTTTATCGCCTTTTCCCGGGCACTGCCGATGCAATTCCTTAGCGACACTTAAAGCTGGGTATCAGGTATCATAATTAACTCATATGGTATTGAATAGATTACAAGTCTCCTACTGCCTTACGTCCTCATAGGGTTCACTTGCACTCTGATGCTGATGGAACTCAGCACCGGAAGTTTGTGAGTGGAGCGACAACATATTTTTGCTTTTCCTTCACTTTAGAGTTGTTTCCCTTTTATAATAATATATATTTTTTTTGGGAGAAAGTCCGCCACAGCAAAAATATAGCTGGAATGAGGGAAAGATGTATAGCGAAGCAGACGAACACGTTTTGGTGCCGAATTTAAAGCCGATCAAGAATTTATACAGTTTATAGGTTTGCTGAAGCTTGCTTCTGCAGACTATAAGTATACTGAGAAAAAGATTAAATTTTTACGGCATTAATAGTTGTTAGCCAACTGTGGCCAACTTTTCCCGTTTCTGTACCACAACATAGCCATAGAACGTACGTTTAAATTTTTGTAGATTTATCTGCTGCAGTTCATGACATGAAAATTTTTTCTTCTATTTGAAGAACGGAAGTGTTTTCAGTTTACCGTAGGTGTGTCCCTTGAGCAAATTGACCCATTTTCAATATCAATCTTTATGCAGGAACTTCCAATGTTTGTATCAAATTGGAAGTGACAGTGTTTATAACAGACTTTACACAGACGGACAGACGGTGACGTTTAAATCCATTTAGAATCTGATGCTGATCAAGAATATATATAATTTTTGGGGTTTCTGAAACTTCCTTCTAGGCGTTTCAAACATTTGGACAAAGCCCATCCATCAGTGATGGGCACAAAAATTGTGACTGCATTGAAACGAAACGAAATAAATGGAATGGAATGAAAGATATCTAAACCTATCACCAAGTTACATTATAAAATCTTCTTTATTCGAGAGAAAAAAAAAAATAGACAAGACAAGTCATCAAAAACATCAATCCTACCATTCCGTTTCGTACCAGCAGCTCTAAGAGCCAAAAGATTTTTCGCAATCAATAAAAAATGACAGAAGAAAATCAATAACTTTCTTGGCAGAAAGCCAAGCATCGAACATAAACTAAGCAAATAGTTTTAAAAAATATTAAGTCACTTGGAGGAATTTGTTGGCAATAAGAAGATCGCTGGCTTCGATATCTAACGTAAGAAAAGCGTATAGTCGCACAAAGTTTTATCCACGAAATTTAAGTGAAATATAAAGACTTGAGCCATTTGATAAAAACTAATGGCTGATAAAGGTTAATAAAAGGTAGATAAGACCGACTACTAATGATGAAGCAAGAGAAACCTTCGCAGCTTATTACAACGCTCGCTTTGGTATTCAGGAAGATTAAGCTAAGTGCTTAGTGAGATGGGATAAATGCTATCCATCAGCTGATGAGCTTGATAAACAATGTTCAAGAATTAAAAGAAAAGGAATCCAAACTTGTCCGCAAAGAAATCATAACCTACAGGAGAGCTCTTGGAAATGAATAAGAAGTTTCCACGTATTCACGGTGTAGTTTTCCCTACGCAACCACCAAAAGTCACTTGTTTCAGTTTCTACAGTGTGTTCTGCGTAATGTCCACAACTCATAGTAGGCTCACTAAGGCTAAGTAGTGATATGATGGCGAACTAAAAACCAACAGCACTTGAACTCACTGAGATCGCTATTGAAAATTTGAACCTTCCCAGGCTCAATACTTTATAAGCAAGTAATGAGACTATTACTCTTTTCTCAGCCAACTCTGCGTTTCCTTCTTTATATTACAATGTTGTAAAGACTTGATTGAATCGTTCAATTTTCTTAAAGTCATTCAATTTCCGCTGTTAGGTTTAAATATCGTAAAAATCACGCTTACATGAGTATCTGTGTATAATCACTGACATGTCTAACCTATCTTTCAACTTTGCTGACTTACATTTACTTAACTTGCTTAAGCTTGCAGGGCAAGGAAAAACTTTTACAAATACGTTATAAAAGCGAACAAGAGACGAAACAAAGTCCGTAATAAAAATAAATAAAAATATGTTTATTTTAATTAATTAATAATTCCGTCCCACACACACGTGAGAATTACGGATAAGGCCGACAAATTCGTATATGAAGCAACTCAAATAATTTATTGTGAATTTCTTTTATCATCGCCATCGTCATCGCCATCATCATCGCCATCATCATCGCCATCATCATCGTTTGTCTGTCTCTCAATCTGAATAAGCAGCAGTGGCAGTAGTCAAAGTACTCGTAGTAGTAGTAGTAGTAGTAGTAGTAGTAGTAGTAAATGTAGTCGATTTCTCATTGCTTTTGTAGTCGTCGTTAATGTTTTATTCAATAAAAACGAGCAACGACTGATGTGTGAATTAAAAGCAAAATTATCGTGTGGCAAAGAAAATCTACAAAAACGAGCAGAGACGCTGACACGTAAACGTCTTATGTCTATGTAAGCTATGTAGCGTTGTTAATGATAAGTATTTTCTTTCGTTCACTTCTTGTATATCTATCTGTGTATTTGTATGATGAGAAACAAACACACACACAAGACAAATGGGAAATCATTATTATAAAAATGTTACAAATTAATACATGATGCATATGCTTGCGTGAAAATATTTATATTAATGTATGTATGTATGGATATCTGCTTTTCCTCTATAAAATACTGGATTTTAATGACGTACCATTGACTTGACATATTTCAAAGGGAATTATTTCTTATGATTATTACTATGTATGGCATACAAGTATGCATTATTTATTTTTCCTGTTATTGTTGTTGTTGTTGTTGTTGTCAATTTTTATATTCAAGTTTGCCAAAAACAGTTTTTTCTTTCTCTTGATCGCTTAGTTGGGAAGGGAATTTTTAAAAATCAACTACAGCTTTAATCAAATCAAATAGCAAAAGCTCGGTTCATGCAAAGACACTTAAATTTTCACACGGTTTTCATTTCATTTGTTCGCTTTTTAACACTTTACCTCTTAAAGGTGAACACACAATATACGAATGAGTTGCAATTTGAATATTTTCATCGAAAACTTGTTGTACATTAACACTTTGTATACTATGTTTGATAAAAATTTTGCGAAAAAAAGAAACAGCCGCGACCATGATTACCGGCACTTGTAGTCTTTTTTAACTTTATTTCAATTTATCCAAAAACTTTTCACATTAAAATTTTGTGCCATATGGAATTGAACTTCTTTTTTTTTGTTCCTCCATTACACTGAGTTTATTTGTACGCACTTCAATAAGTCCGATAAGTTCAAAAGGAGAAAATTCGAAAATGATATCAAATCATATGATCATTGCCAGCAATACGTTATTCTAAGAATTTCTTTATGATGTCATGAGTAGTGCATCAGATTACCTTACTTATCTTCCTGGATCTAAAAGCTTTTCATGTGTTCATCACTTGTTCTCAGCTATAAAAACTTTGAGGTCCTTTCATGGCATTTTATCCATCTCACATTTGCATTTATAAGAGATCGAGCGTAAAAAGCATCCACGGACAGACAAATATAATCAATCAAAAAGGTACTCCTACCCTGTTAAATAACAAAATATAAACTTTATATTGGGCAATGACATAAAAAAAAATAGTGAGCACTTTGAAGGACTCATCAATTCGTTGTTTAAGTTTTCTCAGAAATGCAAGAGAAACGTAGCCTGTTTATCTTCTTTTTTTTTTTTGTATGACACCGCGATCGGTTGAAACGCTTCGACATGACATTTTCAGTCGACTCGTATGATAGACACTTTGCCTCCTTTTCGACCTTTCCTATCGCATGTAAACGTCAAGAAACAGTTTATTTATCTACTCCTAAGCTGTTGATAGCTTGAGCTGGGTTTGCGTTCAATAAGTCTTGCAATTCGTTTTCTTCGAACTTTTTCGACCCTCCAGGCCTTTTTTTGCTATTGACATTAAAGTCACTGCTTTCGAGCCGTGAAATATGATGAAGCAGCATCATCATAAGCTTCTGAAAGTGTTTGATGGATTTCGGCGGTAGATTTCTTCAAATCAAACAAAAAATGTAATAAATTTCGATAATGCGGTTTTGAGCGTTCCATGATGAGCTTCTGTGTCCACTAAAGAACTCAATAGTATTAAATGAAGTAAATGGGTAAACTGTAGAGAAAGGTCAAAATCATCGAATTTAATCGTTGTGTCCATTGATACTTCGCATTACTTTAACATTTTCGCCAATAGATGTCGCTGACCGATATAGATGCAAGCACTTTTCCGAGGAGCATATAAGTCCTCATTACTTCTTCTAAGAGACGAGGTTACTTTGTCTGCGAGCATTGGCTCCACTATGTGAAAATACCATCTCTAAGCCTTAAGGAACAGTATAGGAACTGCACATAAAGCGTACGTAGAACACTTTTTCGAAGCTAGTTTTAAATGTAAGTAAAATTTTGTAACACAAAAAAGTCAAATGTGCACCGAAGTGAAAGTAGCCCACCTAGACAGCCTATGTTTTTAAGGTTCGCGCCTTTGCTAGAGAGTGTTTTTACAACAAACAAATAAAATGAGAATCAAAAATAAAAAATGCTAGGAAACAATCAGATATAAAAGAAACTAAGCCTTTATTTACGATCACAAAACCAAACAAACTAAGTTAGTATAGTAAAAGCACTGAAAGAAAACACAATGACTTGTAACAATTTTCAGAGTCACTACTTAACCGCAGTTTGTAGATACGTGTTGAAGGCATTTGAACCTATCAGCAAAAGCTAATTCCATTGGTAAATCCCTTTTTTTATCACCGCCAAACGCGCTCCAAATATGCCCTCTCCATATACATAAGACATTAAATTAACGCTAAACTGTGCCTTTAGTAAATTCCTTAAAACACACTTTGTGTATAGTAACTTTTCACCAATAGTATACATACAGCATGTGGTAAATAGTAACAATGAATTCCTTTTTTAATTTTTTATCATATCAAGTGTGATTTGTTTTTTTATTTATTTTTGTATTTTCCATATTTGTTTAGTTTTTCTCATCATTTTGTTATTCTTTCAATATACCGTTCAATTAACAATTACCTTAGCAGAGAGAGAGAGAGAGAACAAAGTCACAATCTTTTAGCAAAGACCAAAATGGGGGCTACGTATAGCTGGCTAACTTGGTAAAAATCCTGCTCTACTCGAAGAATAATAGATTCGTTACGAAAGTAGTGATGCAGCTCAGGAGCGTAATTAACAACAACCATAATGTCGAATATTTACGGCACTATCTAACTATCCTCTGAGAGTTGAGGTTCTAACTTGAAGCTATCCTCTGAGAACGTTATCAATCGCAGCTGATGTAAGCACATTTATCACTAAGCCATATAAGTGCTGTACCTCATGTTGCAAGATCCGGCACGGAAACCTTAACTAAGTGCATAGTGGACGAATCTTTATATTGTTTTTCGCCAGATCTTCGTCCTAGTTGTTAACTCTAGTTTCATTATTTATTGTCTGCCCGAGCTTGGTTGTTGAGATAATGGTCAAAAGATCAACATGAAATTCATATGCGGTTAGCGATAGCCAATGCTATAAATAAATAGTTTTTTACCTTTATCTTGAAAAATAAATTCGCTTTGCACATTTGTATTAGATACACAGACCAAGCCTGGGGGGTCAACGAAATGCAACAATTTCCTTCGCGAATTCAGCTATTGATGTGAAAATTGTCCGCATCGATAAAAGCGATATTCCCTAGAGAGTCGTCATCTTCTTTGATAGCTTATGAAAAGACATTAGATCGTGTGATAGGTCTTAACTCAAGTTACTTGATTTGGCAAAAACGATAAATTTAAGTCATTACAGCCCACATATATTTATTATCATAACCTCTGTATTTCGATTCGCTTTTTCCATTAACGCGATTTAATTGTTTGCTAAAGGCGATCGAAATAAAGAAAATTAAAATTAAAGAACAATAAGAAAAAAAATAAAGATTTCTCCATAATGGATTTTATAGAGTTCTTAAATGAGAATAAACAAAAATAAATTTAACGATATAACCTCAAAAAGAGAAAACAAAAATCAAACGAAAATGCTTTGCACCTAAAAAAAACAGCGCTGCGGGATCAATTAAATACGATTTGTTCTGGTTTAACTGTACATGAAATTTTTACATTGATTATTGATTTCTGATTTAACTGTACATGAATTTGAATGAATTGAAATTTTTATAAGAATATATCGAATAGGAAGAGAAGATGAGAAAAGACTTACAAACTATTGAGATATGCAGGTGATAATGTGAGTGTCGTGCTCGGAACGTATTCATTGATATGGTTCCGCTCTAAGAGAAAAACTTGCCGTCTTACTTGCTTCTTCCAAACCCATTACAAATAATATCTATGTTGAAATCTTGATGGCAATCAAAGCAATTAGAATTTTTTTTTTTACATACATCTTGCGTTCACTATTCATAGATTTCAGCAAAAACGTACCACATCGCACATTAATTAATCATTTAATCTTTTAATTATGTGAGTTATATTCATTAACTCTCTGCTGCGGTCCGTCCACATAGCCATTAAAATAAAAGAATATTACAAACAAGTTTTGCATCTATTTCTACATTTCTTCGAACAACTAACTCATTATTCTTATATGCTCGCCCACTGTTCTCCGCGTTCCGTTACTCTTGTTATTGAAATTGTATTTATTTGAACATTCTTAATTGTTTATTCTTGTAAATGTATTTATTTTCACCCATTTAGGGCTTTATTGATTTCAAATACATATATACATGCATACATTGTACATTTATAGGTAATCACATATGAGATTGTGTATCGGTTGTTAATTAATTTTCATTTTGGGAAATGTTTGCATGAAACACAAATAAAAATTGATCAATTAGTATTCGACCACAACCACACTGCTATAACAAATATTTGTCGAGGTCTATATGTATTATATATACATATATATATATATAATTGTATACAAATAAATATATATATATATGTATATGTATTGTTTTGCGGTTAGTACGCAATTTTATCCAGCAACACCAATTTTTCCAAATTGTACAAGCAATACATTAAATGCAATGTTTCAATTTCGTAAAGATAGACATCGCTGCTTAACCTGAATGTCAAATAGAATGGTCGGATTGTGTAGAGAGCAGAGCGTTCGCATCTCCCATTCCCATATCGTTTATAAGTTTATTGATAAAATCAGTGTCAATATGAGAGAGATTTTTAAGAATCAATTGACGACGAAGCACTTTACATCCTTGCCTCTGGACTTTACGTTCAAGGATTGTTTTGAATTAAATTCAAACTGGTCACATAGGTGCCTAGTTTCTCAGTTATGTGTGAAAGCAAGTCCATGGTTTCTTGCTACACTCTCTCTCTAATCTCCAAGTATCCTATAATCAAGAAAAATTCGTCTATTAAGAGATCTTTCGCTTAGGTTCACGATTGGTCTATCGATTTCTGCGATGGTACATGTCTATGCGCATTGGTTGAAAGTCTTCAAACCAGACCGCTGAAACCTTCTTGGAATCGTCGACCAGCCAATCAACATCATTACTTGGAAAATGCCACTACCGCCCTAAATGCTATTGAGGCTGATCACATTAAGCTCGTGAATATCGGCAACGTGGATATTGTCAACGGCAATGTGAAATTGATATTAGGTCTAATTTGGTCGTTGATTGTACGCTATCAAATCGGCCGTAGCAAATTTCCACCACGTAAGCTGATGCTAGCTTGGTTGCAAGCTGCTTTACCTGAATGCAAAATCACTAATTTGACCACGGATTGGAATAGTGGTGTATACTTGGGCGCCCTTTTGGATTATTGTAAACCTGGCCTTTATCCCCATTGGCGTTCCATGGATCCTAGTCAGAGTGTACGTAATTGCACCAATGCTATGAATTTGGCACAAAGCGAGTTCGGTGTACCAAAAGTACTTGAACCAGAGTATTTGGCCTCCCCGTGGTTAGATGAGCTATCGGGTATGACATATTTATCATATTTTATGAAACCTGGTGGCCCCGGCTACAATGCCACCATGAGATGGGTTAACACACAAACAAGGGAAACAGTGAAAAATTTTACGGTAAGTTAAAGAAGAGAAAAAATGGTGCCACTAACACCAAGTATTTATTTTTAAATTCCTCATATAGACGGATTGGAATGACGGACGCATTTTATGCGAAATTATTAAAGGTTTAGGAGGTCCAGCCCCAGCTCCTGAAAAACTTAGCACTGATCCCTTCCATTACGAGAACAATGTACGTAAAGCCTTGGATGCTGGTCTAAAATTGGGAGTACAACCAGTGCTATCAGCTAAGGATATGGCCAATCCGGAAGTAGAGCACTTGGGCATAATGGCTTACGCGGCTCATCTGCAATGGGTTCCCCCTAGACCACCACTTTCGGACATGATAAACGTGTTATTGGAAAGTACTTCAGGGAGGGTAGGGGAACAGGTAAATAAATGGCTTTCACATTCTACTTTTATATGTGTTCTCAGCTTCTAATTCATTATAGACCCATTTTCGCGTGGACATACTTACCCGGGAAATAAGCCTTAGCAGTGTTAAGGCTTTTATAATACCTCCTTCTGGTCACGCTCAACCGATACGCCTGAATGCTCACGGCGAGGGAGTGTACGTGCCCGATAAGTATGGCATGCATGAAATCGTGGTAGAAATCGGTGATGACAGCTTGGGTGGACACTTCTTTCGTGTTTTACCACGTTTCGTTCAAGTTGCTCCCCCTGGTATGGCTCCCTGCGCTTTGGGTAGTTTAGTTGAGGTTTTAGTCAATGCCACTGGAGCTCCCAAAACAGAGGATATCCTGGTGACAGCCGTCTCACCTACAGGAATTTCACACAATTGTCCTCTCAAAAAAGTAGAAGAAGGTCATAGTGCTATTTTCAAACCGGATGAAGCTGGTATTTGGGAAATAGCTATCACTTATCAGGGACGCCATATACAAGGTGGACCGTTCACCTGCTCCGTTTTTGACGCCTCTGGTGTATCTGTGCACGGTTTAGATGGGGCAATGCCCTTACGTGCTCACTCTTTTGAAGTGGACGCACGCGGTGTTGGTGTAACCGGTGAACTACATGTTGACATTGTGCATGATAAACGTTCCCTGGTATGCTCGGTGGAAAGAATTGTTGACAATAAATTTCGAGTCACTTTTATGCCTCGTCAAAATGGCAAATATCGCGTTTACGTTTATTTCAATGGCTACGATGTTAAAGGCTCGCCGTTTATAATGCGCGTGGGCACCAAGGGTAGATCTGGCAAAACGCGTAGCAGTCCTCTGTATGAAAATAAACATCGCTCGGACAGCCCTTCTATGCATTATACAACAACAACAAGCTCACGTCACAATGATTACCGCAATATCGCCACATCGTCACTCTCCCGCAGGGATTTACTCAATCAACATAATGCCAATAACAGCACCGGTGCTGGGGTTACTGCAACAAGCATTGGCACCACAGAACGTCAACGCTCATACTCACCACAGTACTCACCCAAACAGGATGCCACAGATTATCGCACTAGCTCCAGTTATTACAAGAGGGAAAGCGAGGTAAGGTTCACGTTTGTTCATCTGCAACTATTTAAAATTCCGAGTATATGCATGGATGTATGCGCGCACATATTTGTATCCCTGTATGTGTGTGTGTGTATGTGTGTGTGTGTGTGTGTGTCTGTGTGTTTGTGTTTATATTAGTAAAGAGGGAGATTAAGAAAATTGAAATTTGTTGTTGCACGCCATGATAAGAGATTTTAACACAATGACACAGACGGAATGCAAATACAATATCGTACGATGAACAAAAATAACCCGGTGAATATTTAATCACAACAATGTGTATTTGCAGAAACACTAGAGGGGGCAACAGACAAAAATTACTTAACCTAATCTGTGAATTTACATTAAATGAGGAATTACTTGCGTTTCTTTCATGGGAAGAGCAAGGATTCTGGGCCAAATTTTGAGGACATTTGTTAATAAAACAATGAGAACCGCAGTCATTGCGTTAATTCAGTTCCATGAAAAGTCCTTAAGGGTTTTCTCCAAAGATAACTAGTGTGATTCGTTACGCGTTACGCAAAGAGTCATTTACATTTACCTTTGTGTTATGAAATAGATAAGAAAATTATTGAAACTCTTGTTATACAACTCAACACTTCTTTGTAATCTTAAAACTTATTGAAAACTGTTGGCGAAACACGTTCTCTTTTTCAAAATAAACTAAAATCATTAAACACACGTTTACATTTTGTACACCACAAAAACCCACACATTTTTAGGCATTATCAACACCGCCGCCGCCACCAACACAGCTACCGTTGCGTGAATATTATAATGACTCACCATTACCACCACCACCACCACCGCCTGCATCGTCATCATCGACTGTTAAATATTTGAACTCGAACGATTTGTATATGCTTACCTCAACAAGACGTGATTCGAAAAACTCCTCCAACGCATCGTCAATGAATCGCGATTACTATTACGATAAAGAGAATGAACTGTACGGTGGCAATAAGAGATGTGAACGTGATTTTAAATTGGCGCCGCTATCAAGAGAAGTAGAACAACAAAAACACTCACAGCAACAGCAACAGCAACAGCTACAGCGGCGGAGGCCTCCATACGAGAATGAAACACGAAACACAATAAGAAGTTCAGCCAACACTACAACAACATACACAACAGCTAGGCTGAACACCATAGCATCGAGTCCTACACACAATGTAACTAAACACAAATTTTTTCATTACTTTTCTAGCTTTTTCAATATTTGTTTATGCAAAACTAACAATTTTTTTATGTAAATATTAAAAAAAAAAAAGAAAAAAAAACATTTTTTTTTTTTTGTAAATTTTAACATATTTTCGTCTTATCCGTCTTTCTTGTTCTTGCTAGATAAGGTCCAGCGAAATAAGAACCCATAGCCCGTTGACAATAAAAACGTCAATACCGTACGAGAGCCCCGTGCGTAATTTAAGTGCTAGTCCACGTCACATGTCTGCCTCACCAGTGCAACGTTACTCGCCTAATAGTGCTTATATAACTACAGCTACACATCGCATGAACAGTCCCAGCACTCTACATAACAAGGTAATTGAAAATATTAACATTTTTAACCAATCCCTATAAATGCTCATCTTCTTTGCAATTTCTTAGAATGGTTACGAATCACGTACAGTAGAGAAATCTTCAACATATAAGTCGACCTCGAATTATGTTTCCGACTCAAATATAAGAGCGAGCCCTTCGTTATATACTACCGCTGAACGTTTGAGACGTACCGCTTCACCTGAACCGCGCGTTGATCATTCGTCCAATGTTAGAGTATCGTCTACGAAACCGGCTTCAGCCAGACGTGACAGTTGGGATGTGATCAATAAAACGAAACATTTATTCTCACACAATTCTTTGGAATCGTTAGCCAATATGACCGAGAATCAATTAAATACAGATTTGAGTTATAATCGTCCCGAAGTCGATCACGAAACGCAACGTAACACCCAATATAATAAATTTTCCTTAAACGAACAAAAATTTCAAAGACCACGTCAGGAGTCTAAAGACACCTTAGATGATGTCGACCACTACAAGTGAGTTAGATAAAATATGCTTTAAAAAAGTGTTATATGAATGTTTTGATATCCCTTCAGACCCAGTGCCATCACTGTTAAATCACATTCGAATAATACTTACACCGATAAATCTGGCGGCTATACTCGTACTGTTAAAGAATCAAGTCAACAAGTTCTTACCGAAAGCACTTCGTCTACTGGTGTCAATGGTAATTACGGTTATAGCTCTCTGTCTCGCTTTCGTCCCATTGACAATATAACGGGTATTACTGGCGCTCGTGCTATACGAGTTCAAGATATACCAAATGGAGCGATCGGTCGTCCGGTCGAATTTGAAATAGATGGCTCCAAAGCTGGTTCTGGCAATTTGGAAATCTTGGTGAACGGTGGACGAGTTACTTCATCAGTACGTTCACTAGGTGGCCAACGATTCATAGCTAGCTTTACTCCACATGAACCGGGTATTCATACAGTTCAGATTACATTTAATGGCGAAACAATACCAGGTAAGTCAAGTTATAATTAGTTCATAATTGCGTGAATTCGTCTCAAGACTTTCCGATTCAAATAAACATAAGTTACTATCAACAATTGTATAAAATCCGCATAAAGTGTAAATTAAACACTGTGCTATTTGTGGACTTCGGTAATATTTTGCGTGAACTACGTAATATATTTTAGATTACACTTCAAATTCGACTTTCTACATTCGCTTCTGTATACTCAACTCTTCCCTTACTAGTCTTCAATCGGTCATCACTTCACCAACTAGTTTTCTTTCAAAATTTCAAACACTTACCTCCACTTTAGACAGGCTGTGATGTAATTATCTCATTATTACAAGCGATAAAAGAAAGCAAATAAAAACACTATAGCAGGTCGCGACCCGACTATTATTCATATAAAGACTATTCAGAATTAGGCGTATTATGGAAAGCGATCGAAAGAGTGGTTTGATGCGAAACATTTTCAATAACATTCGTCCATGGGCCAAAGCACATCAGTGTGCCAAATTCCACCGAAATATCTCAAAAATTCCGGCCTGTACAAAACAGACAGATGGACATACCAGCTTAGATCGATTCAGAAAGTGATTCTATATAAAAAAAATGCGGGAATATCTCAAATATTTCCGTGTGCTGCACACATTCGCTTAAACCCTCTTGGTGTAGAGGATACTTAATCACTTCTTGATGGAGGCAAGAATGAATTTTCATTCATACATTTTTATTATTGATAACTTACTTATTTTTTTGATTTTTATAAAAAAAACTCTTTCGATTTTTTATACTTAAATATATTCATTTTTCTCTTTACTATCTAATTAACTCACATAATAATTGAATTTGATAGAGCCAAGTTATTTAGACTTTATTAACCTTATTCCATTTCTAAACGAAGTTAACACTTTAATATCACTTGTTGTTATTGTTTAAATAAGTTGCTTGAAATAACAAAAAAAATAGTCAAAACGTGTCAGCTCTGTTAAATGGTTCAATGGTAACGCCATTCAGCTGTGTTAAATGGCATTTTAACAAAGGGACACCTCTGTTAAAGTCGGGAAAATAGTGAAAACTTCAGGACATTTAGTATCTAATGTTTCTTAATTTTTTTTTTAATAAATCTATGTTTTCATATAAAATTTCTTAATTTCTTTAATTTTTCAAGTTAGCCTAAATCTAAAAAAACTAAAGTTGCTCCTATAATAAATTACTCTTAAGCACCCTGCACGGCATACGAAGATAATTTCTATTATATACGTTTTGTATTAAAGCAAAGACATCTACCATTTTACTATAATATGCTCCACTATTCAAACTGCGTTTATATGTAAAAGTTTAAAAACTATAGGTAGTA
This sequence comes from Glossina fuscipes, assembly GCF_014805625.2. Lineage (NCBI taxonomy): Eukaryota > Metazoa > Arthropoda > Insecta > Diptera > Glossinidae > Glossina > Glossina fuscipes. Next base: position 16,765,338 of record NW_023998423.1, on the reverse strand, counting down.
TGGGATAAACTTTCTTATTTTATATGAAAATATTTCCAAAGGAAATATTTAAAGATCAAAGGATGCACATATATATATTACTTTTATTCTGATTTTGAAAAGTTATAGAATAAAAATAAAAATCTTGCAAACTTGTCAGAATAAATATTGTTTTGAAGAACAAGAATCCGATCATTTCTTGTTGTAAATGCTTATTCAACCTCAGGAGAGAAGTTCGCTTCATGCGCTCTTTGCTCTTTCTCTAGAAACTAAAACTAACAGAAACTTTTTGGTTATATATTCTTATTTCTTATTTTTATAGAAATTTATTTTAAATTTCAAACAAGGCAAAGAATTCAGTAAAATTAATATAATAAATTAATTTAATAATTTATTCTTGGCTTGTTTTGTAAAAATGAAACAAGTTGACATCACTGGTAACAGGCAAAAAACAGGTGTGCACTAAAAAAAGGTTTATGTTCTCTCGGAATGTGCAAAGAGAGAGCAGGAGAGAGAGCAGGAGAACAAAAGAGGAAGAAAGAGAGGGAGAGAGACAGAAAAAGAGGAAACAATTAAAATATTTCTTTATTGAGATCTTAAGTCGAATTAGGGAAACCATTTCAAATGCCATAAATTTGATCTCGAGTCAAGGTATCAATAATGCCAAAGTCTCATATATTTAAGGTACTGGTGGTGTTTCAAAGAAGCAAATACATACGAAAAATGTTAAGTAAATAATATATAAGCAGAACATATGCTTTTGAGTTTATTTTGGAACCGTTGGTTTATAGGCTTTTTCGCTTTTCAAGTATTTCTTGACACTTCTTTGTATACAGAGAAATATTTGACATATTTATATCACCTAAAAACTTGACCTTAACACAGTGACCAAATCGATTTTCTAATTCGAGGACTTTCTCCTTGAATGATAGGATGGTTTATTTTGAGTAACGTAAGTCTTTGAATTGCTTTAATTACTTACCCCCCATAATGTCGTTTTTTTTTGCTCAACCAATTAGTTCTTTTCTCCATTGAAGTAAATATAAGCAGAGATGTTCCCTGTAAACTTCAACAATTTCGGTTATATATGCAAGTTAGTAATTTCAAATATTCCTCAGTTGAGTGGAGTTATTTATGCAGATTTATGTATGATACTATATAAGATCGATCATATATGCACGATATCCGTTCCAACGGGAGCTAAGCAGAGACACTTTTAGATTTCTAAAGGATGGTTGGGGCCCCGAATATTTAATGCCCACTGCCACAAACTAATGATCAAAAAATTCGTTTTATCTCTTGTTAATTGCGACCGTGTTTTAGGGCAGATTGCAGCCATGTTTAAATCGAACTAGTGATCAGTACGTAAGAATTCACACCTCAAATGTTGTGATCTTATCCCGATTTTTGCTATATCGTTACAACCACAGGCAAGAGACGGTCGAACTGATATGGTATTAAAACTAAAAATTATTCCTGGTATTTCCAATGCGCATTTACGAAGTGAAAGGATAATCAAAGGAAAGAGTACATCTTTCAGTGAAGGCAAAAAGCTTTTATGATGCAACAATTCATTACGATAAACGATCGATTGTAAAAGATCTTCCTAAACTCAAACCGCAAAGCAAAATTCATAAATACTGAAAATTTACGTACAAGTCGCTTGGAATATTTCTTGAAAACCATCTAGAATAAGAAATGAATATATCAACAATTTATTGCAATATTTTGCATGGCATGGCGTAAAAAAAAAAAACGGTGAAAGAGACGGGAAATTCCATGAATTGATTTGGTGATCAATTTTGCTAATTTTTGAGTTTGATTCAAGTAAAATGGAAACGTTTAAGAACACTTTTCTTCTTCTTTTAGTTCAAGTTTCGAAAATTCAATCATGACTTTAACAGGAATCAAACAACTTGATACGTAGATATGGCTAAATCTAGTTTACTATTAACACTCAGTAAGAATCTATGTGTACGCTATGTGGCCTCCAAAGGGTACGTCAAGGCATTAGAAAGACTTGAATCTTGAAAATATATACTAAAGATGGACGTAAAAAACTTCTGTCCGCTAATCGATACTAACTGATACTTTATTAACTAAACCAAGGGGCACGGCAACCGCTCGCCAGCTATGCAGCCATAGAGCTAGAAGAGTGTTCTAAAATTTATGTAAGCTTTGAATTAAACAGAAGACAGAGTTATTTTTTATTTGTTGTTTGTTTATTTCATCCTAATATACATAGGATAAGGTTACGTGTAGAATAGCACATCAGATAAATATCCTTTAGGGCCTTGCTGACACATACGTACTCGTTTATCCCTTTTTTTCCATGTAGCTTATCATAAGATATATAATATAGGGTTATGTGTGAAAGAGCACATCGGGCAAATGACCTCCATTTCTTTGCTCACACATACGCGACCTTTTAAGGTACTTTTCCACGTAGTGTATTTGGTAATCCGAACTGTAGTGAGTATAGAAAAATAGTGACAATAAATATCAATACCGTTAGTCGCAGCACAGCGAAACCTAGAAAAAATACTTGTGACTGCTTGGTGATTGGCTATAACTCGACGATGTTGCTCAGAGAGATATGGCAATAAATGTGAAATACTTCAACGAGCTAAGTGAATTGTAAATTTGATGAAAAATAGCGCAACGTAAAATTCAATTAACATAACTTCATGCTATATATCGTACAAACGAGTCAGGGCGAGAGAGCCTGAAAAGAAAGAAAACAAAATAAAATTTAGAGAGAAGAGTGAGAAAGAAAAAGGAGAGTGAGAAAAAGATTAAGAATGGAGAGTATGAGTTTGCTTAAAATAGTTTAAATGGCTTTTATTAACCATGGCTTAAACTCAGAGCGATCAGTTGAGATCGCGATTTCAACAAAATTGACACGTCAACGGAAAATCAACGAAATTAAAGCGAGAATTAAGCAATCGATGTATTAAAAAAAAGAAAAAAAAAAACATAACACAAACAAAAAAAACGTGTATAAGTGAAAATTTGTAGTGAAATTAATAAATGAAAGAAAGAGTAAATAAAACACATGCGAAAAAGAAAAAAAAAACACAGAGATGAGATTAAAGAAATACATCTTTATATGAAAGAATTAAATGAGAAACTAACCTAGAAATTCTTCAAATATTTAATTAATTAATTAAAACATTGTAAAAATCATTTATATCTGCACATAGTTACGACTTATTGTTAATTAAAAATAATTGCTATATATTACTAAACTAAATTGTATATAAGTATAAGTGAGTGCGTATGTCGCATTTATAAATGCGTTTGCTTAGAGTTTGAAAAGCTCTGCTTGCAAAAATTAAAGGAAAATAAATGCAAGCAAGTGTTTTATAAAAATAGAATTTTTTGTTCAAGAAAAACTTTAAATGAAAACATTTTTATAATAATGTTGAACTACGTTCAAGCAATACTCCGGACCTGACAGCATTCTTTGAACATGACTACATAACATTTATTAAAAGAGCAAAAAAAAAAAAAAAAAAAAAAAAAATATATATATATATACAAAAAAAACAACAACAACAAATAACAACAATATTACTAGTTTTCTGAGCCAAAAATATATGCAAAATTTTACCAACAACGCTAGCAACGACAAAAGTCTTAAGATATTTTTATTTACCAGAAAAGGCAAAGAAATATAAACAAAAATGTGTTTTTTATTTATTTTTGTTTTTTTTTTTTGTAGTTTTTCTTCTTAGATTCAAATGCAGAAAAACCAGTTTAATGAACCTTTAAGCTTATGTTTTTTAAGATTTATGTTGCATTGTTATGATTATTATTGTTATCGCTATTGTTATTGCATTTGTTTTTTTTTTTTTGTTTATTAATCGTAATTTTAATCGTTGACTTTTGTTTTTTTAAATTTTTTGAAAGGCATCCAGCATTTCTGTTGGAAATCATCGAAATGTAATTCTGTCGAGGCCAAAATAGCAAATGGAAGTTGCTTTTTAGCCGGCTTCGAATTGAAACTCACTTATACATAGAAAGAGTGTAGATGAATGTAGAAAATTATTATTATTATTATTATTATTATAAATTTAGCCAGAGAATAAATTCCAAGACTAAAGTCTTAAAAGCCCTAGCGTCTAAGGCTTTCGGCTTTATTAAAAACTCTATCGCACTTGAGATTTGAACCCACGACCATTCAGTTGCTAGTGGAGACTCTTGCCTATTCGATCCCGCCTGCTAAGCTTTGTTTGCTTGCAGTATCTGCCTTTAGATAAATTTGATTTTCATTAAATCGATTATGTGACGGAATTCGTGATGGATGACAGGTGTCTGTTCAAAATCATATTTTGCAAATACCCAACCGATCAATAGCCGGCAGTAAAGCAGTTCAAGGTATATAGGATGCCAACGATGACACCCAATTTACAGTGCGAACTAAGCGAGAAGTTCTTCTTTTTTTTTCTTTTCGTATATATTTGCAAAGGCTTTAAGGCTTCGATAGCTTTGATAGAATGTACGGATTATTCTTCTCTTATTAGATTTCATTATTGAAAATATGTATGGGAAATAAAAGCGTCATTCTTTCCTCGAGAGAAATATGGCTTGGAGTGTATACGCGAAACTTGCCTTGTAGGTGATGGCCGTTTCGTTTTAGCTTTTGAACACACTGGCCCTTATATACACAATAATTTAAAATCTTGTCGGAAATATTCTGCAATGAGAATATAAAGATGTCTAGGATGATGGAATTGTAACTTGGCTTACTCATTACTTTGTGACCTTTAAACCTAGTCGCTCCACAGGTTTCTACAACGAATCATACCACAACGTGACTGTCACTCACTTACGAAGACGGTGAGAATAATTAAAGTCTTATTGTGTTTGCTTAAATTTGTGTACACAGCACATATATCTTTTCGAAATGCGATATGAAATAACAAAAAATTGAACATCAAAGTTCAACAATCACATCCGGGCCCGGTTAGTCTTGCAGACAGTATATTCCCATTAACATTCTCCTACGATCTTTCAGTTGGATATACTTGTTGGACTCTGTAGTAACACGTGCAGTAACCCGTTATGGAACATTATGAAATATTTATGTCGAACACATTTTCTTCTGAAGGATTGTCATCGCCTCCTTGCCTCGCAAATTGGCGCATGCACTCTAGTGCTCCTAACAAATTGAATATTATGAAGTGAAAAAATTGAACTTTATGAAGTATAAACGATTCTACAGTACGATAACAGACTTTATTACTCACTCAAGTTAGAAGAAAACTTCCTGCATAACCAATTCTTCTCCTTTTACGTACCTTAAAATGTATCCTTTCAGCTACGCAGGACTTACATTACTTATCTGCATGCACTATGTGCAGACCAACTTAAGATTAACTCTGCACCCCATTTAACTCGGAATCATCTCCCGAATCGATTTACGCACGTCTGTTTATCCTATTCATTTATTTAACTTACGAGCCGAGACACTTTTATAAAATTTTTTGCATTAAGATGTTATGGCGGAAGGACGGCCTCTATTGAAAATAGAAGCAATATTTTAAAAAATCATTATTTCTTGATAACAATCGGTACGGAATAATAATTTTGCATTCTGATATGAATATGGAAAATTTGGGGAAGATCAATTTTTTAACTGCTCTTGCACGAAAACCTTCTTATGCTCTTACACATGTAAGCCATTATATGGCAGTGTTTTGTGATGAAAATCAGGTAATAGGTGTGCTTTGCCAGGTAAAGTTATTGTACCAAGTTGGAGCAAGTTCACTATTTCAGATCCCTGCCATCGAAATATTGAATGAAGTCTAATATTTAATATATTTTGACGTTGATAAATGCAATATTCTTCAGTTCTTAACTTCTTTACCAAAGAATGTTAAGAATAACATATTAGGACTGCGTTGATTCACATTTGTGATTATCTCTCATATAAGACTTTTTCAAAATCTTATTTTCATAAAAAATTTTATATTTTCTATTATTATTATTATTATTATTAATTTCGCCAGAGAAATAAATTCTAAGACTAAACTCTTAAAAGCCCTAGCATCTAAGGCTATCGGCTTTTATTGTTAAAAACTCTACCGCACTTGAGATTCGAACCCACGACCATTGATTTGCTAGTCGAGATTCCTCGCTTTCGGCTACTCAGGCGGATAATCCTTTTTTTTTTTTTTTTATAAAGATTTCCCTAAATTCTTAACTTTGAATTGTAATGGTGCGAAGTCTATTTTTCAGTATATATATATATATATATATACTTCCGAAATTGTAAAAGTTGACTTCCGCAATTCATGTTTTACAGTTCTCTCTAAGCACTGGGAAACAAATACTCTGGCAGTATCCACAGTCATTTTCTACATTTTGTAAATCATCCTTTTCCTTTCTTGCTGGCATTCCTACTAGTATAAGCAAAGACATTTTTAATTAATTTTCGTCTAATTATCGAAGTCGTATTAGTTTCATTTTTTCGTAGCACTTGGTTCGGTCGCATTGATCTATCGAACATTGCCGCTATATTAGTTTATATGGAGCAAATTTTGAAAGCATTTATGTACAAATCCTATTATAAGGATGCTGTATAAGGATGCAAAAAATCGCTTTACTGAGTCCGTAGACAAGTTCATGAAGAGCTCCAGCAACGCATTATTCTCTTCTTCTTTTTTAATGGATTAGAAAATTGTTGTTGTACTCTGTGGCGAATCTGAGAATGACTTGTCAAAACGCCACTTGGGTTCATCGAAAAACAACATTTTGATAACGGAATCCAAAGTTTCTTCGGTGATAACTATGACAGCAGCGACAGGAATAAGTTTTATTCTACCCAGCCGACATTTTCGCAAAGCAAATTTGATCAGAAAGGCGACATGATATACGCCCATATAAAAAATGTAATAGCCACTGGTAATTTTCCCCAAAAAAAATAAAATAATACAGCCTTTTATAGTTCAAATTTCAGGGATATTTTATTGAAAAATTATGCCGCAAACGCTTCCTTGGGAACGCATTTAATGGGTGCACGCGGAAACACTAAAAAACTTGCCTCCAGCAGTTCGGTAGAAGGTTATTTTTCGCTAGTTCAAAATATAAACATAGATGATGAAAGAAATGTACGCACCACCGACTATATAAGAGAGTCGTACAAATATATTAAAGCAGGCATAGAGGACATAAATTGGCATTACATGGAGGGAAAAAACCTAAAGTAAGCAAGCAAGGTATGCTACCTCAGAAATAGATTTTTCAAAATCAAAAAGGATTATTGTGGGGAAATTTAGAATAATAAAGACTAGTAATAACAGACCATTTTTAATCTGTATAGACCTAGATAATCTATTTTGGAAGGCGAGTTAATACTTTTCAATGATAACTCCGATATCAATAAAAAATCAAAACAAGCCTTGCCTCAATACAATACAACAATCATATCAATCTTCCACTCAATCCTCTAACCACACAGTATCTCTACAAGCGTTTCCTAAACTTTTACATATATTGATCCGGTAGGTAATGAAGAGGACCCTTATTCGTATTATTCAGTAAATTTAAAGCAATAGGGAATAACGAAATAAATAATATGCGTATAGCAAGAACGGAAAAGGATGATTTACAAAATGTAGAAAATGACAGTAGACACTGCGGAGTATTTGTTTCCCTGTTCTTCGAGAGAACTATAAAACACGAATCTTTAATAGACTTACCGCGTCCGTCTGATTACAGAAAACATAGCTATACTTGCATAGGGTTCCCACATTACTTATGTATATTTAGCAGTTATTTTAAACATAGCTTTGCTATATAAAACAAAATTTCAAAATATCAAAAAAATTATTTGTAGATATGAGACACCGTTAGAAAGGTTATTGATCAAGAATTCACGCGGCACTGGTCTCATTTTTTCGCAGCACTTGGCTTGGCCACAGTAGTTATGTAAACTTTCACCTTTTCTCTCTGTCCACCACTGTATCGCTATATGTATAAAATTAACTATTTATTGACAATGGCATTTTTAAAATCTGATTAGTAGTAAGTTAGGAATTAATAGATTAGCAATTTCCGATTTCTATCGCAAAAGGATCGCAAAAAACACTGACCCGCGGATATTATATCTTAGAAGACTTACTTTGTAGAGGACAAAATACATATTGACAAATAAATATATATTTGTTGAGCTATTTTTTCAACGTACGTCCTATATTAACGTTTTGACGGCAAATTACAAATCTACGTGTGTAACTGTATGCACTAATATTAAGTGATACAAAAGAAACGACCAAATTAATACACCGCAGTTTCCATATAACGCTTTCCTATAATGGTGGATATAAAAATAATGTTTTATTAATGATTTCATAAAAACCTATGAAAAGCGACCTCAACTAAAGCACACACATTAAAATTAATATAAAATCATTAAAACAAAAATTTTGCTTGTGCCGAATTTTTGACACGCATCAATTGGGGAAAAACTGCCCTTTTTTTCTTACCGAACGCAGCAGGTTGCTAGAAGATCAAAGTGTGGGTTTTGACGATCTTTTGTTCTGTAGTTGTTACTATTTGCAAACCGCAATGAATTTAATTTTTTATTTATTTATGCAGGGTTTAGCACTTCGCGGCCTTGTATTTTGGGGCGAGCACAGTGAAGCTAATCTTCAATCTAATTTTCTTAGTCATAGAAAAATAAATAGACGTATAGACTGACTGTATTAATTGTTTGAGAAAAATTGAATTTGCTAAGTGAAAGTGAATAACAGATAAACATCGATTCACTGAAAGCTCAATATTTCGAAACAAATTTTTGTTACACTTATTGGAGACGTCACAAACAAGCTATTAAAACTAGTACACCCGCATCCTATGAAGGTGGTGGTTATAAAAATCCATATTTAAAGAAATAAAACTGGTAATCTGAGCATATATAAAATAACAGGTAGGAAAAACATAAATGGAAGGCAAGTTTGTTTTTTTTTTTTTTTTTTTTTTTTTTCTTATAAGACGCATCTGATAGCTGTGTTAATAACGCAGCAACAAGTGGAATGAACAGAGTTAGGAAATGGAAAGCAACCACACAATAAAAGCATAACGAACTTAAAATAAGATAAAATTCCAACTAATTACGTTAATGTGTTAGTTAGTAGCACATATGTACATGCACGTACATGCACTTATATGTATTTATATAAGTAGCAGTTGATATGAGGGGCAGTCACACAATGCGTCGTAATGCATCATAGAGTACCATTTTCGCGAATAATGATAATAATGAAGGTGCGGGTTATAGACATATATCCACACTCACACGAATTGTCTGCTTATATGTGCAGCAAAGCAAATAGTAATGGATAACATTTGATTTTCATTTTGGAAAAAGAAAATATAGCAACATTTTTGTATTGAAAGGAGAGAAATTTTGAGATAATAAAGTTTTTTCTTTCGCGAAAAATATTACACTCAAACACTTTAGCTTCCGTTTATAAAAAAAAAAAAACTGAAAAATTATTATTTTTACAAAAAATGTCAAGTTTCTCTAATTCTTGTTTCTTTGCATAAGGTGTCGTTTACATAAACATGTAGAGATGAAATTTATTCCGAACTTCATTCACTCCGTCACTCCATCTCGCCTCGAATAATAATAATAATTCATTCAAGTGAATAGGTTGTTCGCTTGTGTCCATCTTCATACCTTAAATATATTTAAGCTTAAGTTAAACAAACATAAATCTTTGTCGTATGTATTTTCTCTTATGTCAACTAAATCTTTCTCTGTTTAAATATTTCATTAAAAATCATATAAAATTTTAATGGAATTTTTTGCACTAAAAGTGAAATTAAATTTATATTCATTTCGCGCCGAACACAACAAACAACAAAATCCATCAAAAGAAAGTTTCAAATCTCTTACGGTCTTTACGATCATTGTAAATAAATATGCGCGAAGAGTTATAAAACTGAAGATTTATTATTAAATATGTTTGTTTTCCTCATGCGTAGAAAAACTCTTTAGTAAAAGCTAAAGAAGAACAACTTTGTACAAAAAATCTAGTAGAAGATAGCAAGAGAGAGAAGGAGAAGATCTTTGCTAAGTAAAGAGAGACAGAGAGAGAGAGAGCAATCTATTATGCTCCTTTTTTAATATTATTATGTGTAGCATGAAATGAATTTAATCCGTTTTTATGCGATCTACTTTCGATTGTGTATTTTATTATCACTTATGACTAACTCGATGACTAATTCTACAGAACCCGATTGTTATGTGTAATGAAAAACCGAAAGTCAAATTGATGCTATGTATATGTATTGAAAATACACCAATGCACCAAATTTCAACAAAATGTATATATAATAAAATTGCGGCTTACCATTTAATAAGACACACGGACAGACAAGCATAAGTAGCTTCAGAAAAGTGCCGCTGATGCAAGCAATGAGTCTAGATCGGGTTTTACAATAAAAGGCCGGTCTATGTCAAACGTACACTTGCACTACAAGATGTGCTGGACATAATTAATTGTGACACACTCATGTCTATGACTGTCTTAAATATATATTCTGCGAGCTGTTTGAAATAAGAGCATATTGCGTACAGTGATCGAAAGTTGTCACATAAACGAAGACTTATACTGCAACTGGGGAAGGATGTGATTGTTTGTTTGTCGTCTTCGACTATATATGTGTATACGCTTCTTTTACATATTCTACGCATTGATTATGTCTTTTATTTTCATCTGATGTCACTTTGGTTGCTCAAAAGTTGTTTTTTACGTTCCAAGCTATCGTCAACAGAAGTTCTTAGATGAGAGTCACGGATGAGATTCATGAACAAGCGTTCTGCATATGTAACTTTGCCCATTGTAACGAATATATGCAGATCTTAAACCATAGCAGTTATCGATCTACATCTTGGAAGAATATTTGCCAAGACCACCTACTAATTCTGAGTGCCATCGTTAGTAGGTGTTTGTCTAAAATTTTGTGTAAACATTTTACAGAATTGCGATAGAAAATATTCTGCAAGTTGCATGTATTGCTTTCATACGGAAGGTATCAGATATTCTCTCCAGGACAAATGTAATTTCCTTTGCATATTCTTCGAAGTTACTTCTTGTCTTAATCGTACAAATGTGAATAGAAACCGTGTA
>NW_023998423.1:16717605-16754205 GCF_014805625.2 Glossina fuscipes | reverse complement strand
AAGTTACTTCTTGTCTTAATCGTACAAATGTGAATAGAAACCGTGTACAAAAAAACCGTTTTCCCTATTTCCCAATTCGTCCAAAAAAATCATATTTCTATATTAAATGAAAATGCTTGATTGCCACTTCTTTAGACAAAGGAGGAAGAGAGGAAAGGAAATTCCTTACCTGACCCGATTTTTCTCATCATATTTATTTATATTGTTCCGGATTTGAGCAAAAATTTCAATATTTTACCAAAAATTATGTTCGAATAGTATTCTTATAGAAAATGGCTCAGAAACTATATATAAACTAATATAAGAAACAATATAAAAAAAAAAAGTTCATAACAGAAAATTAATAAATAAAATAAATTTTTTTAGAATTTGTTTTTTTGCTGAAAAACAAAAAAAAAAAAGATTGTCTTTGTTTTTTTTTTTTGAAAATATTTAAAAAATAAAAATTGCTTTACAATTGTTACGTCGTCGTTTTGTGATTCGAGAAACAAAAGAATTTCAAAAATTTTGAAGAAAAATAAATTTTTTTTTTGTTTTTTTTTTTTTTTTTTATTGATTTTTGCATTTTCGTGGTGTGCTCAACATTAATGCAATAGCTTTCATAACAACACAAACGATTGTTGCGAATAAGCAAACATTTTTATTTAAGCGTCGCCATATAAAACGTCATCGAGAGGAATTGCACTTGAAAAGTTCGATAAAACGCTTCGTCATTAAAAACGCCGCCAATACTGAAACGAAATACTGACAACATAGACCAGAATAACTGGTATTCTTGCTGTCACTGCTCTATTGTTTATTAATAAGTTTTTCGGTTTATTATTATTTTTTTTTATTTTTTTTTTTTATTTGTTTGCCATAATACACTACGAACAATACAATCAATTGAAGCGAATAAAAAGAAAAAAAAAAAAAGAAAGGTGTGTATAATATTTTATATGAAATTTTTAATTCATTCCTAACAATAAAGATTATGTTGAGGTCGATGGTAAGCAGATAAGTAAATAATAGTTAATCAAAGTTATGTAATAATATTTGTTTGAATCTTTTTGTGCCGCACCAATACAATCACTATTCAACTGTCAAAGTTAATAAGAGTGTTTTGTTGTTGTTGTTGTTGTTGTTATTGTTATTCTTCGTATTGTTGCTGCTGTCATAGAGAAAACTTGTTCAAATTCTAGGAATTTCGGTTTATATTTCTTTCACGTTCTCTTTTTCTTTCTGCAAATATTCTTTTTTTTCTTTTCCTTCTTTTCTTTAACTACTAAGTCTTCCAAGCCAAGCTTACTTTATGGCCTCACTTAGCAATAATAACAGTTTCTTGTTTATTGTTTATATAGCGCACACATATACAATACATGACGACTATATATATGTGCAATAAATAGTAAATTTTGTTGTGCCATTTTTTTGTAACTTATTTTTTGCTGTTCTTTTTTTATTTATATCGCAACAATATATTATGCGTTACTTTTGTTGTTACAATTTGTAATACGTTTGTTGATTGCTTTCTATCGTATATTATTATAACTGTTCTTTCAATTTAATAAACGAAACAAGTTAAATATGCTTTCGTGCCGTGAGGTATCGCCACTTCGTTCATATAGTTCTTATACGACACTATACACATATGCATAGATTCACCAATTAATTCAGAATTATTTTCGGGTTGGATTTAAAGATATCTGTCTTTCGATCTGTCTGTCCATCTGTCCTATATCTTTCCACTACCTCGTTACAACGAGAACTTCAAAATATTTAGATGAGAACCAGCGCACCGTTACATTTTGACCGTTTCGATCTAAGGTCGAAACTTTTTCATTGAGTTCTTTTTACAACCAATTCTCATAAATGCCACTATTTTCAAAAATCTCACGGTACAGAACAAAAGTCATTGATAGGCTTTTAAAAGAACGTAGAAATTTCGCATGGGAAAGATTGATTTCTCGAACCACTTTATACATAAATGTTCCTACAAATTGTTTGTTTTATAAGCCTTTGTATGGGTACAAGGTGGAATTGATATATTTTATGATAAAAGTTGGTTGAAAATACTGGTTTAGCATAAGACGCCACGATGACAAATATCAAGAACATTAATCTATTATTAGTGAGGTTCCTTTCTGCATACAGGCTTCCACATAAGGCAAGCTTGTATATGACAAGGAGATGTTTTAACTAGTATGCGATGCATTTTGATCCACAATGATGATTCAATGAGTAAATTTATTTTGTCTGAACTCATTTTGTCTTATTATCTATCTATGCTTACTCATTTAGACTCATTATCTAACTCCACAGGGTTGCCACGCTCATGAAAAATAAGCCTTTATATATAAAGAACATCCAATTTTTACTAATAAGAAAAAAGCAATTAATTTTTGGGCGAAAAGTGAACTTTACTGTGAATTTGGATCAAGTCGGTTCAAGTTTTCGGTTCGTTCCTTGCTCCCATATGAGAGCTATTATAAAAAGTAAGCCTTTACATGGCAACGAGATATTATTTTTGATCTTTAATAAAATGAAGGGAGTTTAAGAACTGACATGACATAGATTGAGAAAAACCGTCATAATATTTAAGTTAAATCTAGTTCAACATAAGAAAATAGTATAAGCTTTTAGGATGCCTTACCTGAGAAGATCTCCCATATGTCACAACAAGACAAGCTATAATAGATTTATTAGAGAGAGAGAAAGAAAATGTAATTGTAACAACTTCGAAGTCTTCGTTGTATTCAATAATATTATAAGAAGTGCGTTCAAAAAAAATGTTCGACCTTCGTGGACTACGTATAGCATATCCTTCTAATTAGAGTCGTTTAATGTCAACCCAGCTTAGCTACATCTTTACAACAAAGCTACATAGAAAGTCTTCTTTTATTTATTTTTGCCAGGGGCTGCTCGTGCAGTTTTGCATATGTTTTTTCTTTCCTCCCACTTCAAGGTTTGTGTAAATTTATCTCTATGGCTGAGCGAGCGAATGTCCCCCTTTACGAGGTTTATATTGCTTGCATATTAAGTTTAATTATGTAAAAAAGGATGATTAACAAAAAAATACCTTTAAAATGTAAAAGTTTTGAAACTTGAGTAATAGTTTTTAGAAAAACCGCTGATTTAGCATTTTTTTTAGGTCTTGATCTTTTCGCTTCCCTTTCAAAATTTTCTTTAGAACTTTACCTTCATTGTAAAGCAAGCAAATGATTATGCTTGTTTGCGCTCTAACCTTAATAGCGAAAGAACGTAAGGGATGAGTACTTTAAGAAAATCCTCAATATTTCAAACCTATTGAGAAGGAAAAAATGAACCGATATTCTGATTTTCATCTATTCAGCGGATGCTGTTTAAAAAGACGAGCAACCCAAACTCTCATGTCCCAAGAAAAGCTGATCTCCACCTGTCTTTGATATAATCGGTTGATTTTATTTCTTCCAACGTATACCGTATTTTGTCTATGCTTGTCTTATTCTTTTTTCCAAAGTCTTCTTAACGGTAAAACCATATCATACTTACATACTTACATCGTTACACAAACAATGCATTTTGGGAGAGCTTGCTTTTCCCTCCTTTCGCGACCTTTCTATTAACGATATTCTATTAATTGTCGAATGCTTATTTGTCTAACTTCTCTTTTATTTCACAAGTGTTCCACAAATGCACTTTGTTGGTGTACACCAATCAGAGTAACACCTAGTTTAGCAACATTTATCATTAATATTATCTCTTTCCGCTATCTATCGCTTCCTTCTATTTCACAAGCCTTCTTTCATGAGTTATTCAACTCAACTCTACTTAACTACACTACACTTAAGTTAAGCATAGCATCTTATGCAGAAGTATAGGGTTAAACGAACATCGTTTTCGTATAGTATCAAGCAAACTTTGTTTTCCTAAGCAATACATACAAATATATACACATATATATTCCTCTGCTGCCTACATAAGTAATTTGCATGTGCTACATGTAGGCTTAGATAAAGAAGACAACTTCTGTTACTTCTCACCTTCGAGTGGGAATTAAATTAGAACACCTCATTTCGTAAAAGTATTTTTTTTTTTTTAACTTACCTGTTAAAAAAACCAGCTAAAGAAAATTAAAACTTGTAAAAAAGTTTTAAGCGTTTTGAAATGAATTTCGAATACCCTTCACTGCAAGCAGTTTACTATTAAAGATCAAAGCTTAGGAAAGCGAAGAATTGTTACGATTTCATAACATACAATTTCATTCATTTCATCATTACCTCTATCAAACGCTAGCCCATCGGTTGTTTGGAAAAATCGATGCCAATTTGTATAATCTCTTCAATTTTGTTTTGCATTTTCCGTCGCTGGCACATGGATCCAGTGTGCATCACTTCAAGTAACTTAAAGATGTGGATGTGTGTATTTTATCTTTCCTTTTTTTATGGGCCTACGAGGATCTCAACAATAAACGAGAAAATAGACCGAGATGTCACTGAAATACACCCAGAAGTTTGCATAGATTGCGTGATAGGTAATAGATAGATAGATAGATTGCAGGTAGAAAAGCGTGTGAAGATGAACAGGTATTTAACTGATCATACCATATACCAGTTAACTAACTTAGAGTCTGTGAAAGGCCTAATATAGCTTCGTTAATAAATGAGGAGAAGTATGAGATTACGGCTTGATTTGGGAACCTAGTGCATATAAGTCAGGAAATTTTTTATATTTTGCTAAGCAGCAGGTATAAAAAGTTACCCTTTTATCTTTTAAATGTTGCGAAAAACATTGAAATTTTCTTTTCAAAGATGCTCTTAGGAGTTTAGCGCGATTTTAAAAGTTGACAATAAAAAGATCAGGAAATTTGAAAGCTCAACGCAGTCGAAGTAGAAAATGTCGACTTCTCTAACAGTTCCACAGGGAAATCTACAGGAAAATAACTCTTAAATGAGTACAAATTTGGAAGTCCACTCGAGTTTTTCCCTAAAACTTTTTAGAGATATTTGTTAGGCTTCCTTCGAAAATGCTTCGAAAAAAGTTTATAAAAAGTTTAATATAACTCGCAAGAACAACTTCTTCTATACTCCGATTCAAAGGAATAATAGAACTTGATTAGTGCGGAAAATTTTTCTACTACTCTTATGGGCTAATAAGGACGTTTCTTATAGAGTAGCAATTGACCTATAGTTCTTTTCCGATAATGAGCTTTCTTTGCCACAACAGCAAAAGCGTATAAATTACATGCATATATCCGGTGATCATTATCTCTTTGCCAATATCAGAACCAGGTTCAAAGGAAAAGTATTAAAATCCCAAAAATGAAGTCATTGTGATAACTGAAGTGTACTTGGAAGTATTAAAAAGGCATTCGACTAGTGATTGTATCATTCTTCAAGGAGACTGCATTGATGATTAAAGTCGGATTTTTTCGAAAATATATACATATATATTTTTCTTAAAGGCGGAAATTGTGGACCACTGTATTATAATATATTAACACATTCGCGGACGCAAATCTTGTAGCATTCGTTTCCAGTGTGATGCTTAACTATGTAAGTGCTAAAGCATTTCCATTTTAAAGCCAATTATTTTCATTTAATTTTATATAACTTTATTAATAATAATAAGTAGGAAAAATTGGTCCTACACAACCGTTCACTGCAAATATAGAATTACATTATGGCTACGCTCACAAAATGTTTTTGTTTTCATGTCTCATAACTAATCAAAAGTAATTTTAAAATAAATTGATTATCAATTTTTGGACATCGTTGAAATTTTTTTCATTCATGTCCGCGAACGTGTTAAGATACATGTATATATGAAAACGTAGGAAAAGACTGTTAAGATTATGAGGCACTTAACACCAGTTCATGCACAATTAAATGTCGCTATATTTGGTTATAAAATTAACTCCACTCCACACTTTTAAGCTAAGAAAGGAAGAAACAACATTACCAAAGGATTATGCTTTTCACTCCAGACTCAACCAAAAAAAAAAAAAAAAAAAAAAAAAAAAAAAATAGTAAACAAGTTAGCTTGAACCGAAATATGCTGACTCACCGCTTGTTTGGCTAACTATGGTTAACCAAAAGACTAAAAAAAAAAAAAAGGAGAGGAAAAAATCTAATAAATAAAATATATTTAAGAAAAGTAAAAACAAGAAAAAAAGACAGAAAAAAGCCATGACTCTGCAGAACATTGTAAACCAACAGTGGTTAAATTTAACGCATTCTTTGATACACAAAAATTTCAATGAGAGAGAGAATATGAATATGTACCTATATACACATATATATATATATATATACATATATGTACCTATATATATATATATATATACACATATATGTACATATGTATATATATATATATTTATATAAACACTTTATAGCATTTTTGCCATATATGGCAAACTAGAAAAGGAACAACATGACCGCTCTGTTGGTGCCATAACCTATTAACGTATAAATGTGTTTTGCGAATAACAAAACTCAGATAATAATAGTAATAATAACAACAACAACAACAACAGTAACAACAAAATGACATTTTCGTAAAGCACTTTACCAAATCAAATATGTTTTAACTGAACAACACACAGACATTCATTTATTTATAGTCATATAAGCCCATAAACAAATTGTTTTAAATGTAATAAGCACAAGCACATATTTATATAGATAAGCGAATACACAAGAGTGTTTGTTTGTTGATATGTTGTTATGTTGCATATGCACTTTCCTGCGCTTGAATTATTATATTATACATGCATATATTGCATGCTTATTCATGCATGCACTCTTACATAAATATATATATACATTTATATAAATTTGTGTCTTTAACAAGTCTTGACTTGTTGCTTCAAACTCTAAGAACAGCAGTTGTAAGCAACTGGTTTTTCAGCGAGCAGTCAAACTGTTAAACGTAAAAATTCTTGATATGCAACAGAATTGAGAAAATCTCGAAACGTAAATACCGTTGTAAATAACGGTTGTGCTATAAAATTTTATGCACAAAATAACTTCTATTTAAATTTTGTTTGATAAAATCAGTAAAAAAAAAAAAAAAAAAAAAAAAACTAAAATAAATAAAAAAAACAATCGTCAGCAAAGCCTTCTTAAATTCAAGCGATTCTATGCGTTCTATGTGATGTAAGAATAAAAACGAATAAAAGTCAACTCCGCAACTATTTGTAGAGAGATGGAGTAACAGGTGGCTAAACCGTTAATTGGCCGCTTAATTGCACACATACTTAGATACTTGAAAAAAGATAAAAATTTACTTAATGTACCATAAATCGAATGGATGAATGAACGAATGAATTTTCATGTTTTTTCTCTCCTCTCTCCAAGTACTTATAGGAAAAAGTAACCCGCAGCCTATTAATTAATTATTATTATGGCTTATTAATAATACATGTTTCAAAACGTTTCTCTTTCATTTAAAGGAAACCACTTGATGTTTTTTTTTTTTTTTATTTTTTCTACATAGACTTTATAATGTGTGCTCATTATCATCGACCATCAGTATACGGTATTAATTATTAAGCGATATGCGACTCAATTATGGGTGTGTTGGTTTTTTATAACAATATTTCCTCGACCAACATTTTAGAAAGGTGAAAATGCTTGGGAAGCATTTAATTGTCACCAATCGTTAACATTTTTATTTGAAATATTTTTTTAAAAATGGAAAGTCATCATCAACAATGCGTACTATTTAATAATAATCTTAATGAAAGTAAAAGTTTTAATTATCTCTCGTCTAGCACTAATAATAATAATAAAAAAACCACTCTCACGTTGCATACACTAAATTAATCGATTGCGTTGCACAACATCGATTTAATTAATTTTTCATTTCGATTTCAAACAATATTATGTTTTAAGCTACTTAGAGTTAATAAATCCTTAAAGCGATTGCATAAAATATCTTAAGTTAAGACCTCCGTGGAATTTTTTATATTTATCTAACGCTAGTTAGTGAATAGTGCATAGTTAGCCTCAAAGCTTGTAGGTCTATTGTGTTAATCTTAATCTTACCATAATGTGCTTCCCAATCACTTATGATAATTATGCGATTAATTAAAATGTAATTGTTTTTGTTTATACATTAAATTCATTTCATTTATCTAAACATAAAATAATACACAGGCAGATATTTATACCCTACACTACTTATTTCACAGGGTACATTAAGTTTGCGCGAATCTAGAATTCGGGATAGACGCACCTTTTTGTCATTTCCATAGACTCAATATCAATTTCTGATCTAAGCTTGTCTGTCCGTGCGTCCATGTATTTTTCTGTTCAATCTACAAATTGCAATTTTTAACATATTTTCAAGACATTTGATAAATTAACTTGTTTTGACCTCTAGATGACCCCTTTTCAAAATGGGTTGAGTGGGACGATTTATGGGCTTGTTTTGAAAAGTCATTATATGAATAATTGTATTAGGAAAGATTGTGTACTATGTGTTAATGGCGGGCCGTTGGCGACTTTAACATTGTACTTGTCGAATTAAATAAAAAAGATACTTTGAAAGAAAAATTCAAGTCCCGCATTAGTTTTACTTCAGTAAGAAGCTTGCGAAGAAATTATCATACGTTATACTTCGATTACCGTTCTCCAATGATAAGCTTAGTTCCTCAATGCACATCTGCCTTGCTTCCTATTCAAGCTACGGGATTTCTTTCGAATCCTAAGACCTCGAAGCGTATCATTCTATAATAGTAGACATTTTTTGAAAAGGAAACTAATTCCAAACTCGCAAATATTTTTTTTTTTTTTTTTTTGCAAATGTAATATGCAGCAACGCAAAAGTTTAAATGTAAAGTTTAAGTGAGCCTCGAAAGCGTAGCCTGAGAAATTTAGGGCGAAGGTAACCGGAGTTTACTTGTATCAGAAAAAAAACACTCGTTAGTTTTGGAAAACAAATTTTTGTGTCCTTTTTCTCAAACTCGTAAATTTTAAATCTCAGTAAATTTTTTTCCAGTCATGTCTTTTTTTAAATTTCCAAACTGCAATTAAAAACTTTGGTATCTCTTAAAAAGACAGTAAACACTCTAAAGAAGGGAAAGGGGTTAATACAAAAGTACGTATAACATGCCACAAATACCATAAGGTACGTGCTGCTCCTGCGACTTATCACTAGTCATAAGAATTGTTTGGTATAAAATTTAATTTTCCGGACCAATATAAAAATCTTTGATTTATTATTGACTTATGAGTTTATTAAGTCACAAAAACCCCAACAAAAAAATGGTTACGACTCTCTTGTGACTTGACAAGTTTCGCTGATGTTGGACAGAATACGGCATATGTTGAATTCATTCCACCAGGCCTGACTATTATTTAAGCATTGCATCTTACTTACGCAAAGTTACGTGAAGTTACCTGGATCCAGTATTATGGACAGACAACCCTAGTCTCTGTAGTGTGCTGTGCGGTACGCTGATATCTTCAGGATAAGTGAGTGAGAATTCTGAGAGTTCTGCATACTCCTCTTAAAGGACCTAATAGGTAGGAAAAACTCGTTTATTTTCATGAAACAAGTGCCCTGAATGTACCTGTATATAAGCACAATACAGCCCCCATTGTACCGATGCTCAAGGATATCAAGAGTTTTGGACAGACTTTCGTCAGCCATGCATATCCGAGTCTTTCACTAAAGGCGGCTCCAAACTTTGCTTGGAGGCTTCCGCCAACAGGTGCGACTTATACTCTACTGCAGCATAGATTTTAACCAACTTAAATTAAAGTAGGAGAGCGATACCTTAAGACTAAGTAATTTATATGGGCGCATAAGGAAAAGCAAAAGCAAAAGTACACTCAACTGCCGACACCGGCTAAGAGTATATCACATGAACGATTTAACTGCGAGTCTGAGTATGATATTGACAATACGCGGGTATTCAAAACTGGGACAAACTGGGTCCAATAAAGAGATTAGGTTGTAAGTCTTATTTAAATTCAGAGGACCCTAAGTTGGTTAAAAAGATTGCGAGACTATTTAATTCAAAATTGAACTCATATCATTCCGCAAGCGCCCTACTTGTCCGATTTAGTTTCCTTTAACTGTTGGCTGTTCTCCAAACTGCAAAAACGTCAATGGAACATTGACTGCTTTCAAGCAATTGCACATAAAAGCCAAAGAGTAAAAACACAGTTAAACAAACATTCAACACCATTAAATGTTTTACATCACTTCACTTAAGATTTTTTCAACTAAGGTGTTGTAAGGGAAGCAATTGAAAAAGCGATCCAATCCGAACAGTTTTCAAGAACAATCCTCCTTGGGCCAAAACAACTCGGTGCGTACAATTGCATCACAATATCTCAAAAATTACATCCTATAGATTAAACAGAAGAAAACAAGACATACAGACAAGCTCAGAAAGGGATTCTGAAACGATCCGTATAATAAAAGGTGAGTCTATCACTAGTCTTTCCGAGTCTTGCATACATCCGCACAATTTAATATACCGTAAGCGTAAATGCTTATATTTTAATCAAAGTAAACTAATGAAGACATCGATAGAAATTTTTATAGAGACGTGAATTATGCTCCTACTAGCGTGAGCTATTCTTGTGAAGAAGCTCATGCTCTTTCAAATGGATATCTTATTTTTTTACAACTTTATATTATCAGTGGGAATAAAATTCCAAGTCGTTGGAAATTAAGTATAAAAGTTGATTAAATTCACATGAGCAAAAACTCTAAAAAAAAAAAAAAATTTTTTTTAAATTATTTCACAAGCATTAAAAATGTGTATGAATAGAATGGAATAAATATATATCGGATAAATAAAACTCGAATAAGTTTAAATGATAAGTGATTACCGACTAAAGCTACTATGACTAACAAATGAAAATTTAGTTGAAGGCAAAGATAACTTTTTGTTACTTGTTTTCCCATTTTTCTCTTCTTTTCTTTACCAAAAACGAAAGTAATTAAGTAAGCTGGCCGCTCTAATGCCTTAAGTTCATGTTAATCCAATTAAAGTACATTTATAATGCATTTATTGCTTTTTTTTTTTTTTTTTTTTTTTTTTTTTTTTTTTTTTTTTTTTTTTGTTATTTGCGCGCGTGAAATTATAATAACAATAATGGGCATTAAATAAACTTCAAATGCTCACGAATGACGTAAAGTAGATTTAAATGCTCACTTAATAATAGCTGTTGCTCTTACTGTCATGACATTCACAATTTGCAGTAGCAAAGTGCCAAGTTAATAATAATTAAAAAAAAAAAAAACACAATTATTTGTTTTTTTTTTTGCCTATCTGATATTTAGCCGTAGGTTTAGGGCGGATCTTGGGTAATCACTGATACCGAAAAAAATGTACTACAATTGCAGAGATTTTATATTAACTGTCAAATTTTCTTTTAGCTAATAAGTGGCTTTCATTCATGATATAGGCATTAGTGTTCAATTTAACATATTGTTACGAATTTGGTGATAACCACAACAGCCAAGAGTACTTTCCGAGTTAGTCAGTTAAAAATGGACCATTTGAGACAAGCATTGTGAGACAAGCATATGAAACCCATTCTTTAATCCATATTGTCTAGTTCTTGTTTGTACATACCGGCTTCCACCCAAGTTTCTTGCGCGGTATATGTAAGTGCAATCTATCCCCCGAGCGATCATGGCAAGCACCAAATTTTTCGGTCCGTATTTAACCGATGCAGCCTCCCCTATCCGATCGAGCAGGTACACATGACATTGAGCGAGCGGCCAACCGGACGCCCATGGATTCTACATTTTTATGTCTATAATGCTTTAGAATTGTCGGCATTACCCGCGTCAGTATATTCATACTCTTGCATTCGGATTATCCGTACTGGGATGCCATCCAACTACTTTCATCCTTCGACTTATTGTACAAGGAGCAGATATCAACTCAGCATGCACTCAGGCCTGTGACCGACGATACCTTGGGCATCCGCTGAAGCTGAATTCTGACTTGGGGAAGTCTGCAGGCAAACGATCCCTGGCATTTTCGATGATTCTCCGAGGAAATGACCCCTGACGCCGTGCAGTCATTGGAAGTGACTAAGAGTGGACTAACGAATTCTAAGCTTTGTTTGCACTAGACTTCCATCCAATAAGAAGAAAATCCCCGTAAAATCTTCTCAGTTAGCACGCCATACTGAACGTCTATCCAATCTTTTATCCGCCGATATGAGGTATTCTTAATCAGGGTGAACGTCGAGCTTACTTTATTCTAATCTTCCTATTCTCTGTAGCATGTTTTCGTCTGACGGTTCTTTCGCCTGTAGGTTTATTTGTCCGCCGTTGTCTATATGTTGCGCGTCATTTGGGTATCACTTAAGATTGTTACAAAAATGAAGATAAAAGGCTGAAAACTTGCTTGCTTAATCTTGTTTGATTTCCGCAGATGAAATCTACAAATTGCACGGTGTCTTTAAAATATGTTAAAACTGGTTGGAAAATTTCGAAAAAAAGAATTTCACTGCAATGTGATCTTAAATGAATAAGTAGGTCGTTCTATAATTAAACACAAGTATTAAATACCCTACACTATTCTACATTTACTTGTGTAACAGCTTTTCCAAATAAGACGAAACAGATCGAAAAAGTGGTCCAGTTGAAAACATTTTCCATACCATTAGTTCTTGGGCCAAAGCACGTGATTGTTCATCAAAATAACTTAATAACTTCGATCTGTAGGTTGGACACAAGAAAATAAGACGGACAGACGGACGGACACAGTTAAATCTATTCAAAAATCACTTTATCATTCGGTATAATAAAATGTAAGTCTATTTTAAACAGACGGACAGACAAGCTAGATCGGCATAACAGAAGGTAGATCTATCTCTCCGTTTTCTGCGCATTGCATGTATCCGCAAAAAACGTAATATACCCTTGTACCACAAGTAGACTTGAGTCTTAGACAGTGGATAACGGAAATTTCCTTCTAGGCTTTTATACATACCAAAGTTAGATAACTTTACCAACCATATTGCGTTCTTGAATTATTCACTTTGGCTTCTATTGGAGACGCAAAGGCTGTGAAAACATCGAATCGTTTGCAATGAAACTTTAAAAGGCTTTGTAACTATATATCTCATTCTCAAAATTAATTGACTTCAGTGAAAGTTTTAAAGACTATTATTATTATTGTTGAGAAAATCGCCCATTTGATGACTTAAATTTTCATGAAAATTACTCGATTTTCAAAGCAACAAAATTTCAAAGAAAGAGAAAACGGAAACTTACAATCATGACACTTTACCTCCTTCGTGTAGCTGGCGGCTCGTGCTAGTAACCTGCTTGTAAAAGGGTACCATTTTTGCAGAAGGCAAAATCAGTTGAGTCAAGTAAGCTAAATTGCAATATTCGAAGGGACAAACCCAGAAAGAGAATGAAAGCGTTGTAGATATAAATTCCTGTACATAAATAATTTGCAACTAGATTTCGCCAGAATTGTAAATATCCGAAAAATCACAAGTCAGCGGCGCAAACTTAATTTCAAAAGGAGTTGAATAAATGACGTAGAATCGTTCGATTTACGTTACATTATTATTATTGTTATTATCAATTTTCCCAGAAAAAAAAATTCTAAGACTAATATCTTAAAAGACCTAGCATCTAACACTGTCCTCTTTTGGTTGAAAATTCCGCCGCACTTGAGATATGAACTACTGAGCTATTACTCGATATTCTTTGCCTAACCGGCTATTCGGTTGGATTGTATGCGATTTAAAAATAGAATTTATATTATATTAGAAATTTTCAGATTAAAATATTACGATACTTTTAGTTACTGATCTTTTTCCTTGCAGGTGCCATGGGTGATGCTCTTTGTATCATTTTTTTTTTTTTTTTAATGTCTTTCATAAAAGAATTTTTTTCATCATTAAATAAATTATCGCACAAAATAAAGATCGCATTTCGTAAGAAAGGAATGCGATATTAATCAACCGCTTTATGTTTGATAAAGATTCGTCTGTCCTATGTATAAGATAGACTTTATTGGCTACGTGTTGCCAACATACTGTAGAAATTACTAATGAAGACTAGACTGGAGTCTCCAATGCATTAAGAACAATTATATTTCTTATTACAAAGAGGATAATAAAATTAATACAGTATTCAATGAATTCCGTCAGAGCATAACAAAAGTTTAAAATTCATATTATATTGAATGAATTCGCACAGAACTTATCACAACAACAGTAAAAGTTAATTCTTTTATATCATGGAAAAATTCATCGTGACATGCAAGTACACCAAAGAACACCACTCCAGAAACATTTTTCTTCCCGCAAGTACATGGCACTCAAAAATATATCATCACACAAATGTCATGACTCAGCAAAAGTCATCGTCTAGCGCAGGATTCGGCAACTTAGGGCACGCATGCGACACACCATAAGCATAAGCAATTATGTTTCCTACGAGGCATTTGGGGGAATAGTTGCGGAGATTTGCGGTCGATTTGTTTTCCTATATTCGTTTTCCGATGCTTTTCTGTTCGATAACGTAAAGTGAAGAGTAGGTTGAAGTGAAATTAGAAAACAGTTCCAAAATTAAGACAAATTAAGAAATGCTGCCCAAAAAAAGTTACCTCATTTTCAGTTAACATAAGTAAAAAAGAAAATAAAGCGTTAGCCCTTACTGTATATTCCCTTAGCTGGAGAAAGACTTTTGTCACACAGTATATACTGTGAACTAAATATAGGGAAATGCTTACATGCACTTGGCCGCTAAGTGATATAATGCGCTTTTAATGACATTGTCAAATTAAAAAGATTCTCCTTTCTTCATTCTGTTCATGTCTTGCTTTTGTTGTTAATTTTTTTTTTTTATTTTTTTTTTTTCTTGTTTAAAGCCTTTTTAAAACAGGAAAACCGACACACGAGTACTTAAAACCACAAATACGTACATAAGTGTGTGTTGCCTTTCCTTGCGTTATTTCACTAGTCAACGTATAATTTAAGGCCACCATTACGTAGATTAACTGTGCGTTAAAGTAACTTGAAGACAATGTGTTTGCATACTTGACTGCTGGCTTGCTTACCTTTATGCCTATCTGTCTCGGCACAGCAGTGCTTAACAGTATGTTTTACGCTTAACTAAAAGTCAAATAACAACTTACATACATACATACATGTGCTTGATTATTTTAAACGTGTTTTCCTCTGCAAAGGGGTTAAATATTGTTTAAAACAAAAAAAAAAAAAAATTGTGATTCCTGTGCAAACTGGAGTAGTACAGGCAAACATCCATATATATATATATATATATATATCCATATATATATATATATAACTATTAAAATAGTAATTGAGTTTTCTGCACCAGATGGCTGCAATTTAAATGTCGGTTACATGCGAGAGTACGTGTTTGCCTTTCATCAGGAAGTTCGGTTTGCCTTCCTTCACTGATTATCAGCAATCGTAGTCGTAGTTACGTTAAAGTGCTTTGCAAATGACAATAACAAATAACTTTACCCTACACTAACTCTAGTAATTGATATGATTTTAAATCTGGAATTTCCCTTCTCACATATAGAGAAGAACAACAAAAGACGCATTAGAATACAAGCGAAACCGTACAATAGCTATCTCTATTGAAAATTCTCTCATCGTGCAGTTACGATTACAGAATGTAACTAAATGTTCTTCAAAAAAAGGTTTCTTCTCATTTGCATACAAGAATGAATGCTTTCAAGTTTATGCGAAAAACAGTTTGATTTTATTTATTAAAATTTAAAAGAAAAAATTTTTTTTCTATTTGCATTTTCTAGGTTCGCCCTGGCACGTTGAAATCATGTCCACGCCCGGTTTAACTGCGTTGGGCGAGTCTACGCGCCTAGTACCAGCTAATACGCCGGCGGTTTTTGACATACTGCCGCCTCCTGGACAAAGCCTTGCAAAAGGCGAGTGCGTGGCCACAGTTTTGGGTCCCAATAAATCCAAACTGAATGCCAGAGTCACCCACGAGGCGGCAAACGGTGCCGCACGCATCGAATTCGTACCCACCGAAGTGGGTACGCATATAATAGAAGCTTCAATTAATGGCGCCAAAATATCTGGAGGTCCTCTAATAGCCAAAGTCTACGATTCCAGCCTGATTCAGGTAACCGATGTTAATGGCGGTGTAGTTGGCCAACCCTGTCAGTTTCGGGTAGATGCCAGTGCTGCTGGCGAGGGCCAGTTGGAGATATCAATAAACGAAGGTGAAGTACCGAATCACGTGCAAGTGGTCGGCGGAGGACGCTGCTTGGTTTCCTTTACACCCGAACAGGCAAAACCTCACTTAATTGACATAAAATTTAATGGTGAGACAGTGCGCGGTTGTCCATTTGTTTGTCAAGTGGCTGATACTTCCCGTGTTATGTTAAACTTATCCAATTTGGAGTTGATAGCGGTAAATAGACCGGCATCTTTTCACATTACGGTAAGCGGTGATGGTGCTGCCGAGTTAGCGGTTAGTGTTAGAGGACCTCACGGCGAATTACCGGTACGCGTTACCGGTGATATACACGCCGGCTTTACAGCTGAATTTACGCCCATCACTGTAGGCGGCCATTCAATCAATGTCGAATATAATGGCTTCCCGGTACAAGGTACGCCATTTTTGGCTAAATCTTATGATGCCACTAAAGTGGTGGTCGGTAGCGTATCACGCGGCACCGTCGGACGTTCAGTGCAATTCACCGTTGATGCTGGCGATGCTGGTGAAGGTAATTTGGAGATCACTATTTCAGCTAAGGGTCAAAATATTCCGACCCAAGTGCATCCGCAAGGCAGTGCCAAGTAAGAGAGCAAACGATTTGTGCTTAAAAGCTTTCTTGACTAAGTCGTTTTTTTTTTGTTTAAATTTTTTATAGATTCTCCGTTTCATTTGTGCCTACCGAGGCCTGTGAGCACACCATAAATGTATCGTTTAATAAAATGCCGGTACCCGGTTGTCCGATAACGGTTAATATAAGTGGTGGCATGTCCGGGCCTCAAGTATCTTTAGGAGGTCCCGGGCCTGTTCACCAATCGAATTCATTTGTTATCAATCACAACGGCGGCCGCTTAGAAGACATTGAAGTTAATGTTGAAGGTAAAGTATACGCGTCGAAACATCAAAAATTCCCCGAAAGAAAACTCACAAAAAAATATTTTTAATACATTTACATATCTCCACAAATGTGTGTATTAGTGTTTTGTCTTGCAATGTAATCTTAACTAATTTCTCTCTCTTTTACTATTTTCCATACTTAACTCTTAATGTTTCGTTTTCTCAATAAAAATTATTATAAATAAGTTTTTTTAATTTTTTATTTTTTTTTTTTTTCCTTATTCAACAGTAAATTATCGTGTTAATCACAAATTATTTCCATTTTGTTAATTTTTCATTTTTTCATGCAATTTTTGCCAAAAGAACAAAAACAAAAAACCAAAGAAATTTTTTTCATTTTTCAAATCATTCACTTGGATGCACTGCACTTAAAAGATTTTACTTTCAAATTGTAAAAAAAAAAAAAAAAAAAAAAAAAAAAAAAAAAAAAAATGAATGCAAATATTTATTTTAACACAAATCGCATGATACTATACCTCGGTCGGTCTGTCATTCATTATTAAATGTAAAAAAAATATATATATATTTTTTTTTTGTATGTAAAGAAACAATAATTGTACGTATGTGTTAAATCAACATTCCGCTTCAGCTCCCGCCTTTTCTAAGTGTAAGTTTTATAGGCGGAAGAATGTCGCCTCCTTCAACAACGTATGCAAGTGTTATTATTTTATACGTAGAAAATGATAAATGACGTCCATTTAGATCACTATCACTGAATACTAACTTGTTAGGAATAACAATAGAATGACACATCCGTTTAGTAAAGTCGCAATAAATTTAAGATAGGTAAGCTAAGTACGTGAAATTTAATGTAAAACAGTTTAGAAGAAAAGCTTTTATCTTTAGTTCAGAACCAGTACACAAATGCATTAATAGAGATCGTTATTCTTATTATTACAGAATATTTGAATATTGGGGTTTTATAAAAAAGCAACTCCGTCCGTCATTAAAAACTTTAGTGAAGACGTTTGGTTGCGAATTGCTTATCAAGGCTTTTATTTAAATCAATTATGGAACTTTTCTTCGCGGTAATGGCAGCGGAGACGAAACGTCTTATTAAAGTTACGTTTTCTTAATACAGGCCCATCCATCCATATCTGCCCAGATTAATGTTATTTCGTAAGCATTTTTGGATGGATACTGCGGATACGTTTTGATATGAGAGCTAATGCTTGCCTTAAGGAGTATTTTCTTTTATTCTTCCCTTCCTGCTCTGTTTATCTTTTTTGTTCGGACCCGTAGAAGGGCTCTTTACGCAAGCGCGTTATTAATAAAAAACCAAGTCGTCCAGTGATGGCAATAATTCTGTAACGAATATCCACTTTTACGGTAAAGAGATCATGTTATGAAGAGCGTTGAGAGAAGAAACATTCACAAGAATTCATAAGAGTGTTGAATTTTTCCCTATTTCCTATTCGATCCGAGTTCCAGAATTAATCAATATAATGCAAAAATTCAAATCTATTTCACTCTCCTGATATATTCTTTGCCCAAAATCAATCTCTTATATTATATTAAATTGAAATATCTTGCATTGATTCTTTTAGAGATTATGTGCTCCCTGGTATAGCCGGGATTTTTAAACATGCGAATCAAAAAGGAAGAGATTTTACTCCAATTTTTGCATGTTGTGATGCTTTTGCCGGAATTCTTGGGATTACAACGAACGTTTACTGATAGTAAAAATATTACAGAGTAGGCATAATAAAACGCTTTAACGCTTTAAACCTTCTTTATAACACTTTAACCGTTAGCGAATAGATCAGCGCAACTCCTTCTTTCATAGAACGATGTTTTCTAACATTAAAGAGATAAGGGCTATGTGGCACTATGTGCAGTAAACTAAGTGTTCTCAGAAACATAAAAGTAGTAAAGTAGTACTCTTGGCTGCTAGTGCTCATCCTACTTGTTTAGTCCTAGAATGTATTTCTTTCGTCTAAACAAGCTATAATAATAGTAATAACAAAAAGTTGTAGTTAGTATGAGAATATAGGCATAGCAATACGAAATGTAATGTTCACGGTAAGATTAGACTTGAAATTATTTACTAGGGGCATGTCAGTAAGACAATAGGGGCGCACACGTATAGATACACTTTTCGTATGAGTTTGCTAAATTTGTACAAACGTCTCCTCTGCATTAATGGAGTGTATAATTACGCTTATTGCAGATTTAACTGTTGTTGGATGGTGGGCAGCGACCATTTTTCCAATAATCTGTAATAGACGTCCCATTCGATCATATTTTGCTTTTCTTCTCAATACCACAAACATGAACAAACGACGACAGACAGCAGCGAGAATACAAATCGGGACGCTGACGCACGGGCGAACGGATAAACAGTATTACTTCGCTAAGTCGACTTAGGTTTTATGCTAAACGGACAATGACCATTACAACACGACCTCTAATGGACGACCCATCGCATTACATTTCGCTTTTCCTCTTAATTCGGTAAATATAAACATACGACAGTAAGTAGAAAATATATCGTAACGCTTACGAACGGGCGAATGCCGGAACAACAAGACATCGTTAAGTCGGTTTACCTTTTTTTTCTAAACTGTCAACAACCATTTTTACAATGACCGGAAATAGACTGGGCCATTCCATCATATTTCGCTTTCCATCTCAATTTTACAAACATAAACGAATGCTGGGAAACAAGAAATAATGACGCTGACGAATGGGCAACACATCGTTAAGTCGGCTTAGGTGTTATTCGAAACAAAAACGTGGCTGATAGAAACGAAAGGGATCTTTTGACAGTTGAATTAGTATTCAGGCAAATTTCGAATTTTCAAATTACGTAGGCCCTGTTTAGGGTTTCTTATATCGCGAAATTATGAAACTGGTATGTGCGTCTTCTACTCCGCTACTTATAGAAAATATTACGCTAACAAAATTATGATAAATTTTCCCCTGATCTGTCTATTTCTATAAAGCTATAACTTATCTTTCTTTCTCTCGCTCTCTCACCTTAAGCGAATCGATATTAATCAATTAATTGAAAGAGTAGCCTTTCATTAAAAGTATTTGAATGTGAGAGGAAAAGATTTTCTAAGTACCTTTTCACAAACTCAAAGCTGTTAGATAGGTGCATAAACACCTTTGATATCATTTTAGTTTTACATACGGATGTGAAAGTCCCTCAAATCTGATATTTAATTGTTGTTCTTGTGTGAGCTTAGCTGTGTAACTGTATGTTTGATAATTGTATATAAATTTTCTTTTTAATTCTGTATATTATAAATTTTTATTATCTCTTTTTCTATATCTTTGTGTTATATTTCAGGACGACGAAGACTATTGTATTAGAATTTTATTATATATTTCTTCTTTTTTTTTTCTTCAAATTATTACCATTATGCGTATACAAAAGTATTTCATATCCTTATGAAAGTTTATTAACATAATATCTACTGCGCGTTTCCCCGTATTACATAAATTGTCAGGCAAAAGTGTTAAGTGAAGATAAGCACTAAAAGAGGAAAAAAAATTTTTACTAATCTACGCAAAGTAAGGAATTTTTTTTTAACCTACTACTAACTCTATTAATCTGAATTATATTACGAAGAATTTTGTAAGAGGAAAAAAAAATTTTTTTTTTTTTAAATATTAAAAGAATATCCGACATGCCTGAAATATTCGTTTTTTATCAAAGTTAGGGAGAACAGTAAGAAGGTGGTGGTGAAATATTTGTATATAATTTTGTATTATACAACAACAATTTTAAGGCTACTACTAATCCCTTCTTGAAACTATTGTCTGTCTAATGGCCGAATGAGCGAAACAGCTTTCGCTTTTTCTCTATCCATCTTGTGAAAAATCATTTTTAATAAAATCATTAATTGAAAAATTTTCCAAATTGTTTTTCTTACTTACTTACGTCTGTCGTCAACGAAAAAAAAAAACACTAATACTCTTAATAACAAATCAATTTTTAACCTAATGAGCAATTGTTAAAATTTTTTTAAATAAAAATATAAATAAAACAACAACGACAACAAAACAACAAATTTTATTAAATTTAATTTTACATAAAAAAATATTTACGACGTCTCAAAAATTAAATAAAATTGAATGAATACTCGTGTTTCAAATAAATGAAAAAAAAAAACGATTTAAAATTAAAACAAAAACCAGGACCCGCTGGACAATCTGTGCCAGCACAGGTTCATCAGTCGGCAGAGGGTGTCTTCAAAGCTGAGTTTGTGCCGCGTGTGGTAGGCGAACATCGCGTACATGTTACTGTTTGCGGTTTAGCCACTGCTGGTAGCCCCTATGCAGCTAAGGTACGATTTAATTTAATTTTCTCTTGACTCTCTAGCTCGAATACCACTTTTCAATCCCTACCTAGGTGTACGATGTTAACGCCATTAAAGTGAAAAACGTCAATAACGGCACTGTTGGTAAACCAGTTACATTTCTCGTCGAAACTTCACAAGCCGGTCCGGGCAATCTGGAGGTTACTGTAAATGGGGGTCGTGTACCCACCTCTGCCCAGGCTCAAGGTCAACACACATATGCAATTAGTTTTACGCCACGTGAAGCTCACAATCATACAGTAGAGTTAAGATTCAATGGTCAAGATGTGCCGGGTTCTCCTTTTACGTGTCGTGTCTCGGCTGCTGCTCGGATACAATCACCGGAGACCATGGATAAAGTCAGTGTAGGTCGCATGTTTGAATTTATTGTAGAATCAGACACCAAACCAACCGTAGAAGTATTGGGACCCGCACGGCGCAGTGTTCCAGTTAAAATTGATGCTGTCGCCGTAGGTTACAATATAAAATTTGAACCAGTTGAGGTGGGCGACCATTCAGTAGAGGTGCGTTTGCCTGGCGGTGGTCATGTCGAAAATAGTCCTTTCCTTTTGAAAGCGTACTCAGCCGAAAAAGTTATTGTCACTGATATCAGGCCTGGTGTTGTGGGCAAGAGCGTTAGCTTTGGCATAAATGCTAGCCAGGCGGGCGCTGGTAATCTAGAAATTATAGTCGCTGTCAATGGTAAAAATGTACCCAATTTTGTGCAGTCAGAAGGCAATGCTCGTTTCAAAGTCAACTTTAAGCCTACCGAGGCGGCCCCACATTCTTTATCGGTACGTTTTAACGGTCATCCAGTACCGGGTTCGCCTTTTACTTGTAGCATTTCGCCAGCTCCCATAAGTCTTCCAAGAGCCATAGCCTCAGGAGAGGCTTTAAAGCAGGCTGCCGTCAGAGTTGATAACTCTATCGATTTAGATGGATTCGATGGTATCGAACCCCAAGTTTTTGTTACTTCACCTACTGGCGAAAATATTCCCTGCCATGTTCAAGGTCAAGGCGATACTTTCTCTGCTACTTTTCGACCCACGATTGTGGGTAGACATTTAATTAGTGTAACCGCGTCAGATCAGCATATAAATGGTTCGCCTTTTTCTTGCAATGTATTTGATGTTTCTTGTGTTTCGATTAGTGGACTAGATCAACAATATGGTCCGGCCGCCTTAGGTGTACCGGTTACTTTCAGCGTAGACGCTGCCGGCGCCGGTGAAGGTACTTTGGAATTGGTTGTTTCCACTGATAGTAGTACCGTAAAAGCAGAAGTGGTGGCTTGCGCCCGTGGTCTCTACGATGTTACTTTTATACCCCAGACAACGGAACCACATTATGTTAATA
The DNA here is from genome assembly GCF_014805625.2 of Glossina fuscipes. Lineage (NCBI taxonomy): Eukaryota > Metazoa > Arthropoda > Insecta > Diptera > Glossinidae > Glossina > Glossina fuscipes. The sequence goes on along the minus strand of NW_023998423.1, from coordinate 16,731,469 downwards.
TAACTTTTAATGAGATGCCCGTAGATGGTAGTCCTTTCCGTGTGGATATTCAACAAACCGCTCAAACTATTCAGATTGGCAGTTTGGCTATGATCGACTTTCCTTCAGATGATCAAGTTGCAGAAATTATTGGTCCTGATCACAAGCCAGTACCATACACTATTAATAGGCAAACAGCAGAATTTCGCACTCATATTACTGGCAATTATATAATGCGTTTTATAGACCGCGAAACAAGGCAACATGTCGGTTCCCGAACGTTAACAGTATTTGATCCATCTTTGGTTAAAATAACTGAAGTGGGAGAAGCCTTCTGTCATCGTCCGGCTATCCTATCGGTATCTTTGAATGAAGCGGGTCAAGGTGAACTTTCAGCTATGGTAAAATGTGGTGCTTCGGAGGTTCCTCACAATATTAGAGGTCCTTCCAAAAATGGAAACTATGAAATTGTATATCATCCAACGCGTGTAGCTCCTCACAAAATCACTATTTTGTTCAACGATGTTCCTATATCCCTGAAACCTTTGGAAATTAATGTCTTCCCTCCTGGAGCAGGCAAGGAAATCAATGTAAGTGGCTTGGGTCTCTATCAAGCCAGAGTGGGAAAAACTACTTCGTTTGCCATCGACACAACTAAGAGGCCGGGTAGAGAATTCGACGTAGTAGTCTCCGGACCTGGCGGTCAAGCGTTACCTGTAAGATGTTATCAAACTAAAAGTGGTCATTTGCAAGCTGAATTCACCATCACAAAGCCGGGACAATGTATTATTGGTAGGTACCGTAGTAAATCAAAAAGTACTTTTATACCATTTATTCTTTTAGAGGTGCTTCATCAATCAAAACCTTTACCGGGCAGTCCGTTTACTTGCGAAGCGTTTGATACCAGCAAGGTCACAGTGCAAGGTGTTCCAAAGGGTCCGATGGCATTGCACAGTCCCATATCATTCATGGTACGTACGGAGAATGCCGGTCTTGCTGAAATGGAAGCTTTTTCTATTTCACCTACTAATCAAAATGTGCCTGTCCATGTTACTGAGCAATCGGAAGGCATTTACAGCGTGGAATTCGTACCAACGCAACCGGGTACCTATAAATTGACCTTAATGTACGGTGGTGAAACACTGCAGGGATCTCCCTACATCTTCACAGCAGCCACATCTGGTGCGAGAAACGATAGCCGCGCTGCTGGCAATGGTTTGGAAGTTTGCCACCGCAACAAAGAAGCCTCCTTCATAGTTTACTGTCCAGTGCCGCCCAACGTTCAGATTGAACGCACTGATGAGTTTGGCGAACGCATCGAGCCGAAAATTAAATCCTTAGGAAACAATGAATGGCGTATTTCTTATACAATTCTCACAGTAGGTCGCTATGAAATTAGGGCTAGCTGTCCGAGTAGAGGCAATCTTCCTGGCTCCCCTTGGCACATATCGTGTGTAGAGTCTTCTAAAGTAACCCCAGTAGGAGGGTGGGGTACTTTATTGGATCACGAAGGACGTTTGATTTTACCAGCACGCATAGTTTTTGACGTGGAAAATGCTGGCCCTGGAGAACTGAGTTGTACCATAGATGGCATCGAAATACCGGTAGAAACTCTTCCCGATGGAAAATTACGTTTATACATCAGCGGCGATAATTTGAGTGCTGGTGAACATGATTTAGACTTAACCTGGAGTAGTTTAACAGTTGTTCAATGTCCGCGCAGTGCCTTTGTAACCGGGCAGCAAGCTGCTGATCGGGTTATGTTAACTGGACGAGGTTTGGCAGCCGCGCAAGCAGGAGAAGCAGCACATTTTACTATAGACGCCAGCGATGCACCTGCAGGTAGACCTGAGGTAATTTTAGTGCATCAGGATAACACAGCGGTGCCAGTTAGCTTAGCCCAACCCCGTCCAAACGAAGCTATTTGGCTCGCCTCTTATACACCGCAAAAATCTTCTTCAGGACCTTTAACTCTATCTGTAAAATGGAATGGACGTTTAATTAAGGGATGCCCACTCACTGTGGCAGTCGGCTCGTCAATGGATGCTTCAAAGGTCATTTGCTCGGGCGAAGGTCTAAAACATGGCATAGTAGGTAAAGATATCAAATCATGGATTGATACTAGGAGAGCTGGTCCCGGAGAATTAACAGCACATTGCGCTGGCCCACGTAAGGTGGCTTATTGCGAGCTTTACGATCATGGAGACGCTACCTTCACACTGAACATTAAGCCGCAAGAGCCCGGACGTCATCTGCTGACTATAAAATATGGTGGTCAGAATGTACCAGGTTCACCCTTTCCTCTTAAGGTGGCTGGAGCGCCAGACGCTAGCAAGGTTGGTTAAAAAATCATAAATATTTTCTTTTCATTAACCACAATTAAGAAATTTGGTTAGGTAAGAGTGTACGGTCCAGGTATTGAACATGGTGTTCTAGCTACTTTCCAATCACGATTTATATGTGACACTCGAGGTGCTGGAGCTGGCCAGTTAACTGTAAGAGTTCGTGGCCCAAAAGGAGCGTTTAGGGTTGAAATGCAACGTGAGTCTCAAAAGGATCGTACTATTTTGTGCAAGGTTAGTTCAAAAAGAGTATGAGAATAAGTTTTGCGATGATAATCAAATTTCTAATTTTTTGTAGTACGATCCGACCGAACCCGGTGACTATCGTGTCGAAGTGAAGTGGGCTGGCGAATTTGTACCAGGCTCACCTTTTCCCGTTATGATTTTTGATACCGAAGAGGAGCTACGAAGATTTTTGCAGGGCATATGAGGCCAAAGCATTAGTACCATATTATTGCCCAGTCCTGCTCTCAGCCCCGTATTAGCCCACCATCAACAACAATTGCAACCAGAAGCAATTATGCCCCTTTTTATGCATCATCAACAATCGCAGTTAAGTCTTTCATCACCCCTATACGGTGTTCTGAGAAACAATAGCTTACACAGTTGCCAGGCGCCTAGCCAACAATACATAAGCAATACTGAGTTGTCGGGCAACCAAAGTTTGCGTGCTTGTTTAAGCCGGCGTTGTCGCAGAGATTCCACATGTTCGGTACTCTAAGTTAACAAATATGTTTAGCATTTTTATATACAAAATTTTTAACTAACAATTAATTGATAATGAAATCGTCCAGATATGAATGAAAAAAACCACATATGCTGACATATATGATAGTTTAATTTATAACTATAAATAACTTTAACATATTCAATTAATTTATAACTTTTCGTGCTTTAAAATAATCTGAAAACTATTAAAACTATTTTCAATCGATTATCAGTTTTTCATTTCATACCGCGAGTAACTTCAAACAAGTGTTTAGAAGGTTTACTTCTACAATAATACCAATTCCAAGAACGAAGTAAAATGAAAATGTGAACGATGGAGATTTTCAATGAATTCTTTTAGACAGATGCGCACACGGAGAGATGAATAGATGAAAGGGTCGTCATCCTTAGGTACATTTAGAACTCGCCAACAACTTAAACACTTTATGGGGTTTTTGAAGCCTGCTTCCATTCGTTATAGGGATTTTGTAGAAAGAAATGAAATTATGCCATACTACGAAATTGATTAGGTGTAGTTGATTTTTTATACAGGTACACTAGCATCGCCCGTCAAATCTTTGTACACTTAGCTTCACTTTTGGAGGTAGGAGAATGTTTACAACGGACATTATATAGGCGGATAACCGTGCAGCTGGACTTGTCTAAATCGATTCAGAATTTAATACTAATGAAGAATATTAATAACGTTTGGGGTCTTTGAAGCTCTCTTCTGCGCGTTTCAAACCTTTTGACAAAATTAATATATCCCCGGTATAGAAATAAGTAATCTAACAGTAACCACAAAGCCGCTAAACAGGAAATATAGAAACGAAACATATACTTTTTATAAAAAAAGTTGGAAAATTATATTTTTATTTAAATTTCATTAATAAAATAAATATGCATCCATTCACGTATTAATCTAAGTTGCTTTTTTTAAATCCAAAAAACAAAGATTTAGAAACCTTAATTAATTGAAAACGATCAACTTCTACAAACATTTAATACTACTTTGGCAATCGTAGATAATACAATCTTGGTTCTTCGGTTTCTTTATTTGTCTGCATTAGTATTTTCCCAATGCGTATGTCTGCAAATATAACGTGAACTAATCATACATTTTTCAAAAACTTTGATTTATTTGACATTTTAACAGAGCTTTCTTACATTACTTTGCGTTTCCCCGACGACTTTGCATTTTAACAGCGGCTTCCACTACTTGTTCGCCCTTTTACAGCGGTTTCCACTACTTGTTTGCAATTTAACGAGCTGAATGACGAATTATTTATTAGAAGCAACGCTATATTTACTACGCATGGTAATCGATAGTGAATTACAAAGTAGACAACAACAAGCGAGAAAATTATATTCATCTGTGCACAAATCCTTTAATCCCCACAATTCTCAATTTAAAAAAACAAGGACAAAATTGGTGAGCGTGATTGATTTTTTCCACTTTTTAAGAGAACTTACTTGGAAATTTTTTTGTGTATCTATTGTAAGTTATTAATAATTAAATGTTGACATGTTGGAAACGTTTTGACGGAAGGAATATAATCCTTCTACTTATATATAATGTTTGTGTATGCATGTTTATAAGAATTTTGTGGGCGAGGAAGCGGATGACAACATATACATAAATTTTTAATATTTTCACTTCTAAGCGATGATTTGCTTTTAGTTCTTGAGTTAGTAAAATTGTTTCATGGCCAAATTATGTTAAAAAAGCGAACAAACTATGTTAAAACAGAACAGCTATATTAGAAAACGTATGTACTATGTTTAAAAACATCATCCTGTTCTAGGTATAAAAAAATTATGGAATTGTACTCTTTTAAGATCTAGAGCATAAATGTACCGGTATGGTAGGAGGCACAGTACTTTCTAAAAATACTAGGAATTCCTTCTTACCGACGAGATTAATCAGTTCCAGGAGTTATTGACAGTGCATAAGTATATTATAAGATGCTTAATTGTCTCAGTAAGTAGAGCATAAATGTAGCGATAGCATTGTTACTATAATAAGTATATGCGCCCTCTAGTGGAGAACAGTAAAATCAAAAATGAAAATCATCAAAATTTGTTGCTTAACCTTAAAGACACAAGATGGCGCCAATAAATACCAGTGAAACTTCAACTGTCATTGAAATAGTATGAAAAGAGGAGGAAAAAAATATTAAAAAGACAATTTATGAGTAAAATTAAACACATTACTCGTCTTTTTTTATGTCATTTGAGAAAATTTTATCAAATCAGTTTTGAGCGTAGCCTCTTCTCCTTTTACTACGACTATTACCTTCAATTTAAAGAACACAAATTCAATGCTTATTGTGTATGCAGCCACGTGTCCTGTTAATTTAATGACAAAAGTTATGCTCATAATAATACGAAAGTAGCAATTACGGTGGGTATATTTTAAAAAGTATTCTGTCGAGCCTAATAGAATAATGCCTCAATTTAACACTAATAAAAATGTTGTCAACAATTTTCAAGTTTAAGGGAATAACATCACTAAAATGCAACAACAGACAAAATTACAAGCGGCTTTTAAAGGAAAACAAGGATAACAATTAAATATTTCCTTATTTATGGAATTACGGAAAACAGGTAAATAACCTTTGCTTACTTCGAGAAGAATACCATATACTCACTATTACAAACAGTGATAGTTATATAAGCCGCCATTTTCATCAAAATCAATTGCTATCGTCTACATAGTATCACATGAATTTGCAGGTCCTTTGCACAAATTACGCATAAGTAGTCGACTATTTTTAATCGTTTCAAATGTGAAATTTATTTTTTTATTGTTCTCTCTGTATTTATCAATTGCCCCGAAATGAAATATCTTATAAAGTTCGTGAAAAGGTTTAGAGAAATAAAATTTATAGAAGAGAGAGGCACGATCTTGGGCCATAAGGCGGCTTATAACCTTAAAGTTAAGTGTATTTCTTTTATGAATAATCCCTGAATTATTCGAGAGGAGAAAAGTCTCGGGAAGAGGCAACTGAGAACATTTTGCCATTGAACTCGGAAGCTTGGACCACAATGGGGAGGAAACTTTAACAGCAGTCCTTTCTTTAATAAATAAACCATTAATTATTCAGAAATGATATCTAAAAACTTTGTGAAGCTCTCTCTTGTGTACTTGACTTAAAAATGCCATTAAACAAGTAGGATCATTATCGTAGTCTAGATCATAAAACTTTATAATTTAATCTTTCCTTCCGCAAAAACGGTTGACGACACCTGTTCTCTCACTCGGTAACATCTTAATTTTTTACGGCTCTGAAATTTTGGTATTTCCAGCAATGCATAGGATAATGAAATACATAAATTGACCTAAATCCTGATCCACTTTACACAATCCGTTATGAATACTGCTCAAGATTACCTATTGAATGGCACAAATAACATCTGTCCAAAAATGCATTGGCAAGTAGAGTTTTGCGAAAACTAGATTAGATTTTGTGAAATATTTCAAAAATTGAAGAATAAAATGAAAAAAATTGCAAAAAATAAACCGAACAATAAATAATTTTTACCATTACATCTTACTAATACAGGAACATATTCTAAATATATAATATATGCCTGAATAATTTTACATGCATACATTGCTTATGCATACGTCATTTTAATCTGCCTGATATTCATATAAATTTTATTTGGTTTTTTCTTTTGTTACCCAAAACACTGCTTTGTTGTTTATTCAAATAATTTCGTATTCACACTTCAACGATTATCCTTTTGAATTCGGTTAATCTCTTAAGGTTTTTTTCAAAAGAATTTTTACATTTTTCGGTAAATCAGTTACAGATTTTATTCAGACGAACATATTCATTTGAACTAAGCGTACAGTATTGTAACGTAAAAGTTTTTCTATTGTTTTGATGCCCTTTTCATAATTATAAACATGTTTCAAATCAGTCTAATCTCTGTTGTTAGTCATCTAGAAATCCAATGAATCATTTTTCATGGCTTTCTCCTTCGCACTCCAAAAGCAATCTTTCTCTCTCTTTTCTTCAATAGTTGCGTTCTGTTGTGTTTCATTTTAAATCGTCCTTTTTTTTTTGTCTTTTAGAGAATCGCAGATTTATCTTGATCAGACAATCATGAAATACGTGCATATGTGTACGAACTTTTATGTATTTGCTTAGGTATGTACTTTATTGATGAAGCGAAGCGCACACTTTTGTAAACATTTCCTCAGGTAGTTTTAGTTTTCGTTTTCGTTCTTTTATTGATTTATATATTTACGTAGATATGTATGTTATGTTTGTTTGGGTCTTATAACAGATACTTTTGTGATGCCAAAAATCTCTATCTAACGAACGCTATACAATATAAACGTATTATGTGGAATTTTTTCATTAAAGTTTATGTATAAAACATAAGCCTATAGTTTATGTAATTATGTTAAAGATGAATTTCGGATACCTTTTTTTAGCTTATGGTATATGGCATATGGCATATCTTACTTCTACATATATTCCAGAATCGATTAGCAATATTTCTATCTCTCTCTCTCTGTCTTTCTCAACGGACTTTCTTTTCATAACCCCGATGAATATAATATTTTAGATCCATTCTATTGAAGTTTATTTGTATAAAACAAGTCTGATAGTTATGCGTGCTTGAAAACGAAAACTATAAGTGAAATGAAAATTGTGTACACCCGTGTCTTCACATCGTCTTTATTTCTATTTCAAGTGTGCTTTATAGGTAAACACCGGATGTTTTCATTCTGGGGCATAAATGTATCCTTCGCAAAAGTTACATGTGAAAGGAGATTACACCCAGTTCAACACGTACTTCATGTCAGCAGGGTGACCGTTCCCTTTTTCCATTAACAAGGCTAACCTGATATAAACGACAATGAACGCCACAACATTACAGTTAAGTTACTATGATTGAATTTCTCCATCGTGTGGCTTGAGTGAGACGTCGGAGCATACTACACAGCTTTGTTTAAACGCCTTTAAAATTTTTCACATAAAGACCGCGTTAGGCAAAGATTTATCGATTTAACTTCAGCTAACTTTCGATATAACTTTTACTCTAGTTTAAACTGATTTATCTTGACATTTTCACAATACTTTCATGCCTTTACTTGCATAGCTTCTTACATTTGTCTAAACCACTCATTGAAAAGAGAAATCATAAAGGTAAGCAGTGTCATCAAATTTTTTTTCTTTTCCTTTCTTTTCGCCTAACAATGAAGAATTTCCAAATTTCACACCCAAAGATCTAATTAACTGTCAGGCATCTGAATTTGTGTCATATAGATCTGCACCTTTTTCACGAAAACGATCTATTAACCATTTTTATGAAAACAAAAAATTCCAATAAATTCTAATCATTGTTTAAATGTTTAAAATGTAACCGAATAAGGGAATGCAGCTGCCTTTTGTTTGAGCGCGCACCCAAGCAATTTGCCGCTTTCCCTAAAAATCAGAATGTTTACGTAAAGGATACAAGACATTCGTCATCATTTTACAAAGGCTATAAAAAAAAAAAAGAAATAGAAAAATAAAATAAATAAAAACACCATTAAATCCCCTACACCGACCTACAGTTATGCATGAAACGACTTTTCAGCCTTTATAAAGGAAGTAATCGAAAAGCAGTCTGATCCGAAACATTTTCAATAATGTTCTTCGTCCTTGGAGCAAAACACATCAATGTACCAAATTTGTAAAAAAAATATTTAAAAAATTGCGGCCTATACGTTGAACTCAAGAAAATTAGAGAAATAGACGGGCAGACGGACAACGTAATCCTTTTTGATTTCGATTTATGTAAAACAAAAATAAGGAAAACCACTATAGCATTACATTGAAATCGCGAAAGAGTTGTCCGATCCAAATAATCTTTAATGACGTTCATCCTTGGACCAAAAAAAGTACCAAATTCGTCCAAATTATCCAAAAATTGCGGCCTATCGGTTGAACTCAAGAAAATAAGACATATAGACGGACAATGTAGTCCTTTTCGATTTCAATTTATATATATAAAAAAAAAAGAAAGTAAAACCACAATACTCGAACACGGCTTACCATTAAATACCCTGCACCACTCTACTGTTATCCGTATATTGACCCTTAAGCGTAAAGCATTATAGAGTGATTCGACCCGAACAATCTTTAATGGCTTTCGTCCTTGGACCAAAACACGTCAGTGTACCAAATTCGTCAAAAATATTTAAAGTAAGACAGACGGACAAAAGAGGTTAAATCGATTCAGAAAGTGGTTTTGAATCGATCGGTTTTATATAAAATGAATCGATATCTCAAGTCGTTCTGGCTGTTGCATGCATCCGCACATTTGCTTTTACCACAAGTGATGTAGGGTAAAAAAGAATCCTAAAAATAAATTCTTGCTTAAAATGAATTTTATAGAGCAATAAAATTTTATAAATTAAGCTTAATTAAAAAGTAAAGTAAAAAACAGTTTCAAAAAAAGTCATTTGTCGAGGAAATAAATTTCAAAAAACAAAAATCACTCTAATAAAATGTTTGGAAAAAAAAAAGAAATAAAGAAAAAATTTAGAAAAAAGGGATCATTAACTGTACATCCTTTTTATTGATAACATGAGAATCTTAAAAAACATTGTTGTCGGGTTTTTTTTTTTTTAGTGGTTCTTTTTATAGGGCCCGCATGTGTGGCATACACATTATGTTAACAGGATGTGACTGTTGGACATGAAGAGAGATGTGATATACGGAGACATAGAAACGAAGAACACATTTGAGTGTAAACTAAATTCCAAAACATTTAGTTTCATTTATAAAAGAAACCTCAAGCAGCACAGAGAAAAAAAACAGAAAACCAAAACAAATATCAAAAAAAAAAAAAAGAAAAAAAGAAAAAAAAAACTGAACATCCCTTGTAGTGCTTTCAATACTATAACTGGAGAATGTGTTAAATGTTAGTTTTGTTATTGCGTTTGTAACAACTACAAAATGAGTCATTGTCACCCTCGCCAATTATATGCGTTTTGGAATTTTTAATTCCATGTCCTCTCTTGAGGCGTTTTGGAACGTCTGCTTACCTTGAGACAACTGAATATATGAGATGAGAGAAGGGAGAGTTAATTTTTGGTTTTGGTTTACTCTTTGCATTTCTAAAGCAATCTCTGTCTATCCGTCCGTCCTTCCACCTATCTTATTATTACTGCTGTAATTTTCAAAATTCCAGAACCAAAGCTTGATAGTGAAAATTCCTTTTCTTGAATGATTTCAACAACAAAATTGAAAATCAATGAACCTCTGCCCAGAAAAGCCCGAACAGAAATTGAAACAAATGTGAATCAATGAAAATATTATTATTATTAATTTAGTCAGAGATTAGATTCTAAGACTAATAAAGTCTTAAAGTACTAGCATTTAAGGCTTTCGGCTATTATTAAAAATTCTACCGCATTTGAGATTCCTAGTCGAGACTCTTGCCTCCTCGACCACTCAGGCGGATTCAATAAAAATAATGAATGAGAAAATTTGATGCAAAAATCATGGGAATCAGTTCCTCCACTAATGATATCTTTACTTGTTTATATTTTCCTCAAGTGATATGTGCTCGAAATTCGCTCTGAAGTGAATCATTGTTCGCTTACCTTTTTCAAATGTATCCCTTTCTGCATTTTTCATCTCGTTTTAAGTTTTTTTTTTTTTTTTTGTTTTCTTTCAATCTTTGAAAATATTTCAAGCAATTTAAAAACGATTTCTTTCCCTTTCTTTTTCTTGTTTTTTTTTTTTTTTTTTGACGATTTAGTTACGGTTTCACAAAAAAAACAAAAAAGCATGACGTTCTTCAATTAGTTCGGCTACTACTATCAACTAACTATTACTTAAGCTATTCATTATTACTATCGAAGCATTAAGTAATTTATGAGCTATGTATGTATATATATATATATATATGTGAATGGAAATATATGAAACCATTGGTTTACTTGCTTTTCAAAGTCACAGGTAGTTTTTTGTTATTCTCTTATATTATATTGCATAACACAAAAAAAAATTTCGGATTGTTGCCATATGGTATCGATTTACAATTTCAATAAGCAATTTATGAACAATTTAGGAGAGGTGTACACCATTTTTTTTTTTTTTTTTGCCTTTATACTTATTGATGTTTTTTAGTGCGTTTCGCTAGACAACCAACTGATTGTTGGTTAATTGATTAGGATTTGATGCAAGAAAATTTGAAATTAAAAAAATTTAAAAAAAAGTCAATTAAAATTATGCGCTAACAGTTTACAAAGAAGGCAGTTATACATAAACTGATCGGATTTACATTTGAAATAAAATAACTCTTAGGTTTAATGAAATGTTTTCTACAGAAAGGCCTTGTGAGATATCTGCGTCCTTAATAACTTGATCATGCACGCTGCTTAATCGCTGACAATTGGAATCTCTCTCTCTCTCTCTCTTTCTCCCTCCCTCTCTCTCTCTCTCTGTCTCTCTCTCTCTCTCTCTCTCTCTCTCTCTCTCTCTCTCTCTCTCTCTCTCTCTCTCTTTCTATCTATCTATCTATCTATCTATCTATCTATCTATCTATCTATCTATCTCTCTCTCTCTATTTCTATCTCTCTCTCTCTATCTCTCTCTCTCTCTATCTCTCTCTCTCTCTCTATCTCTCTCTCTCTACATCTGTATATACACCTTCTTTCATTTCCCTATTTCCTTCTTTTACCCTTTCTTACCACTTATGAGACCCCTTAAATATCTTCATTTCGTACAATCAAAAGAGAAAAGATTGGTTTAAGCAAAATCTTTTCTAACAATTCTGTCTCCAGATTTCCGAAACACACTCTTGCTAAACTCACTAAAATTCTCACTAAATTTCAATATAAAACTTGACTTTTAGGGCCATCCATTCTTTATTCACCATTCAAGCTGGACTGGGACGCTTCATAATGTTACTTCTTTTTAATGATTTGAGGGCTATTGACTTTCGGCCACGACAATTTCGATAGCTATACTCTAAACAACTGGTAACAAAAGAGAGACCAAAAGAAAAGTTGACCGAAAGTAGTTAATCTCAATAGGTCGATCTGAGGTTTGTGGTAATACTTTCATTGATTCTTCTTTAAGATAAGAAAGTGAACTTTTTTTACTCGAAATTTCAAGATGAAGGCGCAAGTAAAAAAATCTCTCTCTTAGTTGCGCCTAAATTGAATTGAACCAACTTTCTGCCCTAAATAGATAGTTGTTTGAAGAGCGCGCAAAAAAAATCAAGTTTTTTATACTGAGCGCCAATAACCAATAAAGTTTTAGTGTTGCTTGATTAATGTAGAGAGATGATGAGAGATTGATTCTTGATTCTCTCTTTCTCAAGTAGAACGATCCCAACAACTAGGATGTAATAATCAAAATATTGTTATCCATTTTACGCGTTACTATAGAAGAAAATAGGATTTCTTGAAAATGATGAGAGGCGTTTTTGAAACGCCAACCATCTTAAGAAAGAATTTTTTCTATTCATTCTACTTTAACATGCTACTTAAAAAAAACTGTAAATATTTTAATTATTAGTTTTTCCTTGAATTGCGGTATAGACGAGTGACCTTTACTCACTCCATATATCGTTGGGGCTGGTAAGGCCACAGTAACGTAATCACCATCACCACCTTTGCCTTCACTTCTACTATTTTGCTTCTTCGCGTCGCTCAATACCGTAAAACCCCTGGAATTACCTTAAGTCCTTCTACTAATCTACATTTCTAAGCGTCACACAGTACCTTGACTTCCATTGCCATGGTCGAAATGATGGGCATTATAATCTTTTACGTTGTCAAAGCTATTGCAATAGCTCTGAAATACTAAGTGTCCTTAAGAATTCAAGTAACTATGCAAAACCATCTCTCTCTATCTCTCTCTCTCTCTCTCTTTCTTTCTTTCTTTCTCTCTCACTTTCTCCATATGTGTATCTTTGCCATCCTACAGAAAAACTTGTACTCGACATCCTTTGCCAAAAAAAAGGCTGAATTTCCTGTAGCTGAACATGTGTTTAGCTCACATATTTATTAAAGCAACATCAGCAATAATTTCTGCATATATAAAAAATAAATAAATAAATAAAATACCTCTCATCCCAATAATATGATCTCATATTACATATGCACTGCATTCACAGGCTAATAACCTACGTCCTTTTACTTATTTTTTTCTTTTTCTTTTTTTTTCTAAGCAAGAATTTTAGTCAAAGTCGAAAAAACGTGTGTCTGAGTATTAATGAAAATATCAAGTTACATAATTGTAGGCATATGCAGCATATTTTCCAATTCATTCATAAAAATTATTCATAAAATATAATAGAAGAGAAAAAAAAAAAGAATGCACTCATACAAGAAAATTATAAAGCAGAATAAGAAGATTGAAAATGATTATTTAAATAAACGATGGATTTGTATATAAGACTTGGAAGCCTTTAATGCTGCTTAGCTCAGCAAAAATACTCTTAAGATGTGTCACTACCAAGATAAACTTCAAAAAAAAAAAAGAAAAAAGGAAAAAATTGGAAAAATTGTAACAATTGTTCAGCATTTCCTTGAACTTTTACTGCAGTGCATGTCATCTACCAATATATTATATTATAGTAAGGAAAAGAAAATGAGAAAAATCCAAAGCAAATAACTAGAATCTGTTTTATAGAATTTCTTACTTCACTCTGCTTAACTGTAATCCTCGAAGTGTGCCCATGTTATTCTCTTAGTCTTTCATTATCAACACAAATACGACGAAAAGCGGAAAGATTACTTTGTTTGACAAACATGCACACAAATTATTGTTGGGTTTTGTAAAATGAAAGAAATCCTTTTAAATATGTAT
>NW_023998423.1:16705618-16717205 GCF_014805625.2 Glossina fuscipes | reverse complement strand
ATTAAGTATATAGATTTAAATGGAGATGTTTTAAAAAAAAAAAAAATCAGTTTTTCCAAATTCCTTTCATAAAACTCTATCGAGATAATTTGCTCTGAAAAGCAAATGACAGAGTAAAGTTATTCTTTTAAAAGTCATACACACACATATGCATAATAGAAATGTTAGAAGCCCGGTAGATTATCAGCCTCCAGAGTAAATACGAAATTGTTTGTTTATAAAGGTAAAAAAATTATATACACTTTACAAACTTCCGATAAAGAATAGAGAGGCGAAACGACTAAGTTAGAATCCTACAATTAAGTACAAAGGACTGATGTTTATTGGTATCCTAATGGGTACACCGTCGCATGAGTATTTGTTCGAGCCGCATAGAATAGCGGAGCTTTAAAAAAGTGTATCCACTTTTTATTAATGTTCAAAGAGGAAACAGCTCTATATATCACAACTCCACATTTTTCGGTCAGCCTACCTTTTTCTTATAACCATGGATACGAGACCCAAATTTGCTCGTAAGTTTTTTCCCCCTTCCCCCCAGAGTTCAAAATTAAGATAGATCGCTGGAGTGAAACGCAAAATCGACTTTTTTTCTAAGAAGATATACCGTACACAGGGCTGTAATGAAGTTTGTAAGCCCTAGAAATATTGGATAGTAGAATAAGTAAATGTAAGGCATTAGGCAACTTTTCAAGGTTTAAAAATTGAAGTCATTATTAGTATTAAATTGCGCCGCATCATAATCCTCAGCTGCAAGCCTCAGTTTCCAGTATATCTTACTTTGCTGAAGCGCACTCTAGTCTTTTTCGTATACTAGCGAACGAAGGAAAGTGCATTATTTAAAAACGCTTGCGGCAGCCAGAAGAAATTGTTAAAGGTCCTATATATTGTATAGGTCTTCATATTGTATATATACATTTTTGATCACTCCCGAACTCTGAACCGATCTAAGCATGTTTGCAACACCAAGTAAAGTATAACAGAGGTGTAGCGGCGAGACGTTCCATCCATCATTACAAAAACGGAAAACATCAACAAGGCTCAGCCACACTATAGTGTTTCGACATTTGTTTTTGATGTTTTAAAACTTTCTCCCAGATAACTATTGTGGAGATAGGTAAACCAATAACATCGACGAGAGAGCTGAATATCCTTTTCGACGCCATTTGAAGGGGTCAGCAGAGTGTGGAGCCCTAAAGTTTGTTCCAAGGAAATAAAATTATTACCAAAGAAGCTACAAACAAGAGTTGGTGCAATTGCACCAAAAAATGGGCGTAATATATCGAAAGTTATAACAACATGAGTTTTTAATATGAAGGAATTCGGCTCCATATGACAAAACTCGCGGAGGAATTGTTCGCCGTTATAACTTGAAATGTCCTATCCTCTGCGCTGCTACCAGCAGATGTTACTTCTTCCGATTAACACTGGGGCCAAGCGATGACTTAATGTTTGTTCGAATTGTGCTTCGATTCTTGTGGTTCTTTTAGGAACGCCTTTTAAAGGGCGACAATTTTTTCGAGATGAAATTCAGAAACCGTCTGTAATGCGAGAAAAATTCCGTAGCCAACGGTGAAGAATGCTTTGAATAAAATACTTTCAAGAAAGCTTCAAAGTTACAGAAAAAAGGCCATAAAACTTATTTGTATGCACAAATGTCCACAATTAAATTCCTAATCCGCCTGAGTGGTCGAGCAGGCAATAGTCTCGACTAGCAACTCAATGGCCGTGGGTTCAAATCTCAAGTGCGGTAAAGTTTTTAATAAAAGCCGAAAGCCTTCTAGATTCTAGTGCTTTAAGACTTTACTCTTAGAATTTAGTCTCTGGCTAAATTTATCATTATAATAATAATAACAGATACCTAATCTTTAAAATAATCTTTTTTTTTTTGTTGTCATCGGGATTGAACAGTTGCGTACATTTCGATGGATTTTTGGTTTCAAAAACTTGCCTCAAAATTGAATTTTTTTTTTTTTTTTATTTAAAATGCTAGATATTTGAAACTTTGTTCCATGATGACGGTAACTGACTGAATTGAGTTTCGCATTATTGTTGTCTGATTCAGTTAACATTGTAAGAAGTGTATAGCTTTCTTCGCAGCATTAAACATAACATATAGGAAAAACTTACTCTCCTCTCCTAATTCAACAGATTTTTAAACGTATACTTAGAAACACACATACATGCTTATAAACCGAAATTCCCACAAACTTGAAAGATACGATAATAGAAAATTTAATCATGTGTAAATGCTTCTCTATACATTCTTTTGTCTATCTACGGAAATCAATTGGAAGTCTTTTGGTTATAAAAGCAATAGTTTCCTTCCTGGAGGAACGTGCACAAAGTAATGTTCGTCATAAATGTTTAATGGTCTGATGATATGTGTATGCATACATATAGGTATAATAAACTTAAATGCAATCAAATGATTTTTGCATTACTACTATGTTGCAATAAAATTTGTGGCAATTCGATTATTTTTTCATTTTAATCAAAAGAATTCAACTTTTTTTTTATAAAAATATTTTCAAAAATATTTATATTTATTTATATTTCCATAGTATCCTATATAGTAAATAAACCTATGCAAGTAGCTTGCATGCAATTAGGTCGGAATACCGTTGTGATATTAAATAAAAAGGGAATTTCTCATATCCATTACAGTCCATGATGGAAATACATTGCGAAATTAATTCGTTTCATTTATGATACTCAAGCATGGATATCAAAGGTAAAATTTCACATAGATTTTATTATGTTCATCTGTGCCAGCATATGCGCACTTGCCTTATCTCGTACAAAGCCAAGCAACCTTCTTTTTAACCATACTCCGCAGGCTTCAAAGGCTCCAAATCACAATTGCTTAAGTCTATGTAAAGAAAAAATTCAACAAAATAAATCCCATTAAACTAGAATAACTCTTTTGATACCTTCTCCATTAACTAACATTTTTGCGATTTTTGCATCCAAGATTAGTCTTATGGTAAACATAACTCGTAACATAAGTCGTTTGCAAATATTTTCAATTTATTCTCAACAATTCTTATACTTTTTTTTCTCAAATATTCAATTACTTGTTACTCAAAGCTGTGTATGTAACAATTTTTCCACTTAGATATCATTTCATATCGAAGGCAATTGACAAAGTATGTAATTGCCGAATGAATAAAAAAAAAAAAAAAAAAAAAAATTTCTAACGATGGTTTTTATAGTACTATCTAAAGATTAATAGGATCTTACGAAGCGTGGAAGCAATAAATATCGATTATTACATGACATGAGGGAGTTTCAAGCAACCCTTAACCATCTTAAGCATCGCAAGGGAGATATTTATATCTAATCTGTATAACATTCGACCGAAGCGAATTGCACTTCATCTAAGGTCAGCCAACAAACAACTCATTCACCTTTCAGTTTTCTAAAGAAAATTTTTATCGTTAATTTTCCTTTAAAGTCGTAATAAATAAAAGCGAACAATACAACTGGCTAGAGACGCCGCCTTCTTTTTAACTTATTCTATTTTATCAGCTTCGTTTTTTAGCTAGGATTGCGATCTTGGTTGACCTTTTCCACGATATTCGCTCGATTGATCAATTGTTTCTGGGAAGTATGCATTGATCAAAGTATAATTTCCCGTAATAATGCCTGACATGACTGACTGATAGTTCTTTACTCAACAAAATCGCAAGAAAATGCTTTCTGTAGCGTGCAAAACCAAACATAACTGAAACTCTAATGACGTTTATAATGAGAAATTTAACGCAGATATCTGTCGCAGCGCTACCAGTTTAGAAAAAAAAATATTTCTTATATTCGATCGATATGTCCACGAAATTTAATTTGGATTTTGGTCTTATTTCTTGGACACAACATTAGTCTTAATTTTAAGTTAATTAACATAAATTTATTTATTCAAATCGCTTGCAGCACATAGAAAGAAACTTCAGTGACCTTAAAAATTGTTTAACTATGAATTTCTGAAACGATTTAGACATGTCCGTCTATCCGTCTATTCGTAATTTCACACATGCCTCTATGTTTGCCAAGAACTATCCTAATTACAAACGCTTAACTATCAACCTAAATAAAAATTTGAAAGTTCTTGGATGCAGTTCGATATTGAAATTTGATCGAATCGATCAACGTAAACGATTATAATATAACATGAAATGAGAACATCTCCGTTTTCTAGGTTTTTGCTCTTTATCATAAACTATGCTTTCTCTGTTTCATTTTCATTTCATTTACAGCGTTTATTAAGCGGCAAACGTGCAAAAAGAAACTCCAATATAAGTGAGTGTGCAAGTCAGCAACATAATATAAATTATGAGTTTACTAGTCCGACCAGTTTTCTTCTAAAAACATTCAAGGAATACACTGAAGGTTTTCAGACTCAGTGGCGTTTTAAAAGGCGCTCTTGGGTTGGACAATGGACTTCACGTCCACCGCTAATGACGTTGACAGGAAGCGAGAATGAGATTGACGTATGATGCAAGAAACTAGAGGCAACAGCTTGGCAATATTGTACAGAAGTGAGATTTTCACCTATCCGCCAAGTGCTCCATTTCTCCAGGCCCGGGCTTTACCCAAGTGAAATGAATCGCAATTAAAATCTCCACTTATTATAATATTGAGGTACATGGCAACCGGATCACTATGCATTCTTTCGAAAATGGATATGTCTCCTCTAGGCAAATAGACGACAACAACCAGCAGTTAATTATTCTGCAGACTTTAGTTCAGTGAAAAGATTTCTTTCCAATTTTTTGAGATAAAAACAAGTAAGAACGTTATAGTCGAGCAACGTCGACCATTACATATCCTACATTCCTTCACCTAGTACAGTTATTGGCTCCTTTTGGTTATTGTACAACGAGACGTAGACATTATCTTACCATAATTTTCATGAAAGCCCGCATATGGAAGGTTAGACTTGCTCTGCTTATAAGACTTTGCGTTTCGTCATAGCGTCCATATATATTATTGCTATAAATAGCCCTATGTGATCCAAATTTCCTACCGTTAATTTTTTGGACCTATCTTAAGCCCTTCGGGTATAATGACTTGTATCAAAAACTGCGGCATCGTGGAATGTAATTTTATTATTTATTTCAAGACATTTGTAATTAAAAATCAATAAAATAATTTCTGATTAATATATTTATCGTAAATTTTTTAAGATGACCAAAAATTGGGGACTTGGTTTTTTAGATAAACTCAGGAACGTTACCTGCAAAATTTGATTTTATTATAATTGCATCAAGAGAAAGGTGAACGGGTAAGTGGAAAAATGGTTTGAATTACGGGGGGGATACGTTTATGATTAGGCATAATAGAAGTGATGTTTCAATACAACTCGCCTAGTTTTTCAAATGAAGGAAAAAAATGTTCTTCGCCTGTACAGGGTTTTAAAATAATTGAAGCAATACTTAGAGTACTGCCGGCTTTTGATGCTTCACTGTTACATATCAACACATATATATATATATTTTATTATTCATCAAATTTTTTATTTTTTGACTTTCTTCTTGTTTCAACATTTCCTGTTTTAGTTAAACAAGAGACCACACATCTTGAGCACATAATTAAACAAAAAAGATTTAATTGATTTATTATATAGTCTTCCATACTTTTAAACAAGAAAAATTTTTAAAGCTAGTATGAATAAAAAAAAATCAAAAAACGAGTAAAAACACTATAGTGAGGCACGGCCAACTATTAAACACGCTACATCATTCTACAGTCTGCAGTACTATATATCGAGTGTTCAAAATAAGGCGGTGCCGCTGCCACCGGAAAAGTGGGAAGTGGTTGAAAAAGTAATCCATCAACACAAGTTTGGGTTAAAATACGTCATTGCACCAAATTTCATCAAAATATCTGGAAAATTACGACCTATAGAAAAGAAGACGGACGGAAGAACACCAAGTTTAGGCCAAATTACGAAATGATTCTGAATTGTTCAGTGTATGAAAAGTCCAGTCTATCTCAATTCCTTTTGGGTGTTACATACATTCGTACAAACTTACCATACCCTTGCACCACAAGCGATGGTAGGGTATAGTAAGAAAAAACTATTAAATAAGATTGAAGTAAAGCCATTAAATAAAATTGCTTTGAATATTAAGTGATTTCTCTCATTAAGCAGAGACAAAACTCTTTAATGCGGTCGCCTTAATGTAACATGATAGAACATTTTTCTCAAGGTCTTCAGGGGGGATTTCATTGAAAAACATAAAAACAATTGTGGAAAATTGGTTGATTCTCAATTGTTTTATAAAAGTCTGTGTTGACACTAAACGTTCTAGTCTGGCTCTTCTCTATTGTCTTTGCAAGAGTTTGTGATACATAGACGATATTTTGTATTGATGTCTGCGTTAAGTAAGCCATAAATTCATGATGCACTTTTATAATCCTAGAAATGGTATATTTATCACGTTCATATTCTGTGAGTTTTCCAAAAAAAAAAAAAAAAACAAAAAAAAAAAAACCAATAAACGATTCTTGGCAATTATTTCGTTGATGGACATCTTGTGTAGTAAATCAGATACGACGCCATTTACAATATAATTGTGCTTCAAATTACTCCATCCATTGGTGAAAGATAATTGAAGGACGGAAACTTTATCTCACAAATGCTTTTAAAATCCTCGCCGTTTCACTCACGTAAAGCTCTCAATCTTAAGCTGCTTAAGCGAATTATTAGAAAATGTGATCTCATCTCTTCGCTTAAAATATTTCTTAATCTTAAGCGTTTGAATATTTAAGTCGTGTTAAATGCAACAAACAACTTGATGTAAAAGAAGAAATTTCTCTAAATCTTGAAGTGAGTACTTTCTAGCCGTTCCTGAGAGGACAGGCAGTCGAACAAATTGGTGGATTTCCACCCTTGCTGAGCTTACAGATTTTTTCGGTTTCTTTGAAGGCGTTACCCAGCAATTTACTCAACAATGTGTTGATATCAAGTTAGTTGAGTATACGAACAGATTTTGAAAACCTTTTTCCATATCGAGGTTAATTAACTCTTCTTTTATCAAATTTTTCAAATGTTAGTCATTTTTATAACGTTATAATCACTCAATGTGGCGCATTGTAAGCAAATAGTCATTAAGTGCCTTCTTTAACTTGACCCAGAAACAAATGATGGCAATGATTAAGTTGACTTGATTAAGTTAACTTACCCTCTAAAAGTCGTAGCAGATTGAGTTTATACTCAGGGAAGAATTAATTGCCTGATAACTTATCGTCTCAGAAGAGTTTTGTTGATTGTAGTCACAGTCTTGTAACACAATGTTTTTATTCTGCTAGGAGTAAACATTGCACTTATTTGGAAAGCAGTTGTCTGACATGAATTTTCATAAGAGGTAGTGATTATGTCAGATATATCCTCCAACTATTCACATTTTTTTGAACGTCCACTGCTTAAAGTATCATCGAGGTTTGTATGACTTCGCTTGAAATTGGCAAACTATTGAAAAATTTTGATTATGTTCGTCATAAAACTCTTCAAGGTAATGCCGAGTTTGAATGGTATTTTTTACCATAAAAAACAAGTTGTCACACGAAAGTCGTTTTTTTCTTTATTGCGTAACGTATCTAGCGATACTGCTACTCGTAAACAAATGGTAGACACGAGATGGAATTTTGATAGGAGTCTTTTGAGAGATGTCACTATCGTTAATTAATAAAGATTTTTTGTGAGAGATGACCGCTGCATGTCATCACGGGAACAATTATTGACCAATTGGCATTCCGAAGGTCGAAATCGCAACTTTGTTTTAACTACACGTTTAGGTGTAGGCATGTCAGTCTGTCTTATAGTTTGTTAACTTTTGTATTACATTACTTTCTAAGTTAGTTAAGGATAAGAAACCACATGAGAACGGAGGGGATATCGAAGCTGACCAGCTAACTTTAAATGATGGTTTTATATGTGGTGAACTATCCCGGGAGGAAAGAAATTCTTTTCTCTACAGATTTATTTGCTGGCAGAGAAAATATGACAGAGAAAAGAAGTTAAAAGAAGAAAATAATAACATAACTTCCGGTTTAACAAATTTTTCTAGATAAACTTAACCTTAACGAAGGAAAACACATTTTATCAAATCACAGACGAAATCGCCATTTTAATCACAAAACAATACAGGTTTCGATATTTCTTACCAAACACCTTCCTACCTTACACGGGCTACCTCTTAGTTACTGCCTTACAATGATCGCTACAAGCGAATAATTCCGTGCCTTGTGAAATCTGTTCACAACATATGATGCAGCCATGAAAAGAGAATATTGAGGAATATACGAAAAAATAATAATGAGGGCCAAAATCCTTAGCTTCTCAAGCACTTTAGGTGTGAATTGTGTAAAAATTAGATTATTGCGAGAATAAAGAAACGACTAAAGTTAATCGACAACTGAAAATTCTCGCACTTATCATAACTTTATTGCAAAAGACCACGAACATAAGATGGTGCACGATTAGGAAACCGCGTATTACTAAACTCAGGTTGTTGATACTTAAGGAACCTTGATTTCAAAATCTCCTTAAAGGAAACTCAATAAAAGCATGTGCTGGCAACGACTACTGCGCAACGGTCGTATCCAGTCTACTTTTGCGACAAATTAACTTGAATTGGAGGTTTTCAGCATTGATCTTAAGACTGTTGTGAAACAAGTCAGAGTCGATTTAGTATTTGGTATTTAAGCTTTTATAACGAAAATAGTTGGAATCGGCAACTAAGACGACCATAAAATTGTTTCAAATGCACCTCGTATATGCCAAGTTCAAAGAGAGGAGGCTTTACATAGTCTTTTTTTCTTTACTGTGATCTGCTTTCCATTTGTTCAAATATTCATATTTCTCAACAAAGTTCATTCTGTGAATTTTAAATCCCAACGGTTTCACCAGCAAGTTTTTCTGTAGACAAATGTTTCCACCACAAAATTGCATACATATTTACGCATATGTTAATGCATGCATGTATACCATGGTGTGTGGCGCCAAGTTGATTGCAACTCAGGTAGCAATGTGTGTGGATAAGAGCTTATAAAAAATGTTATGAACTTCTGTGCATAATGGGTTGCAAGGGGAACACTGTGCAGCGCATTGCAATTAAGCATATGTTGCTTTTGCGGGAAATTTTTGTTTGTTTTTTTTTTTTTTTTAATGCATAAAAACTAATCGGTTAAAGAAATCATCGTATGACGCCTTATGTTGATGTTTTCGATCATCAATGATTGAAGTTTGTAAAGAAAAAAAGAAAACGCAACAACTTAACACATACGCACGTATACGAACATGTTTTTAATGTAAACAACAGCTTAGTAAGCGTGTCAAAGCATATGTTCTCAGGTAGGTAAACACTTTCAATAAAAAACTCCGGCTTATTGATGAATGATTACTTAAAATAATATAAAAGCAAAATATGTCTTGCACCGGATAACCTGACATGTACTTGATGCAGAACCGATAAAAACAAAAAAAGTTGTAAAGAAATATTTTACTCTTAATCTCTTTGGAGCAGAAGGTGTTCAATTTCAATATTCGTCTTTGAAAATCATAAATTCTATTTAAGGGCTAGCCTTAGGGTAAGGGTAAAAATGAAAAAGAAAAATCTTACGCGTGTTAGACGCGTGTGAACCTGAGAAATATCTTTTGCTGGTTTCTAAGTTGGAAATCTATTTCTTTTCCACTGTTCGTGTTGAGACAAAAGGTGTTTTTACCGACTAGTTGCAAGTAACACATAAATATCAGTTAAACAACTGCAGGTGTCCGTATGGGAAACTAAAGTTTACCATATTTCTATTCGGAAGTCTTTCGTTTTAGTGCTTGGTAATATGACGAAATATAATCTTTGGTTTATGTATGGCAGAACCATCCCTCCGTTTTCTTTAACATAATTGTCCTTTGAATTCAATAATAAGTGCAAAAAAAAAAAATATTCCTTACTTTTCTTTGCTTTTCAAGAGTGAAACATTTTTAGAGCATCTTTTTCCCCTCGCACGTAATATAATTATTTCGGTAACGCATCCACCCACAACACTTGCTGCATTATTCCCTTTTAATGTTGGCAAAGTTAGACAAAATTTAGGTTTGATTTCCATCTATTTTGTCATCATCAGTTTCTTTTGTCAATTCAGTTTTCCTTATTCATTCATTTGCAACCGTATTGTTAGTCTTATTCACCCCATGCTGTGTGAAAAATAAAATATCTGCTTTAACTATGTTCTTGCTTAATCTCTCCCTAAAGTGCAGTTCTCTATATGCTATCGGCAAAAGTACTAAGTTTCTTACTGTATTTGTAACAATCATAAGTGAGCGTTAAATGTAGATTACGTAGTAATCCCTTTGTCCGATAATATGATTTACATTTGGGTTTTTTTTCATATTTGAAGATTCTTTATTAAGAAGAGAAAAGAAACCTATTTAACTGGTAAAAACATGGCAGCCTTTTGAGACCACAATAGTGATATTAACACATTCTATTCTTTACAACAACAATATTCAGGATAAAAAGTTACTTGTTAATCTTCGATTCCCTACAAAGTGCAGGTCGTTGTATTGGGTAAATACCCTAAAGACAACGACAGTTTCATTAATTCGGCATGATTAGTAAAAAGTAAATCTTATTTCCGGACATCTTCCTAATTCCGAGGTACGTCTACTGGACGTAACGAGTCTCCCGTTAATCTTAAATTGTGCACAAAGTGTACGCATTATTCACGGACAAAAAGAGTATATATTTACAATGAGATAGAGATAGCCACAGCTCTCGGCTGTCAAACAAATTTGCTTATGGCAAATAACATTCGTTCACAGCTTCCCAAATACCCAAACAGTAATGAAACCGATAAGTTTTAGATCTACATGATGGGTGTCAAAGATTCGTACTAAAGGTGATCATGTTTCCTTATATTTCAATTATCTTCCTTTTATCATTTCGAAGTTTGGCATTATTTTGTTTGCATACCGTTACAGATTATGATTGCTGTGCAATTCTTGACAATAATTTCCAGCAGTCAGACGACGCTTTATTAGGTTTCCATCACGGGAGATGGAATGAAAACTAAATCTGTCTGCATTTGCAATTTGAAATTTGTCTATTGTGCCTGATTATAAACAGCATCTGTTACATATCACTCACTTATTGTTTGCTTAATTTTCCTTTTTCAATGTAATGCTTATCTCAAAGAAATAATTTTTTTTTTCCAACTTTATTTTGTTTACCACCCGTTTAGGAAAATGTTTTCACTTCATTTTGTTTACAATTTTTTTTTTTTTATGTGTTTTATTTTATTTTTAGTTAAAACTCTTTTAATGATTTAACGATAATCTTAATGTTCTTGCTTCTCTAATGATACACAATTTATGTCATCCGTTCGAAGATTTACTTTTATTTTTCCGACCTTTGGCTGTCATCTCTAAAATGTATAGAAATAAATCGTTTATATAATATATACTAACTAACTACAGATTACGCTGTTGACTCATGTCAACAAAGGGTAAAGTTATCGACAAATCTTTCGTATTATCATTGACTTTATTTTCTAATGAGTTGTATTTTAAATGAATTTCATTCCAAACGAT
>NW_023998423.1:16656418-16705518 GCF_014805625.2 Glossina fuscipes | reverse complement strand
TATATTCTTGCTTTTCTTATAGACTTTATCGTACTATATTACAAAAAAATTTGTTTTTTGAAAAACCTAAAAAATAAGAAAAAATGTGTTTTCTTCATTTAGTTCATACCCCTGAGCATAAATGCGACAGCCGACATTGCGTTCATTATTAGGCTCAATATTTTTTAGATATTCTAATATAATAACCAATTTCAACCTGTCTGGCTAATTAGTTAATTTGCTTTATAAAGTTAATAACCTTTACCGACCAGGCATACTTCATACACAAACATCGCTAGATTTCGAAACTAAGAATAAAGCGTATCATCCATGTGTAGAATTCATCAAGCAAAACATTAATGTCTCCAAAACTTAAGTTCACTAAGTATACTGTCCTCCTTGCGTGTATGCCTTTACAATAACGTGGATACATAACCATAGAGATAAATTAGTTATTGTTCGTCTAATAATAACATTTGTTGTAGTATTTGAAATCAACTGCCTTCCTGTATGTAATGAAGGTGGACAAAAAGGAAAGGCCGCTAAAGAGATATGATACTAGAAGGAATAGCAATTAGTGATATTGGAAGGTGCAAGAACAAAAGAATACTCTTACTAATACATAGTAAAGCGGGTAGATAGGCGAATAAGTAGACGTGGGAAATAGCAACCAGCAAGCCAACCAAATAGCAGCCCAAGATGTTAAAGAGCCAAGAATACAGCAAGATAGGGAGAAGCGAGTGGATAGGTGAAAATATAAACGGATTGTGGGGTAGACAAGTCCGACATAGTCTATAAGAAAAGCAAGAATATAAGTTAAGCAGACAGAAGATGAGATAAATAAGTTCGTAGACTGACAGGCAGGATAACAAATCAGGGTATTATGCAACCCGGTAGACTAAAAATCGATATGAGCAGAGAGGGATGGGAAGCAAATTGTAGACTATGCGTCTGGAGCGGTGACTGAAAGACGGAGATATAAATCAGACGATAGATGAATAGGAAGGAAGACATATGGAAGGAGAGGCTAATGCCGAAACATCGGGTAAAAAACCGGATAAAGGGAGACATATGTACTACTGGAAATTTACTGATTATTAACAAATGAACAGTGGATAGCAAAATATCGAGTGGAAACCGGAACTAAAGGATATGCAAGAAAAAGAAAACGGAAGATGATGATAAACAATGATGATAATAAAACAGGTATATATTACCATTTGCAAATGGAAGGACAGAGATATGGTAGAATAAATGATGAAAGAATATATGAGTAGGTAGCTGAGGGGATTGGAGATAGACATGTTGGTTCCTCCTATTCCTACCTTTCCTGCCAAAATTCCTTTTCTGTTTCTCTTTATATGTTCCCAAAAACATTGAAAATTCTCATACTCCTCTGACATATTCAGTTTCAAATGCATGTTTAATGTCTCCGTCTTAACCCGTTCACTATTTTCACTGACAAGAGACTTTTCAATCGAAGGTTCTTGAATTGTGAAACATTACACAACTGACCACATGGTCAAATTTTACCGACTGAACATAATTATGAAAATTTGCTTAAATAAACTTTAGAACTTACAACATATTTTGACATTAGGCATATAGTTCAGTTTATTGGCGGCACTGCAAATCCGCGAAAGGTCTTCCTCTACTGTTTTTACATTTAAAGTTGCTAAGAAGTTGTTAATTGAATATCTCCATTCTTTAGGTTAGGGTGAACAGGGAACTTTCAAACTCCTTTTTGTCGGCTTCTCTACAGGCAGTATAGTATAACATTTTGATAAAAACTGATAGTTTACATTGTTACAAATTCTGCTCTTCCACAATCGAAACTTTAACCAACAAATTATTCTGATGCTTACAAAACCTTGAACCGCAAAGAAGTGGAAAAAACTTTAACTGCTAAGTAAGTAATTGGTGAGCACAGATAGTTTTAAATCCCTATAAATCTTTTCGCTTTCTAAGAAATCATAGACTGGTCCAAAAAGAGTTGGTGGGAAAGAGAATAAATGAATACAAAAGCAACTTGTTTGATCAGCTTGAAGGAACCAATCTTAGTCTCATCATTAGAAGGTGAGAACATTCCAATATTGTTCCGAAAGATAGCAGCCTATTAGTTATGCATAACATTGAACCTATTTCATGGCAGAAGTAAAACCTGGGGCAATCTCTTAAAAGTACCGACAATTTGAAGAAGTTTAATTTGCTGAGGCTGCACAACATTCGTTGTAAACGCAAGTTGCTTTGTGCACTTGTTTTACAGAACGTTTTCTCCTGCTAGGTATACAGGTAGGCAAAGGTTTGCTTTACCTATTCATCACGTTATTACCACTAAACATATGTCAGACAAACTCACAGTTTAAGAATTTTTTTTTTTTTTTCGTTTTTAATAATCATAAAACCCACATGCCAACATATAGCCACAGACTCACACAAACAACAAAACAAGCAATCAACCCTTTTCAACAAGCATTGATCAATTGGGTAAAAGTTTCATTATAAGAGTTTTTGTTTTTATTACGCACACATGTACGTACTCAACATGAGACGTTAAGACACATATGTGTGCACATACATCTGGGTTTGATTGGTAATAATGACGTTATGAGTGAAAATGTAATGTTTCTTTGCGGTTTTTATCGGTTTTTTTTTTTTTTTTTATCATCTTAATTTACGGCTTCCAACGAGTCATTGCTGGTATGAACGTAGGCAAGAGCAAAAAAAATGTGAAGAAACTAAACAACAACTAAAATGAACTTTAACGCAGTCAATGCTTCAGTCAACTACGATTTTAGATTATTCGCCAGTTTATGGAATCAAATGGATCGCCTATAAAGAAACATCGAATGCGTGATCGCTATTGCTAGTAATATTCAAAAAAATATTAAGCCAAATAAAATCTCAATATATATTAGGTGTACCAATAAGTTTGTACCGATTTTTGATGAAATTCAACTTTATTTAAAATATAATCGGTGCAAAGATTAATAATCGAAGTACTCATCATCATTATAGGTCTTCTTTTGTCACTTATCGAGTCCCCCGGTGTTAGAAATTTCCGAGGGGAAATAGTCGTTGACCCATTTTTACAAAAATTCAAAATGTTGATTCGCTAAATTTGACTGCATCGGTCTGAACCAAGGCCTAAAAAGAAGGAAACAGATCTGGAGAATATAGCGTGTGCGGTAAAAATTCTCAGCCTAAGCTGAAAAATAGTGCCTAGGTCGCCTTTACTGTGTTGACGCGCGGGCGTATACGAATTTTCATGGTTTTCTCTCTCTAACTCTCTAACTGTTTCGTAGCTTACTGATTTTTCATTCGAATCCAATTTAAACATTTCTATAGCGTCAGCCGCACTTTGCTTTTCATGTTAATCCAATTAAAAAGCACAGAAAAACGCAGCATCGTAAATGATATCCAATTCTTTAAATTTTGATATACAATGAAAGACAGCTTGTGAACAACTGAAGTTTAAATCGTTCAAACATCTATGTCTAAGTTATTTACACCTGAAAGAAAGAAAGCTACAAGGACGTTTTATGAAGCAACCAACTCATTTGAACATCTAGTACACCTACTATGTTTACGAATCAAATTAATGCGCAAAGATTTTCGTAGTGGAAGTTCAATATTTTTTAGATCAGCTAATATAATGCTTTATTTCGTGATTGACCTTGTCGTCAATTAGTAAATTTAAAGCGAATCGCATGAAATGAATTTTCACCACCATTTACACTATAACTCGAATACGTGTACGAGCACTTCAATATTAACAGTCAAATATGAAATGGAATTTCAATTTCAAACCCCTCCAAAGCTGACTGGCACTTAAGTCCTCTTATCGAAAAAAGAGATAAATAAATAAAACAGTATCCTACAGAGCGCATTCTTACAATGAGAAAAGAGGGGGGAAAAAAGTGGAATCAGAACCTCTTCATGGACATAATTGAATAAATAAAATGAAAAATATCACATTTTTTTCTTCATTATTTACAAGCATTAACTGCAATCAGTTTACCCTTAAATGCGTGTGTATGATGCCATACAAAGATTCATATGTCTATCTAAACAACAGCATAAAATAACTGAGGGATACGTATCAGCGGTCATTGTTGTTGTTGCTATAGTCGGTCTTTTGGAGTATCACAAAACAATGACGTTAACCTCTTTTCATGTTTTCCTTATACTTTTATTTTTCAACCATTATTGAATGATGACGGAACGGTTCGTACCTCCAACAGCAAATGTATATTTTTTTTTTAGTGTTTAATTCATTTCTGGCTTGCTTGCATTTCATTTGCAACGCTCCTTACATTCTAAGTAAATGTATCTTTGTATATGTAGTTTGCATGGAGTTTCGAATCCATAGACTACAAATTGTTTACTTTCAAAATCATAATCCTATTGTGTTATTTATGTTTGTTATGGGTGAGTTTTTCGAAGATGTTTAGATGTTTCAGGAAAAAGAAAAACAGCAGAAAAGAGAGGAGAAAAAGTCAGAGACTATTTGCATTCTTTTTCAATTGGCTGCTTTTTCAAAAAGGGATGTCAAGTTACCGTCCGCTATTTGAGCAAAGCAAGCATAGTCGTTGTGACATAAAGTGGGCACTACGAAAGAAACTCACCTATGCCTTGCAAGAACCCTAAATACTGGAATTATGAAAATGCTTTTTGCACTGGTAATACGACTTATTCTGGATTTGTCAGTAGAAGGGACTATGTGTTTTCTTCTCATAGTATTTGTGGCTTTGTATTAAAACTGATACTCCGGAATAGTGATCGCAATAATATCCAAAAAAAATGTTGTAATGAAAGATTAGGAAAACTGTAAGCAAACAAACGCCCTCCGACTACCGTCATATCTGCGATATTGCCCAGAATACGACGAAAGGCTATAAACTCAAATCTAAGTACTAGGAACATTAGATTAGATTTTGTGCAAAACTTTTTATTTAAACGCTTTACCCAAAAAATACTTTATTTATTGGAAGAATATATTTTCATCTGAAACGCCACACCTTATTACCACACATTTCCGATGGGGTTCATGCCTGGTTGAGGCTGCTATACATGAGCCATTCTTAAATTAAGCCATGCTTAGGCTTGAGGTCGTCATCTTGATAGAGTTGGAGTGTTTGCAAAGTACCAAAGTTGTCCGTTCTTTTTTTTCAAACTTTCCATCAATATCCTTAAATAAACCTCCTTGAAAACCTACTAGGTTTTCCAAACGCAGAGTCTAGATAAAATTATAACGCCGCGATAGATACCATCAATCCCATACATATCTATATTTTGAGTGAAATATCTGCAGATTACAATGATTCTCGCACACAGTGGAATGAATATCACACAGCTTCTATGGTTTTCCATCAACTGATATTTATAACTTATAAGGGAACATGAACATTGAGGGTCAACTGCCTTATAAACCAATAATTATTTCTTAATCTAAAAAAAATTGAATTTTAAGATTTAATGTTTCAGACAGAGAGCTGCAGATATCCTCCCGTTCCCTTCATTGTTTTCGCATCTATTACAAATTATTCTCGTTTCATTAAGTAAATCCGCTGAAAACCTTGCAACAATAAAGGATCATGCGACACTCCATCGGATAATGAAAAATGGAACTACAATTTCTGAAAATTCTGAACAAATATTCTTAAACTCTCAAAGTTTGCTTAAAACAATAACTTCTAGATAATAAGAGTGCATATAAAAAATGTTATTAAATACATTAAAAGTTCTGTATTTAGTTGTTTACACAAATTTATTCTTGAGATGTCGCCCTTCAAAGGCAAATAATATTTAACATAAGAGATAAGTACATGTCTGCCTTCCTTGTCGTTGCAGTAGACATCAAAAACGACCGAACGTTCATAAGATTCTATTCTCCTGCTGAAAGCACATTCATTCAGGCATTGATTATTCCAAACAGCAACTAAGTTTGACTAAAGACTATGAGTATAGTAAGAAAAACTCTGCGTCACCGCAACAACTTAAAATTTCTTTTATTCGAAAAAATCGGAAAATTCTTTCAAACTTAATTCACCAAATATTTCAAAGCTATCCTATAGACTTTGTCATAATATTTATACTTTCGGGCAGGCGATGGCTCTGAGAAACCAGCATATGGCAAAGTCATATTTAAAGAACCATTCTTGATCTTTTATAAGTCTTTATCGCCCATAAGCATGTTAATAGACTCAAGTGCTGTCCAACTGCAAACCACTAACATTGTGGTACCAATGATTAGTAAAATTTGACCAACTATTAATTTAGATTTATAGCGGAGTGCCAACGGAATTTTGTAATTAGTCGTTCGAAGATTCGTTGCCGCTATAATGAAATCGATGTGCAAGTTTGTATTATTATCACTACCAAATCGGAAGGGACAAATTATTATTGAATGCATGGTCAATCCGTACAGCCTCCTAGATGATGTATTGTACTCGCCCGTGCCGCTTACCCTCCAGTTTTACAATTATCTTTAGCATGCCTTCAATCTTGAAACCTTCTTTGAATCGGAGTATCATACCGTGTCCGGTGTGGCGAAATGCTCGCCAAACACTTGGTATCTGATCCTGCAGATAGTTTCACGTTCACATAGAATATGATGGGATGTCTGACTCGTCCCATGGCAGAATCTGCATAAATCGGTATTGGACACAGCCATACTTTTCAGCTGGTACCTAAGGGAATTACGACCTATATAGAAGCCCATGACTAAACGTAGGTCGCTTCTTCTTAGTTTTTATAATTTATGTGTCCTACCGGAAGATTTTATGATATTTTGTATTGCCATTTGCACGCTTTTGATCAGACCAATGCAAGCGGGACGTTGGTTTTTTCCAATGTCGTCGCCGCCGTTTTTTGCTTTATTTTAGAGCACCAGGGCAAAGCTGCCTTGGTTGGCATGGGAAGGATTATACTATTATGAGATCAGTAAATCACTTTTGGCTGCTACCCCATATTTTCCCGTATAGGTGTTGGCAAGCAAAGAGCGCTCTGGTCGCCTTTTGAGTAAGTCTTCTTAAATGAGGATTCTACGTCAAACCTCTGTCAAAATAGACACCGAGGTATTTCAGTTCATTTGAAAAGTCAAGGAGAACATTCCGCTGGTGGACGTTTTATAATGTTAATTTCCTCTTTTTCGAGAAAGGCACCATGGCCGTCCCTTAACCTCGTACTACTTTTGAGGTACACTTAGGGCGTTTTGCACGCATTCAGGAAGTGTTTGTTCGTGTCCGCCCACCACAGAAATCGCCAAATCCTCTCCATAACCTAGTATTTTGAGTCCTTTAAGTTCACTAGCTGTTCATGTATGGCTACAATTCAAATAAGAGGAGAGAGCACGCCCCTTGGCGGCACTTTCTATTGGCCCTGACAGTTAAAGATAATCAGGTTTGGAAAGTTTTTGTTTGCCAGGGCTTTTTCTATAGCCGAGTGTGACGTATTATCGCAGGCACCCTTATATGTCAATAAAGGCAACGAGAGCCATTTGTTTGGCGTCTATTACCTTCTCAATGATATCGGTCACCTCATAAATTCCCGTCGTAATGGATTTGCCGCTTTGACAGGTAAACTGGTACCTGCGTAGCCTCCTTCTTATTCCCAGGTAAGCTCCTCCGATGAAGTGATTTAAAGTTTTCTCCAGTGTTTTGAGGAGAAAGGAATTCAGGCAGATAAGTCTGCAGGATTTCGGCAGATGCTCATTTTTACTACCTGTTTTCGATATAATGACCATTCTGGCCTCATTCCAGTCGTGGAGTACATAGCCCGGCAGAGGGCTAGCCTTGTATAGTCTAGAAAGTAGGTTGAGATCTTCTGCGCCTTGTTGGGGTCGACATGGCCTTGTCTTACCTGGTCCCGGCGATTTGTGTGGGCCCAAATCTGATACGGCCGTTGCACCCGTTGCGCATTGAAGAGTTTGATAGCAAGAGTACGGTCGCTACAGTTCAGTATGTGTTTTTCTGTTCAACATGCCTGGTCCCCTAGTCATACAGGCATTCAGGAAGGTGCGTCTGCAACAGGGGACGACCAGTTTCTTCGGGATTTCCTGTGTAATTTCCGGTTGGATGGGTCTGGCCTGGATTCAGAGCTTTTGAAGGCCCGATTCCACCAAGGCATGTATTTTCTAGATTTTTCAGTCTTAACAGTACAGCTTTCGAGTTAGGCCTCTTGAACGTGTGAACAGAGCATCTGCCCTTCAAATTCATTGGCCGCCGAACTGTTAAGGGATTCGGAGACGTGTTTCTGTTTTCAGACAGTAAAAAAGCAAACAGTTCCCAATTCGTATATTTAGGATCTCTCTAGGTCTACCACGACACAGCGCCGGCCACAATGTTGAACTGTATGTGTTTATAGTCCGACAATTAGACCTCACTTGGAGGAAGTCAGGTAGGAACTGGAGACAGTAAGATCTTACACCTCCTCCCTGACTGTGCTCCTTAAGATGCAATTACTCGATTTAGTATAATAACGTTATTTTCTAAGAAGTATGCAGAAAGACACTCATCTCTAGAATAATCATTACAGCTGTCCCAAACTGTATGGTGGGCAATGGCACTTCCAATAATGGACAAAGCTCTGAACCTCAGCTGAACGATTCCCATCGGGGAATGGCATCACACAATTTTTCCCATTTTTGCATCTGTACACAGATGCTACGACATTGCCCATAGAATACGCGTTCAAGTTTTTGTACATTTATTTCCTAAGGTTTATGAGTAATGAGCAAAAAAACAATTTTTCATTCCCGCTGAAAAACGGAGGAGTTCTCAATTTACATCGTACTGTGGGTGTGTCCTTCGAGCAATTCGGTTCATTTTCAATACCAACCTGCGCGCAAGAACTTCCAACTTTTTTGCCAAATTTGGAGTTGATAGCTTCTTTCCCTCATACTTCGATGATGGATGTAAAAATAAATCAATTATAAATTATTAATTATACATAAATTTTACTTCATCTTGGCCACACCTCACATGTTCATGTTACACTTATTAGATTCGACTTCGACATCAAAAAGCATACATTTAGCAGTAAAATTCGTGAAAATTATGCTTTCTTCGATCAAATGGTGTTATTTCGAGCAAATAAGATTTCAAATAAATCCCAAAGAATACAAAAGAAATGGGGAAATGTCTCTATCCAAAATGTTTGCCACTAAACGTTTATTTATTAGTTGTTGTTGTTGTGCAGTTGCTGGTATTAAAAAAATACCTTTGGATAGCATAACATTTTTGTCTTTTTCCTCTCTCGTCTTATCTTCAGTATCCCATGATAGTTTTTTAATTTACTTAATTAAAAATCAAGCGAGGAGGGAAAATTGATATTGTTTTGTTTGCTAAAATAATGTACATTTTCGATTAAATTAAATGCGATTTGCAGATTATCTTCGCTTTACGTTGGAAACGAAAATTTCAAAAGTCTTCGTGTTAAAAATACCGGTAACTTTTGTCCACTGGATGTCGAAACATTTTTTATAAAGTTTTGATGTCAAAGCAGTAAACGACGCTTTGTTCTTATTCGACTTCTCCTTTTTTATTTCACAAATCAATTACTACGTCTTTTTCGGTAATTATTTGGAGTGTCTTAACTTTTCCACTACGCACACATCTAATTGTCACGTAATTAATAGAATTGGGCACCTACACAGAAGACATGTTCTAATCAAGTTGATATTTTAAAATTTATATTTTCTTTCTTTTTTGTCGCCCGTTAGTCTTATAATCCTTTCAAAAAAAATTTTCTTTTCTCTGGTGCTATTCTTGCTGTAGTTATTAATATTTAAACTTTGTTTATATAATTTAATGATTCACCGTCAAACCTGAAGCCACAAAACCAAGTTAAAAAAGAGAATGCACACGTTTTTAAATAAATTTTTTTATCTTTTTTTTTCAAACAAGATTTCCTTGCTATCGTTTATTTTTTCTCCACACACCTCTGCCATCTTCCTTTCTAAAAAACCTCACACAACGTAATCGTCAAAAGCTACATCAAACAAAATCTTCTGCCAAACTCTTTTTCGTGCACGAATTTAAAAACTGGAATGATGCAAGGTTGATTTCTTAGCAAAAATCGTTAAGAACGAGGATGAGACGTATGTCGAGATCTGCATTCGTTTCTCTGCTTAGGACGCTCAAGTGCAACTTTGGATTCACATACCTTAAGCTTCGTGAGCCTCTGGTTCCTGCGGACTGTAACTTGCTCCGCAATCAATTCACCTTTCGTTGGTGTGTATTCTGGTGCCGGTAGTGGTAAAGTTTTCGATGTGGTGAAGGAACTGAGTGGTCCTTAATGGTACGATCTGGTCTCTGAGGGTACACCGTCTGTCGGGTTGCCACCCGGAACCGTTAGTGGAGGTGCCGCACCGGGCTTTTTCTGGCCTTGTGCTCTTTCGTGGCCCCTTTAGTTAACGTGGCCGTCACCGCTGCCCGGATGGGTGGGCATGGCACTTCTCAGTCATCGATCACGGCCTTCGCGTCTTTACATGTTTCTGCGGTTTTATCGCTGCTCTCCAAGAAAAAACGTTAGGGTGGGTTAAGGATAGGCATGAGTTAGGATAAGTACGTAGTACGATTTGTTCGCCTTTTCGTTGTCATTATAAATTTTAGTGAAATTATGCTCACGAATAATACAATAATTCATTTTTGTCCTTGTTTCAATTTAAACTCCTAATTCCACACCAATCCGACGAGCCAGACCGGATTATCGCCTGCTTAAATAATTTTAAAGCAAAGCATTAAACCTATCCGGTGTTTTCATAAAACATTCTACGCATTCTATGGCTTTATTGCTGGCACTGTCGTTTTCAGCGGTTCCGCCGCCTCTTTCCCTTTACAAGTAAGTGCGAGCCAACTAGGGCAGAAAGTGCAGCCAGCAAATTGAAAATTCACGCTTCACTTACGGTGGCTACGGATTCTATCCAAGAGAGCACTTTTTATCGCCCTTAGTTGGTCATCCTCCCATGACATCTTAGGGTAGCCGACTGGGGTAAATCCCATCCTAGTGAAGTCTGCCACTTCCTTAAAAGACGGGCCTGTTCCCAACGCGTGTGCCGCGGAATTGCTCGTGGTCGCAATGGGGAGTCTCCACAGTTCCAGTCTTTGGCCGTTTTGGGAAATAGCCGAGACTAGTGGTCGAAGAGTCGCCCTGTCTATCCCAGTTACAACCGATCTGGGGCCTTGCACTTTTAGAGACTCCATGAGTCGCCATTATGAGCCTGCATGCCCTTTCAAAGTTCATGCCACCTTTAATCAAAGCAGCACTACTTAGCCTCTTTTTCCTGCTACACCTTTCCTTACACTCTTCCATTAGTCGTACGCGAGTTCCTACAGATATTTCTTCAGGAGGTTCAGGCGAGGAGAACATCCGCGCCTTCGGTGGGTATGCTGCCGATATCTGAGCTGTTTTCAGACATAACAACATCTTCAATTTCCTCCGCGGTTTCGAATGTCATGCCTTTGGGAGGAGGCAGAGCGCTTGAATTTCGAAGGGGCGATTTTCCTTCCCCAGAAGCTGCCAGATACCTGGGACACATCGTTCACACAGTGCCATTCTAAAAAAAAATACGTGCCCAACCATTGAAGATGTGCACATATAAAACGAACTAAGCCTCTAACTACGAACACAAAACGAAAAAAGCTAAGTCGTTGCTACTAAATCTCATGCAAAATTATGTTATAAATACTGAAAAAATTTGTTATAATCATTTTCAGAGACATTACCCCACTGCAGATTTTTAATATGTAGTGAAAAATGCTAAAACCTATCAGAAAAACCTAATTTCATTACCCTTGTCCCAGTCCATCACCACCCAATTTTGAGTTATAAGTTATAAATATGATTTGATGAAAAATCGCAGAAATTGGGTGATATTCTTTCCATTGGATTTATTGGAATCTGCGGAGATTTCACTCTCAATATATGCAGAGTGGATGACATTATAACGTTATCTAGACTCTGAATATAGCTTCCAATTTGTTGAGACGCGATAGCATTCTAAACAAGGAGGTTTATTTAAGGATGAAGGCATGAACCCCATCACAAATGTGTAGGGTGAATTAGACAACCGTGTGCGAAAACACTAAATCTCTTCCCTACAACATCTGAAAAATAAATTACAAAAAGAATCGAGTAAGATCCCTGTTTCCCACACAAGAAAAATTATGCAAAATATGTGAAAACGTTTAGATGAGTTTATTAAGGAAACACAACACCCTACCATATATTAAATTATATAATATGCTTTTTTTTTCCTTCGTATACTTATATGCTTATATGACAAGAACCCAATATGTGGTTTTGAGTTCTTGAAGTTATTGATTCTTCTTGTCTACTGGAATAATGTTTTGTTTATGTTTCTTATATTTTAATATGTACTCCCTGGTAGTACAAAATAGTAAAATAAATTTTCATCTCTTAGTTTATGTTTTATCGAGCGAAAAAATCTAATATTAATGCGGCTCACTGTACATAGCACACTTATTTATGACAACTTGCAATTTTTTATTAGGATCATAATCTAATTTATCAGACATATATATAACGCACATATATGCTCCGTCCGATATGAACGGCATAACAAGACATTTAACTAATCTTAGTGAAGATTGGAACATAAGATGAGTATAGCCATTGTTTTCTTAAAATAATACGAAAACGAATAACTGTTTAATTAGCGCGTCATAACTCTCGTTCAAGCGAGAGTTACGCCTAAAATCAAGGTTTTTGACCGCACTAACAAACTCCATAACCTCTTCAACCATTTTCAGGTGCGTTAAGGAACAACGGTCGTAACCTGTTGGCGATATTACAATGGTACATTAAATTTGCGCCGATATATGCAACATACAAAAATTACTTCAGTTGGGCTCACATTTCATTAGACTGATCAATTCATAATCACTTTCGGAGTCGATTTAAACCTACCTGTCTGTCTGTTGTTTTCTTGTTTTCAACGTAAAGGCGGCAAGTTTCCAGATATTTTAAAGAAATTTCAAAGACTACACTACTGCTACCACTTTTTCGACCACTTCACGTTTTTTTTGAAAAAGGCGTCACATCAATGACAAGAGGACAAACGTAACGTTCTTACTTGTTTTTCACACATATTCTAGTTAATAGTTAAGCAAAATCCGAATGCACACTGTAAGTATCCGTATTTGTCGTAGTGACTTGAAAGTAGATGTTTCACAATAATGCTCCAAATCTTAGTTTCCTTCTTTACTTTATTCTTTATTATTGCTAGTCTGTTGAGGTGACTTTTTAATCCTTTCAGCATAATTGCATTTACATCCTCAAATGAATCGAAACTTCATTTTTAACGTAAGTTTAACTTCATCAGAAGAAAAGATCAAATTAACACGACGCTCGTTCAAGTAAATTGAGTTTTTGGATAAAAGGGTTTGCGCAAAGTTGAACTCGTTTCAAAACAAAAAACCGGCTATTTTGTTAACAAAATGTTTTTACCTTTTTGACATAATAAATTTCGCTACCCACTGCCACATATATGTGACACGGCCTTTTCTTGACGCCATATATGTCAGTTTAAATGAAGGCCTTTTTTAATATTACACTCGAGGAATCGTGCCGTTAGCTTGAAAAAAGAAATTTTGTAAATATATTTCCAACGCGTACCTTTAAAAAGATATAATTCGGGTAAGATATACGCAAAATTAATTTCACATATTTTAATTATCATTTCCTTCCTATAAATACCACTGTAAGCGAAAAACCTTAAGCAGTAATTTAAAATTTGTTTGTGTTATATGTATGGAAAGGTATTGGGAGATTAGATGGTGAGAGAAATATAAAGAGAGAATCATCAGAGTACTGAACAACCAAAAAGGCAGAAAGAAGAAGAATAATAACATTTTAAGGAGAATAATGGGAGAAGAAGAGAATAATTCATACGCTAAGGGTGTTTGTTATCAATGTTTTTTTCTTTTTGTTTTTAAACTTGTTGTATCCGTGTATGGATATACACTGTAAATTGAAGCTAGTAAACAAATTTAAAATAATACTTCATTCAGTTTTTGGCGGTACCTGAAATCGAATGGTACTCAGTATCGCGTAGAGAGTTTATAGCCGTAAAAAAAAGATTTTAAATCTAAATTAATAATCAAATGTATAAAAATTCCCTTAACATGAAATAAATAAAAACCGTAAACAAAAAAAAAGTCGAAATGTCGTTGTGTACAAAAGCAAAACAAAAAAAATTTTATTAATTATAAATATTATAAAATATTAATAAAAAATTTAAGATATTTTTAAAATATTTTACATGAAAATTCATAAAAGCAAAAAAAAAAAAAAAACGAAATTAAAAATTTAAAAAAAAAAGTTTTTCAATATTTTCGTGAAAAATTTACAAAAAAAAAAAAAAATTGTTTTTTGATAGCTGATAGAAAATAAAATTTTATGAAAATGTTTACTACACCTAAAAAGCATAACCTATCAAATAATTGTAACACATCCGCAATGATTACGAATCGTTATAAGCTATCAAATTCCACCCCTAATCTAACCGTTCATAGCAGTAACAATAATAGTAATAAAAGGACTTCTACTGCCGTCTATGAAAATGGTTTAATGTACGGTTCAATTTGTAATGCAGACAGTGTTAGTAAATTAAATCGAACATTACCAACAAGACCGGAAAAAGAAATTAATAATGCCGGCAGCAGTGGACTTAATAAACAGAATCACTGTGAAATAAATATCGTGCATAGCGAGGATTTAGCTATGGAAAGTACAGCTTTACTAGCAAACACACTCTCACCGGATAATATATCACAAAGTGACCAAAACAACACCACCACCACCGTACACGATGAATTGAAACAATTAGAACAGGACAGTGATTTTTTAGAATCGAGTATTTACAGTGAACTGCAATTTCCACCCTCGATGTATGATACCGACGGTGTTTGTGTTGATGATGACATCGTTAGCGTTAGGATAGCATCTCCTGTCAGTTTACCACAAACACCCACCAACACCAACGGTCGCGCACAACAAATCAAGCGTATTAAACGAAAACATAGAACAAAATCAAAATGTAGCGCCACTGCGGCTGCTCTTTTGGCCAACCAAAGAGCTTCACCCACTTATCCGCCACGTTATACTGCCATTTATGTGGGTTCCTCACACAATCAGCCTGATAATCGGTTAACGGCAAATCATGGCAACGGCAATGCCGCAACAAACGCATTCGGGCAGATAGTTAGTGCGGCAGCCGCCTCACCATTTCTTAATGCAGCACCTGTTGCACCCAATGGAACATATATTGAACAATTTCAATATCATCAGCAAAGGCCTATGATAACAAGTATGACAACATTAGGACGCCATCGTCATCATAGGTAAGCTAAGAGCTTGTAAAAAATGCTAATACATAAAGAACAACATTGCATTACTGCTATGAAAAACCACGTTTACCCAGTCCTTTAATGAACTTCTCATATTGATTAATATTTAGGAAAGCATATCATGATCAAACATACCGTTTTTCTTTCCCCCCCATTTGAATTGGCTAAGCTTTACAAACCACGTTGCTTGGATACGTATTATTTCAAAATAGAATCTGCAAAACCTAAAAAAAAAAAAATATTTTGTTCACATTCATAAGCACATAAATATTCAATTTTAAAGGAATACCCGCTTCAGTTTAATAAATTATATATTTTCGTTTATGGAGGACGGATTAGGCCACCTCTTCAAATGTCCAGTTTCATTTACTGTAGCTACTTGCAAGTATCCTTATCATGTTTTCACTTGAAAAAGGCATTTATTGAGAAAAAAAAAAAAAGGGTACAACATATAATGAGTAAAACACCACACCTTTTTTCGTTTTCTACAACTTTTTCCCATCTTCCCATCTGGCAACATTAGCGATACCTTCTCGAAAGAACGTCATCGGTTTGGCGGCGATCGACTGACGCATTTCTTTACCATTTCGAAACGGTGTGCCAGTCGAGCCATTCTGCATCGATCTGAACAAGTGGTAATCAGAATGTGCTATGCCTAGGATGAAGAGGATGACTTCGTGTCTGTTAACCGCTAGTGCTGTTCTTTTCTGCAACAATACATGATTCCATTTGGTGAATTGACGTCAGTAGATATATGCAGCAACTGTTTCATTCGGTTTTAAGAAGTCGTCATACGCTACACCTTTCTTGCTCCCCCACAGCAAAACTTTATGGACGTATTATTCCGATTATGAATATGGATTGAAATTTGATATATTTTTCTCTTTTCGAAAAGAGTGTAATAAGGCGGCATAGATCGTCTGT
The DNA here is from genome assembly GCF_014805625.2 of Glossina fuscipes. Taxonomy (NCBI): domain Eukaryota; kingdom Metazoa; phylum Arthropoda; class Insecta; order Diptera; family Glossinidae; genus Glossina; species Glossina fuscipes. Next base: position 16,689,241 of record NW_023998423.1, on the reverse strand, counting down.
TTTAGCATCGTCGTTTAGCATAAAAAGAAAATTATATAATCATTTATATATTTTTTATAATAAGAGGAGCCAATGATCGGATTGGAATAGTTTTACATCGAAATTTTGAGCGTCTCTTCGCAATACTTTTGTCATCTTAATCTTAAAGCCATATCTACTGTAAATTATTTTACACGTCAGTGGTACATGTATTTGCAAAACTGTTCGCTAAACGGATTTAACAACAACATAATGCTACAGGCTTGAGCTTACTATCTGTAAAGACTACCAACTGCAAGTGGCAGACGGATAGACTGACTTGCTTAAATTTATTCAAAATCTTACATTTATTGACGTCGAATCGCGCTTTGATTAAAACTGTAAATATAGTTTATAAGATCTCTTAAGGTCAAGTATCAAGGATAGGTCAAACAAATTGTGTTACAAAAGTCGTATAAATCCATCTTTCATTATTGATTCCGTGCCTCGGTTTATAAAATCATTCATTTACTTAAACCTAAAACAAACAAACATTTATTTATTATGAACACGAAGATTTTGTTTTCAAATCTTTTATTATTGTATAATACCTAAAATCAACTTCAGTTTAATTGTTGATACTCTTTAAGTATACATATCCTATCCTAAATCCTAAAGAAATTTTTGGAAAGTTTATAGAAAACATTTGACGAAAATTGTCCGTAATTGCGATATCAAAGCAACTTATCTTCTCAAATATTTAGAATAATGCTACTGTTCCGGTGTACGAACGCAGGAAAATATATATTTTCAAAAATGTTGATCACTTTTTCACTTGAAAAAGACATTTAGTATGGTACGGGAAATTGGTGCAATACGTATTAATCAAAATAGTTTCCATTATTTTCTACAACATTTTATAATGTTTCTGGCAATATGGCGATATCATCGCAAAAGAACTTATATTGATTTGGCAGCCACGGACCAACCGACCCACTTTCGTAATTCAAATTTGCGGGCCCGAGTGCCAGCCAAGCTATGCTGCACCGATCTGAAAAAGTGGTAATTGTTATTATATTGGGTGTGGCAGTACTTACCATTCGAGCTGCAACAGCGTAGCCTGGACGACTCTTACAACAACAAGAGGCCGAAAATTGCCATTTTCCGTCAACTCGTGTCGCTACGTTTAAACCGTTGAACCGTTGGAATATGATGTAGCAGCATCACCGTAAGCCTCTGAACGTGTTAAATAGGCTTCGGTAGGCGATTTCCTCAAATGAACCACAAAAGTAATGCGTTTGGAAGAAGCCGAATTTTAAGCGCCCCACGATTATCGTCTACGTAGCCTGTATGGTAGAGAAACGTCAAAGTCATCGAATTCAATCGTTATGTATACTACCTAGTATTTTCCATTTCTTTATTATTTTTAGTTGTAGAATTCGCTGATCAAAATTTGTGCAAACACCTAATAATAAAAACATACCGATCCCAACAGTGGGAATGGAATAAGTTAGCTCCCAAAGCTAGTATGAAAGAGTGTGGATTTGTTCATTTCTAATTTTCTAATATAAATACGTGCAGCTAATCCTTTGCACGTTCGACCGTTCGCAAGCATTTTAAGTAAATTGATAACACACATTTGTACACTTTTTTGATTAGAGAGAAAATTCATCCCATGTCAACAATCAATTTTATCTTTACTTTCTGTGTACGATAGCAGAGTAAAAAGCAATAATTTTCTTATGTTATTGTTTACTTTTTCACTGTTCGGCTTAAATCAATATTTTTTTAAACCAATGTTGAAAGTACATGCAAGCTAAGCAGAGTATGGAGACTTAGGGAGCTATTTCCCGTTGAGCATCGTCTTTTTGATAAGAAATAATGTAGAATTTTGAAAATTCATAAAATTTTGTTGCATTTACTTTAAAATATTATCGACCCTACTATCGTAGTCGCACCAAATGTTTATTTAACAATCTTTGATTTAATCGCGAATGTATAAAATTTTTGATCAGAATGTATTTAAAATATTTGAGATAAACCGGAAAAACCAATAGATGTGGTATAGCGGACAAGGGCGATCGAAAATTCTACATTATTTTTATATAAATGCATATTTTTGATGAAAAACCCTTCATATTAGAATATGCTCAAACGTTAACGTGGTCTAATCTTAGAAAACTTGTTTTACTTGTTAAAGCTTTTGTTAAGATCCGTCATAACAAACCATAAATTGAGTCTTGTTGCTATAAAAGGTACAATGTAAAAAATTGATTTATGATCCAAATTCCCTATGGTTGATTTACTACCTTACTTTTGACATTCAAAGCCTTAGTTTGGATTAGAACACTTATATGGCATGGGATCGAAAAACAGACCTATGTCTCCGGTAAGGTTAACTTTTATGTCCAATTATTATTATGAATGAATTTTCATCATGAGGTATTGAAAGTTATGTAGAGGGTCAATAAATCTCCCCATCCTATCCAAAGCTTCCACACCAATTTAGTGCGCCGTAATACGAATAGGAATCGAAAGCGATTTTTATCGCAACTACAATAATTTTTGTCATAACGACTTATCAAGTTAAGACCTTATATGTAGAGTGATCGAAAAAGTGGTTCGCTTTGAACCATTTTTAATAGCGTTCGTCCTTGTACCAGAGCGTAATCTCTCTCGGCCATACTGTCGTGAATGTCAGGATTTTGCCAGAAAACTAAACACCAATCAAGGAAAACTATTATCTGTGTGTGTATGTTTGTATGGACATCTAAGACTAATATGGTAGCGAGTTGTAATGATATAAAGTGCAAATTCATACAAGTCCATTTAACGATATATGAACGGGATCACCGACTTGGGTTAAAAACGTCTGCTTCGGTTGATGCTTCAGAGAAACCTCAACAAAGTTTCTTATTATAGCCTACACGACTTGTAGTATAGGGTATATGAAGTTTGTGCGAATGTAACACCCATAACGATTTAAGATAGACCCACATTTTGTTGTTTTGATCGACTCTTTATCTTATTTCTTATATCTGTGCATGTTTTCACCCTATAGATCGCAATTTTTAAAACATTGTGGCGAAAATTTGTACACTGATGCGTTTTGAACCAAGGACGACCTACTTTTTCGGCCAATGACTTTTTCCCATAAAACGCCTCATTTTGAAAAATAGTTATATTAAAAAAAGTCGCAAACTTTTAAAGAAGGGCTGAATGTCTCGGGATTCTAAATTGATGTGAAAAATTTATACTGGATGGGCTAATCGTTTAAACAGCCTCTCGTATGAACGCTCTTTTGAAAAACCTCCATATGGTAAAAAGAGAATTGTTTAGCATTTCACGGTGAAGATTAGTCAACAATAAGAATTTGATATAGAAATTAACTTTATCGAGTTCGGGCCAAGTAGCTGCATTTTTCAGACATTTTTCAGACAAAATTACAGGGCTATACGACAATAAAATATCACTTGTAGTTTTTATGACGAAAACCAACGCAAAATAACAAAATTTTTATCAAACAAGTTAAATTTCTGAAAGTTGTATCAAATCCATTTACATTTTGTGCACCTTTTCAATATGAGGGCTTTCATGCAAAGCATGCCTTCACATGAAAATAATGCATAATGTTTGAACGATTGTATTAGGCGTAGTGTTCTAAGGTATTTAATGGTCGGCCTTGACCAACTATATCTATTGCTAGTTTAGTTACAATACAATGCTATCGCTAGCATATCTTTCTGAATGCAACGAATTGTTCTTTCATGATGTAATGCCGGTTACTGATAAATAGCATTAATCTAAATGCAAAGATGGTAGCGCGTCATAATGATCCACACTGGATGATTGTTCTAACTTTCATCACTATTGTTGCAATGCTGAATAGGTAGACAAGATTTGTCTACAATACATTTACATAAGTATGCGATACATACCCACGCATGATTAAGCATACAATTACTTACATTTACACCTACTTAGATCACCTATTAAGTATCACTAAATCTTTTCAGCTGTTTGCCTACCCTTTATACAATGAAAAATTGATCTTCGTCCGATGGCTAACAAAGCCAACCGTTTATCATTAAAAACTACTAAAAGAAGCAAGTGTTTGCATAGCAATCGGAACGTAGTTATTTTGCACTTCTTTTCTTGTTACTACTAATGAAAAAAAATTTTTTTTAATTTTTTCTTTATTGCTAACACACTCAAATTCACCATGAGAAACTGATTCATCATAGTGGAATCTCTATAATTCCCTTTCCCATCCATTAATCCTAGTCAAGACAATCACACATTGTCCTTCACAAGCAAGTCTCTCCTACATGGTTTCTACCTGCTAAGTATTACAACTAATAAATCGGGATCCGTGATCACGAAAAGCTTCGCCTCGAACAAGTTTCTAAGCAAAAAAAAATTCCATTTCAACGCTTTCTGTTATTGGTGTTCGTAGCCATTAAAAGCTGGTAGACTTCTAGACAATAACAAAAGTTCCAATAAATATTTTTCTTAATCAAAAATTTCACGTGCAACACTGACGCTGCCGAGATTTTTTAAAAAATTCATAGATTAAATGATTCCTCAAAAACAAAAGAGATTTGTGGTCTTTCTTCGATCTGAGCTAACTTGGTCAAGTGCTTGTTAACCGTAGGAAATATATACCAGGAGTCTTAAGTAAGTTTTACTTGCGTCCTAGAACAGATAAGATCTGTCAATTGTAAAATTTATTTCAAAGATGAAACGAATTATTAAGCATAAGAAAGAAATTTATACCCCCCTTAGATCGAACCTCCGATATCTATCAGTTCAAACCATTAAATTACAAAATGCATTGAAGCATACGCTCGAAAACATGGATGCATCGCCTGATTGGCTGATCTTGACAATTTTTACACTTTTATAGTTTTTCGCCTGATTTCAAAAAATATTTGAATTAGTACTTTTTAAGGGCTACAAGCTAAAGGTTTGATCTGTTGTAGTTGCCTTCCTAAGCGAATTATGCGTTCTTACTATAGTTGTAGATAGGTTTCGTAAATACTGAAATAGTGAATTTTCAGTATTTATTCAGTATTTCAGTTGTAGGCGAATTACGCCCATTTTAAAGCTTAGCCTATGGGCATCTATTGAATATATATGTGCTAAAAATTTCAGGCGTATATTTTAATTTTTTGCCACCACAGTCATATCTACAATTAGCGGACAGACAGACGAATACGATTGAATCGATTCAGAATCTTGCGGTGATCTAATGCGTGCATACTTTTTGAGTCTTACAAGCACTAAACAAAACTCTAGTGTATTCTCATTCTTAAGTGACAGATGATGCAGCATGTATTCTCATAGACAAGTACACAAGTACTTTATATGCATTTAGTTGCGCTTCAAAGAAATTGTGTTAACATTGTGTAATAAAAAGCATCATTTTGATATAATAATTTATTCAAGCTTAAGGGTTCCATAGCGACACCTCTAGTTAACATCAACGAACCATTAGTGCGCGAAATGCATTTCATAAACAGCTAAGGAAAGCTAACATGAAATCTTGTAATTGTTGCTTTAAAAATTGTCGTGTACTTGAAATATTAAAAACGTTTTATGAGAATAAACTGCTTTTACGATACTTTTATGTTTAACATTACAGTTACAATAATTGACAAAATAGAAGTAAATATGTCACAAATGCACTAAGTACAAACACAACAGTAAAATAAACAAAATAACGACATCAAAAAAAACAAAAAAAAAACAAAAAACAACAAAAAAGAAACAAGAAAAGAAACTAAAATTAAATGCCTTACAGTAGTAGTGGCCCATATATAATATGTAATTGGCATGCTTCGTCACACACGAATCTACATAAAATATCGTAAAAAAAAAAAAAAAAAAAAAAAGAACGAGAAAGCATTAAATTTTATATAGGAACGAATTGAACGTTTTTGTCTTCTTAATGTCTGTTTGTTTGTCCGACTGGGCTCAACAGTCATCAGCATAAAGAACATGCATTGTATTCAGTAAAAGTGGAACAAAGTGTCTCTTGGACAAATCAAATAAGACACAACAAGAAAAACAAAAACTTAAAAATGCACAGTAAGGCAAATAATAGGCAGAAGTTTTGGTCTGCAAACATAATACAATTGTAAAGCATACCAAAAGAGGTTAATATTCTTCTCTTAAATCAACAACAACAATAAAAAATATTGTATATTGTGATTGTGCAGGTTATACGAACGTTTTCTGTGCGTGGTCTTGAAGAAGCATAAGACTGATGTCATTACTTTGCTCTCTCAGTCGGTGTTACAATCAACATAAGTAGTGCGATAAGTTTTCACAAAAGAAAACGACTAAAATAAAAAAAAAACAATCCAACGACTAGCAAACCAGACAAGACAAGACAACATAAAACAAACCATAAGAAGAGCATTTAATGCTTCTACATAAGCATATATCAGTTTCGAAAAGTACAACAAAAACAAAAAAGAAAAAATGGAAACCATTAAATACCCAAAATCCTCAAAAACACAAGAATTTCAATATGCTGCCGTTTCGAAAACGAAATGTACCCGTCTCTCACACGCCACTACCAAAGAATAACATTTAACATAAAAAAAGGAGGCAAGAAATGAAGGAAAGTTTGCAGCTAAGAACGAATCTTCTGCTACATAATATTTCTCGGTCGCTTTTGTTGCAAAGTACCATAAATAGATTTTATCAAAATTTTAGAGTCAGCTCTGTAAGCCGTACGCCCTATATAAGCATTAGATAAAGCTTTTATCAAAATATTTGCCAGAATTTGTAAGATTTTTGATTTTTACTCTTCCTAAGCAGTGACATTTGCTGCAGTCTATCTATATCTATATCTTGAAAGGGAACGCTAATGGAGCGCGCATATAGAAAATAGAATAAGTAAGTTATAGACTTTAAATGTCACGGTTAAGTAGCCGTAGTTTCCTTCCAAGCCACTTTCATTTTCCAAAATCTTACTCACACCTATTATATAGATTGCAATCATGTTAAGAATCGCTTTCGACATATGAAAAGATAAAATTCACAATTAATGGAAATTTCTATATAGTTGAACGTATCTATGAAGGGGAAAAATTACGGAAATGGCAATTAAACGGGAAGCTGGATCTTTAAATCAATTGCGAATATAAAGCTCACAGTTCTTATTACTATTATTATTAATTTCGCCAGAGAAATAAATTCTAAGTCTAAACTCTAGCATCTAAGGCTATTGGCTTTTATTAAAAACTCTATCGCACTTGAGATTCGAATCCACAACCACAGAGTTGCTTGTCGAGATTCCTCGTCTTCGGCCACTCAAGCGGATTCACAGTTCTTTTTAAAGCACACTTAGGGAAATTATGGCAAGTTGACGAGTTTTCCTCTTCGGACAGTTAGGGTATATGATACATGCATAAATTTAAAATCCTTATAACAACTGCATTATTGTTGCATGTGCTACTTAGGCTACTGTTAGCAGATGTCATAGTGTTTGCCCAACACATTTTTCTCATTTTCCCCAAAGCATAAAAAAAGGAAGAGAAAGTTGAGAATGAAAGATGTAGCTTTTTCAAGAAGAAAAGTTAAGTAGAAACCGCAACAACCAAACGATGTTAAGGCAAGTTCGACTTTAAATAGCAAAAGTATTTACCAACTGTATTAACAAAGTTCTGCAAGCACCTACACGAGCTCTTTTAAGCCTACTCTGTCCAAATTAGAAAATATAAGTTAATTTTGTGAACTCCTTGCGAGTCGTATGTGAAATTAAGTCTTGGAAATTACATACAATAACATTAGCAGAAGTGTGAGATTCTTTAGCTCGGTGTCTGCAAAACCATCTTACGTTTCCTAATTAGGAATAGGCTTCCATGTCCAACCATATCTGGTCTACTTAACAGAGCTCTGGTATGACGTGACCAAAATATCTCAATTTGGTTATCCTTTTTTTTCCGGGATTACCAGTCGAGTAGAGAACAGGCCATCACCAAGTCGTATCTTAGTTCCGCAGGCACCCACTAAACTGTGACCACTCCTTACTCTTTCTCTTTTCCCATCTCTTGCTGACCGTGACCGAGTTATACGTATGGGGGACATCCTCTCTGCAATTGGTCATATAAAAAAAAAAAAACAAGAAAATCTAAGCTTTGCAAACAGATAACAGCGACGGAACTAAATCGGAAGACTTTGATGGAAAGGGTTAGCGATTTGAATTTCAATTCGCGCTACTTCAGCTGGCGCCTTTGCGACGCTATATGCTGTCATGAGAAAAGAGCATTTTTTTCTTCGCTTTTTGGAACCTGTCTTTGCCAATTTTTTCTTTCAATCGAACCAAAGATGCCATTTAATATTCGTGATCTGTTCTTTTTCCTTTTTCAAGGTGGTCGAGTAGTAGTAGAAAACTATACGCATTCTAAAACACGTAACTCCTAGCTTTGTCCCATAAGTAACCGAATGCATAAGAGTTGTGATTATTAAGTCAATACTCGCAGAATTAAATCTCAGTACGATAGAGCGTAGATGGTCATAGCTGCACGGAATGGTTTAGTTGGTAAAAAATTAACATTAACTGGTCCCTTAGTTTCTCCACATCCTTTCCCCACTTCTTTCTGCCCTTCACCGTGTCGTATGCGTAAATATCATCCCCTCAATGATTGGCCGTGCTAAAGAGAAAAGAAAATTGGAAAAATGTAGATAGGAAGCCAAAATTGAGCAAAAACATTCCTAACGTTTGGTTGTTTGTTGTGTTTAGGATAAGAAAAACGTTCACTATTACACGCTTTGAAAAATGCTATGATAAACTTAATATACCTCTCAGACAACTGTATAGAAAAATTAAAACAAAAAAGAAAAGTTACTACTAAACTTTGTTTGTGGCATTAAAAGCAAAAAAAGATCGAATCAGAAGAACACATATCGATTGAAGAGTTAAAAAAGTCACCAACCATCTATTGAACTCTTGAATGGGTATTTAAAGTGGTTTCGTTTTTTTTTTTTTTCTTCTTTATTCTTAGAACAAGGTCTGCTAAGCTTTTCATTACTTCATCAAAAAAAAAAAAGAGAAATAAAAAAAAAAATAAAATTTAAATATATACCACTTCAAACAATTGAAGTTTTTTGTCTGCTTTAACTCAGCAAACAAAAAAAAAAAAATGCTTCAATATTCAATTTTAACACATCAAGATTTTTTGTCATAGATATGCTCGTTCCGGTAAAAGAAAGAAAGAAAGAAAGCAAGATATGGAAAAAATTCTTTTAAAAAATGTATAAACAATGCGTTCATTGTATGTCCAAACAAAACGTAAGGGTTTCGTTCAATTAAAATATCAATAAAACGAGTAAATCCACCCTTTACATATAAAAAAATAAAAAAACAAAAAAAATATAAAAAAAAACATTAAGGATTTTCCATATGTTTTATAAAAACTATATTTTCCTACTCAAAGACGACAAAAACATTTCTGAAATTTCTCTAATAAAACAAATTCCGCAGTTGATTTATTATGTATTTAGGTATTAATGTCGATCTCACCATTTAGAACCCAATGTGAAGGCAAACGAACATGTTTTAAATTATGCAAACATAATCAAGTACTTTTATGGACAATCAACTTTAAGGGCTCTCTGATGTATGCATTGCAGTTAAACATAAAAAATGTTTCAATGGAAAGACATTTTTTCAAAAAAAAAAAAAAAAAAGAAAAAAAAAAAACTTCTTACTAATAAGCGTTCGTTTGTCGAAAAAGCCATTTATTTATTTTGACAGCAAATCCCATTAAGCCATTTTTAAGGTACCCGTGTCACTTGCATCTGTGTTATTGCTACGCCATTTGAGAACTTATAGATTAAATGGCGTTCTAAATAAAAGTCAATTAGATCGTTTGATGTTATTTGAAAGATTTTTTAGTTAGGATAAGATGGGAGATCAAAGTTTCCTATAGTTTTCTAAGAAAGAAAAAAAAGGCGACTTAAATTTGCACAAATTTAAGCAAAACTCTGTTGATTAAATATTCGAGTAGAACATTAATGCCAATAATGCCTCGAATAAAATGTCTTTATGCTGACAGCAAGCAGTCTTTGAAAAACACAGTTGATCAATGGTTTACCGACAGCATCCGCTCTATTGTCCTTCAAAGAAAATAAGGAGCTTCAGAAATCTCTTCTCTGAGCTCCTAACTTTTTGAAAAGCTTTCTAAGCAGAGCGATAGTATTTTCAATATATGTTCTTGGGCAGATATAAACTCTCGGATTCAACATGTTGACATACTTCGCTTTTACGAATTTGGCGACCACATTTAAAAGCTGACCATAATTATCTTCAAAGAAGTTCTGTTGAACTCAATTTATTCAATCCAGCTTTCGGCTTTTCTCTATTTTAATCTCTACAATTCTCTCTCTAGAAAAGGCCATTCAACATTTCATGTGCATCGAGAATATGGAGTGTTGCGTTAAGCGTTTTGTGTCATCTGCCTAAAGCTATTCATCAAAATTAGGGGCGAACAATTTTTGGCTTTTGCGTCACACTTATGCAGTGGCGTATAGTGTATCGATTCCTCGAAACTTTTTTGCCTTATTCGTCCCCCTTAAAGTTACACCTTCTAGCTCTCTGCCTCACTCTATCTATCTATCTATCTTTCTATCTTTCTATCTCTCTTTATCTCTCCCTCTATCTCTCTATTCTTGAAACATAATAAACCTTATCGGGCACTTTGCTTTGAGGCATTTGATAACTTAAAACCCATCATGAAAATGTTCTTTCTTTAGACGAACGTAAGTAAGAAAACGCTTTATTAATTGCTCAAGATCTTGTCATGAAATTAGAGGCAGATATCAGCTCGGGTGTTGCCAACCTAAGAAAGTAATTCTTCATTCCAAGCAATACATAAGTAGAAAACGATAAATAGAATTAATGAATGGCATTGTTATAGTCTTAAGAGATTCTCCAAAATCGTAACAACTATAAAGTGTTCTGACTTACAAGCAGCGTGTAAGACCAATATTCTTAATGAATTAAATCCGTCAAAAGCTATTTTGAGGCAAGCTGTATATCGATGGATAATATTATATAATACGTACTCTGCTGTAGCGATAGCAAATCGCGTTAAAATTACGTATGCGATTTAAGTGTCTACGTATATAAATTACATTCATTGAGCATTTTCGAAGGCGCACTTAAGTAACGGAATAAGTAGATAAATAAAAAAGAGCTACCTTCAAAAATTGATCTTCTCTAAGAAAGGAAAAGAGCAAAGAAAGTTGCCTACAAGAGAGCGAAACGTCTACGCGTACTCGTATCCCCATTAAATTGAATTGCGATTCGCATTGCTAAAAAGCTTGGGTGTCACTGCTTTTATTTATCGAACATTTCGCTTTATATCGATCTCATTAAAAATTCCAGTTATTTCGTCGACAAGTGCTCATAAAAATAACTTTTAAGCACCTGCATGGAAATTTTAATAAAAATTAAAAAAAAAAAAAAAAAAAAAAAAAAAAACTGACTTAAAATTCAATAAAAGTAAACGTTCTCAAAATGACACATAAATGTTTTCTTACATTTCCTCTTTTTCTTTTTTAAATAAAAATTATAAATAGGTAAACGCTATTAGCATACATGTAATATCTAAACGTTTGTCTCTGGAGAGCCCAACGACATAATTAACCATATATGTGTGTATAGTATGCTAGGCGAAGGCGGCATTATTTCAAGAAAATATGAAAAAAAAAAAGAAGAAAATAATACGAACACACACCAAGCATTAATTGTTTGTGCGTGAGCGGTATGATTAAAAGGTCGAAGACTTCACGCTCTACGTTCAATACAACATACAGGGAACACTTGTATATAATGTGATCTATTAGCTGAGTGCAGCATATTACGAGATTTTAGTAATCGACAATGTAGGATTGATTGGATTATTCACACTGGATTTCTATTTGTATAGCAAATGAATATTTTCTATATATATTTGTATATATGTACACTTAGAATACTGGGAATAATTTAATCATTATTCCAATTATTCCTAATAAGAACTAAAAAAACTGGGCATTCCAATTTATAATAATATAAATACTATATATATACATCATATATATATATATATATATATGTTTATATGTACATATATTTATAAACATGAAAAATGATTCGATATTTCATTAATGATTACAACATGTATATGCATGAACTCTACACACACACAGGCATTTGGGCAGAGTTAAATGACGATGCGATTTCATCATCTGTTCCTATCTGAAGGTCACCAGCTGCCTAAAAGCAATGTTGTATTTGAAAAGTAAGGTTTGATAGATTTAGCTTTAGTCGGTACTATAACAGTACTCCTGTCTTTAATGAGGATTTGCTTCAAAGTGCTTGCGCCAGACTTGCCCCAAAAGGTGTGTACTTTCTCAACTCGTTTTTTTTTTTTTTGTATTTTGAATCATTCAATGCATCAGTCAGAAGACTAAAACTTGCAAACGTGAAAAAGGGACTGCAGTTCTCTTGAAATGAATCCTAAAATTATTATTTTTTTAATACGACCACGTCAACTCCCGAAAAGGAGGGAGAAAAGGGAAAGAAACGGCGAGATGGTGACCGCCGCGTAATAAATGTGTGCCATACAAGTGTAATGCCTTCATCTACTGAGCAATCACTGGAGCTGCGACCAAAGAAAACTCCACTGCACTTGAACACCACTTTGCCGCCGCGGTTCTTACCAGCTCGATTATAATGATGTAACTCTGAATATATTCACGCCAAAGAGTTTATCTTTTGGATTTTGAGATTAAAATATTTCCGATTTCGATCCCATCACACAGTATTTGCAAATACGCTTTGTGGTAAGAAAAACTTACAATAAAAGTCTATAACTCTCTTTGTCTCTATGATTGTCTTCATCTACCCTGTTTCTTCACTCATTATATTTAAGGTTATATCAGAAGATTTGTTTTATACTAGACCCTTTCGATGGTTCCTCGCAAAGATTTTACGATGCACTAGTAGAGACGTCTGTCAAAGTGTTACTTATGTAAATATTATGTTTTGCTCAAATGTGGAAACGTTGCAGGCATAAGCGCGCAACTAAAGTCGCTATATTTAACAGCGGAGCGTAGATCAAAGTTATAATTCTCGTGAACCAATAGTCAAATCCCAAATGCAAAAAAAGAAAAAGGGGCTTTACAACTTAATAACAGCAGAGCAAATAACTTTCCAGCGTTTGCGAAAAGATATCCTAAGAAGAAAATTTTGTTGAAACGTCTGTTCTCAGATGTAAAAAAAAAATTTAATCACCTGGTAACAACATAACCCGGAAGTATATGTGATTTCGTATCCCCATCAAATAATTGTTTTGGAACTTTTAATTCACTTTTTTAATTTGAAGAAGAAATCGGCAAGTAAAGCGCTTCGGTTGCTTGAAGAACCATAGGATGAGTCCACTTTACATCAGAGAACTTGTCGCAAGTGGTTTCCAAAGTTTAAGAACGGTACGTCCGACGTGAACAATGAAAAACGCAGTGGAAGGTCGAAAGTACACGCAGAGTACGGAATTAAAAGTATTATTGAAGGAAGATACGTCCCAAACGCAAAAAGAACTTCTCCTCACATTAGAAGTCACTCAATAAGCAATTTCACATCAAGGAAATGGAAACGGCGGAAACATATTTGTACTCCTAATGCAATCTGAGTTACCGCCACTTAGGAATTACCCGCTTTTGTCGAGAATTAGAGACTTCTGCGACCAGTGCATCGTTGAAAAAAATTCAACAAGTTATCAAAGCGCGCTGTTAATAAAACGAATATCACATCAATTAAGTCGAAGAAAAAAGTCGCATTATTAAATCGAAAGTTCCGTGAGAGATGCCAAGAGCAAAAGGTCCTAATTCCTATTCCTTTTTAGTTCCCTAAAATGACTTCTATTACCTTGGTTATTCCAATGACAACAAGACAGTAAATGGATGCCTTGGTTCAAATCGTATTTTATCAGAAATCTCTTCAACGCCAACACAAGTCATAATAGAAGCAATGACAGGCTGCTTATATTTCTCCGTATACCCGTAGTCACCAGAGTTTGGTGCTGAGGGTAAAACTTTCCTATGCAAAAAAACTAGAAAACCGGATAAGCTCCAGATCATATTACATAAAGTAAATGAGAAAAATTTCATTATCTTCTCTCTAGTTCTTTCCAATTCCTTATAAAACGGTGTTAAATGTTTTGATAATATTTTCTTAACATTTAACCCTTATGTATGGATAGCAGAAATTTGATTACTTTCCTTTTATTGGAAAACTTTTCAATTTGAATTGAAAATTTTCTTCTTTATTTGCGATTTAATAAAATCAACAACTACTCAACGCTTTACTAGGAATTTGCTTTATCTTGCTTTTTTTGTTATACGCATATTAGAGTGAAAACGGGAGAAAGGGATGATTGTTCTATTTTTGTTGTTTCAAATAATTTGAAAAGGTATTCAAAAGAAAGGGGGAGAATATAGAGCATAAACATTCAAACACAATATCTTTTTGTAATTTGATACATTTACCATGATTTACAGCGGTTTGGTTTCGATATGCTACAGCGACACTTTTTCCTGTCATTTTGAAAATAAGAGAAAATTTAAATCCATTCTTAACAAACAATTTATGACGTTATTAAATTTCTTAAGGAAAATACAAAAACAAAAAGAACAAATAAGAAAATTATATTCAGTAATTGGCCGAACTTTTTATACCCGTCACTAGCCATAAAGGAAACGAAAATAACCAAATTTTCTTTCTCTAAAATATTGAGTGGGCGCCAAATATCATATGGTGTAGGCGTTATATTTTATGATCAACAGGCAACAAAAAAATAGAAAACGAAAAGCAAAATTGTTTACAGTCTTCGTTGTTTGTCCAATCTTTACATAGAGGGACAGACGGACGTAGTTGAATCGATTCAAAATTTAATGCTAATTAAGGATATATACAGTTTAGGAAGCATATGTGAATCTTCCTTCTGGGCGTTGTAAACGTTTTGACCCAATTAACATGCTGCTCATCCTTCAGTGATGGGTATAAAAAAGAAAACTCTTAACAATAAAAGGTAACTTGAAGAAAATAGAAAGAGGGTTTCTCTTACTTGAGCAGGGATCTTTTATGTAAACGACCATCACATGAGCTTCTGCTGTGAAAGAACGAAAGCGTTTTTGTATTTCCGTGCTTAGGGACACGTTATTGTCTCGCTTTTTACGATGGTTATGCAAACTCTAGATAGAAAACTAATCTCCTTTTTTTTTTTTTTTAATCTTATGAGAGCTTTAAAATTCTACCTCGACTACGGCCAAATGTAATTAATTTTATGTTGTAGTCAAAGAACGGCGAACATATCAAAATATTGAAAAGTATTTGAATTAATCTGAAGATGAGGTAATAACTTCAATAACGATTAACAGTCGTTAAATAATAACTAAAAGTCGTAGCTTGGAAAAACGAAAAATTGAGATTATATTACACGTCTTCAAAAAAATATTTTTAGCGATACATTTTACGGTCATATAAATGTATTTATGGCAACATTATACAGCAAAGATAAGAAGATTAAGTCAAGAATACAATTGATGTAAGGTTTTCGTGCATCACAAAGACTGCCAATGTTAACGTAAGTCGTCGTATGAAGGCTTTTCCTTAGAGATGTCAATGTATTCATTTTCGTCAAGTCGGGAAGAGCATGTAAACGTCGTCAGGTGACAAATTTGAAAGGCTTTGACCCAAGAAGGTACAGCAACTTTCTGGGATCTTTTGCCCTTCAAATTCCTTAACGAGACTCTCGATATCTATAGAGGGTCACGCTGACCGTCATGGCCTCTATTACGTTACGCTGCGAAAAAGTGCAACTTGTAGGCTATACTCTTACTTAGGTAAGAAGGTCACGATAGTTGCTCCGAGCCCTATTAGAGGCTCCTAAAAGAACAGAAAGAAACGGGAGAGAGCTAGGCATAAGAAATTCAGACATGTTTCGCTTTGGAGCGAAATGGTGCAGCGGGCAGATGCCCTAGACGTGTAGAGCAACCAACTAACTGTCAGTGCGGCAACTTAAAAACGGTGTTAGAGTAAGTAAGTAGTGTTTCTCTGTCGCCCAAATCTACAAATTGCCTCTGGTAAAGTTGGCTTTACCGCGCGCGGAATATTAATCTACAATTCAGGTCCTCCACACGACTTGAGTTGCCAAAAAGTTATTAAGGGAAATGGTTTCATCTTGAAGAAGACTCTCGAGCTACATTTCCCTCAAACTCATTTTACTCTGCAAGAAAAATGCTTTTTCTTTTCAGACTATTGCTGTCATGAAAAGACCTTTAACCCTTGCTATCAACATATTTGTTTCCTTATTAAGCAAACGTCTTTCCCTTTCCTTGCAGTCTTTTAGTCGTAAGGTAGCTCCATCATCAGATGTTACAAACGTTATACATTTCTCATCCGTAGTCTTATGTAATTTCCACTTCATGGTTTATTTCATATTTCATGCAGGCAAGACGTTACTCGTAGCACTTAAAAAAAAAAAAAAAAAAATCCAATACCGCCTTTCATCAGGAATCTGACTTAATGCTTCTGTAAATTTTATGTTCACTTTTATCTTTCATCAGACGTTATGAATATATTTCATGCATTATATGTTAATAAATAAATAAATGTGAGAATGCGGTTTATAAACTTATATAAATATTAAAAATTAATTTTCCATATAACATTAACTCTTTCCGAAGTTTTATGAAGAAAGTCATAAATAATTCTATAAAGATTTCATCACCTTCGAGAAAGTGATAATTTTCACATAAATGCATTAAAATGATTTTCTCTTCAAAAATATTCAGGAACGAGAAAAAAAAGCCTAAAAGCAATAAATAAGATATGAGAGTTTTTTTTATTGCAATGACGGGACGGACGGACAAGCCAGCATCGCAATACCGTTTACATATTTCGGAAAGAAATTCAAACAAAATCAGTCTGAAGCGAAACAACAAAAGCAAAAAAAAAAAAAAAAAAAAACAAAAAGACATTAAGAAAAAAATAAATTTTTTTTTTTAAGCACAAAACATAATTTTATGTTTTTTTAACACGCAACATAAATTTTATATTCCCGAAGAGTAGTGTTAGAAAATTTGGTTAACCCTAAGGCATAAAGATCATAAAAACCATAAAACACGAAATGCATGCAGACATGCAACTTATTTCCAGCTTCAGGAAAAAAACAATACCAAAGAAGAAAAAAAAAATAAAACAGAATTGACAGAGACGCATGTTCTGATGTGCATGATACAAGCATACATATGTACACGATTTAAATGTGTTCTCTCAACGTGAGAGCACTAATCGAAAAAACGTGGAATTTAGAGATTCACTAACTATTTTTTTTTCTTCGCGAAAATTCTCGGCTTATGTAGCGAACGCGTTTAGTCAAAAGCTGTGCAGTATAAGAAAAACACTATTGACAGACTATCATATATGATCTCATAAATAGAAGTTAAGTTTCTTTTAACGTAGATTATTATAGTAAGAATGGCAGAAATAGAAAGAGAAAAAAGTGCTATTAAAGCACGAACATCTTTACATTTTCTTAAGCAATTTTGATACCTCACGTAGATATATATATATATATATATATATAAGTATAATCTCAGTGGGTGAGGATGTATATCGCTTCACATTAACCACTTAAGACATTAATAGACTTTTAAAGTAGTTTCAGCCAATCAAAAAATATATTATCGCAGATCATAAATTAGCCTGAAGTAAACATTTGAAGAATATAAATTGGCGGACTTTCTTTGACACGATTACCTTCTACACTTAAGCGTATCGCATGAGTTTGTTATGTGGAAAATGTAAAGAGATTTCTCCGTTTCATTTAAAACGTGAAATAAAAAAGTAATAAACTATTATGGAAGCTTTTTAATCCAGCTTAAGATGCATCTTATCGCTATCCAATGATATTCTATCATATTGGGAAAAATTATTTAACAAAAATAAAATTATAAGCAGCTTTCAGCGAATTTTTTGCGTCCATCATATATATTATCTCAGAAAGAAGAAAAACATATTTAACCTTAATGCTCTATAATATTAAGTCGGACTGGTCGATTCTTCCCAGGGTCACACATAGAATACACCCAGAAGTTCTCCTTGTTGCATCATTTAAAATTTAATTGAGTATTGAAGAAAAAACCCAATTTCAATGGGCGTCGTCTCAAGTAAATAGTTTAGCCTCACCTTTGGCAACTTAAGAAAGGCAAACTAATGACGAACGACAACCAAAATATTTTATGATTACACTTTTATATCTAATAAGATGAAAAAGGTTTGGAAGAGTGAAAAAAGGTTTTTTTTAGGAGACGCTTAATGTTGTAACTGATTTCAATAGGACTTAACTTAAGGAAAAATCAATCATCCCCACATCTATAAGACGGTTCAAAACGCTGATAAACCTGAGCCCTACTAAACAACTTAATTGGTCGAAAAATCTCTTGTTTCTGTGTGGGACACTTTACACATGAGCACAACATCTTTTGAGCATCTTGGGCCTGACATCGCAAGTTTTGGTTACGTTCCCATGACCCTATCGCTATACGCAACCGAAAATCTGTAAGACAAGTTTGGAGACTCCCGTTCACATATGCGAATTGTACTCTGATATTGACGGAGTGCAGTGGCTGTAAATGATACACACATCGACTGCAATGGAATGGTTTATTGAAGCCCTCTCGACTGCATCATTCGACACTTCGAAAAGGCGTTTTTCCCAACAACCGTTGTTCGATATTCTCGCAGGCAATAATATCAAGACTTGTCGATTTTGCTACGTTGACACCTCACAAACAAAGAATGATATTCACCTGCTCTGCTATGCATTAAGAGAGAGCATTGCGTGGTTGTGAAAGTTTGTTCCATTTGGCAGACGTTCGCATAAACAGAAGAGCAAATTTCAGCCTTTATAAAGGATATAAAAACTTGACTTTTCCATGCGCTTAGCTTCACCAATAGCATCACCTAATGTTCACGACAAACAATAACTTTTCGATATGTATATAAAAAGAAGTACAAATGCTATAGTGAACACGACCCAATATTAGATCACGCAGACTAGCTTATAGTTATTTATATAATGACTTTTCAAAATAAAGCATTATATGAGGCATTGTAGAAAAAGCTTTCCGACCCAAAACACTTGAATATACCAAATTTTGTCAAAATATCTCCAAATTTGCGAGTTATAGGTTGTCCGACGGACGAACAGACAGGCTTAAATCTATGCAAAAAAAAATGATTCTGGTTGTCCTTTGCGATCGTACATAGGGCATACATCCACACATACTTTGTATATCTTCGTACCAGAGCTGGTGTAGGGGATAGAAATTAGAAGGTCAAGTTTATATAACATATACAAAAAGGGAAAAGAGTAATTTCATATTCATATGAAAAACAAAAGGTCTTAAAATATATAAAGTATTTTTCCCAATTGTATAAAAACGGAAGCATCGCATTCTTTGAAAAACACCGCGGATACCGCGGACCTGTTGCTTAGAATTTGCATACAAAGCTTCCATCCCTTATGTAAATCATCGATATATAAATATGCGAATTTTTATTATTCTACTTTTGCTGATATTCTTTTAAACCCAAAATATTTGTTGATCATCTTAAATGATATCACTATACAGTCCGCCTTTCAAATGTCAATGCGTACGTCTTCTATTTTAAAAGCTTCCTTAATGGATTTTTTTGAAATATTTGGTTGAGGTTTTCTTAATACTCAAGGGGTTAATGCGTGATTTTAAAATTGATTCGATAAAATGTTGCATTTAGTTTGTATGTGTGTATACGTTTTTATAACAATGTATTTTTCAATCCCAATTCCATCAATCGTAACACTTAAGCTAACTTTTTTCAATGAGAATAGTAAGAAAAAAACCGAAAAGATAATAAATACCTTTCCCTTCTCAATCACTTCATGCTATTTAGAAATTAATGTTTGATAGGAAAAATTTTTGATATATAACCGCAGTTGGTTAAACTCAACAAATGTGTTAAATAAATTATAAATTTATTTTTATTTTTATTTTTTTTTTTTTTTTGATTCAATTTCTTTTCTCAAAGAATATTTTTTGAATAACTTTCTCCCTGTCTCTCCCTCTCCCTGTGTCTCTCTTCCTTCGTCTTTCCAAAACATAAATTCTATAAAAAGACACAACCATCTGTTACATATCATTAGATGTATGCTATACAATGAATTTCTATAAAATTTTATCAAATCTGTAAAATTAAAATTCTTTCTTTGTTTCTTTTCTTTTCTTTCCTTTTTGAAGAAATTATGCTTTTGAAGATAAAAGGCAGGTGTAGACTGTCATTCACACACTTACACTTACATAGCAATATTCCTCTTTAGTCATTTTCAGACAATCGACACCGCAGGAGTTTTTCCAAATATTACGCATGTATATAAGTGAATTGTGTTCTGTGTATGTGTCGTCAGTAATTTCCATTTTTTTTTTTGTTTATTTGTCGAGATAAAAGAAAATTTCTGAAAAACACAACAATAACGGTTGATACGTATCCTGTTATTTTTGTACATTTACTTTAATTTCATAAATCACTTGACAATCCAGATTTCTTTACACAAAAAAAAATATATAGGGGAAGTTAGACACGTTTACTTGAAATTTATTTAAAATTTAATTTCTTTTCAAACACAACATAGATTGCAGGACGATTCTCCTTCACATCAGTAGTAGGGAAGAAAAAAAAAAAAACAAAAAGGATAGAAAGGTTTAATTTATTACCAATAGATCGTCTAGAGCCAAAAGACTATGTAATACCAATAAAAAATATATATTTGGAATCTTTAGAGAACTGAAGATGAACTTACTCTTTCTGGTAATCTTTGATACTGTTTGCCTTTCGTCTTTTAAGATAATAACCTCGTCCTCATATAATTATGATTTCTGAACAAATCATAGACTGACTGATTGTTCGAACTTGATCAAAAGCCTTAAAAGAAGCTGGGCTAACGAAACCCGTCAAGATTATCAATAATTGAAACAAATCATAGACGGGCTGGGCTGTTCGAACTTTTTCCTATGATTTCAAAACCAAAAAAAAAAAGTCGCTAAAGCTTTACACAAAGCTAAGACAACACAGATCGAGGAAATGCGGAACAAAGAAAACAAATCATAGACTGGCTGTTTAAGCTTGGCCTATATAGAGTATGCCAAACATGTCCAGTCAATTTGTCACAGAAAATACAAGAACTACACAACAGGGTCGTTTTTTAAAGCAAAGGCCGTTTTGTGACAAACTCTAGCTGTTTCCTTCTTTTTGTTGGGAACAGTTGCGCTCATTATTGGTAGCGAAGATCTGAATAAATCCCGTTCGCTGCTGGCAATAGACTATTCGCAGTAGAGATCTGAGTAAATTTTATTGACTAATGACAACAGCTCAAAAGCAGTTCATAACATTCCCGAGCTCTTCTCACTAAAACGAAATCTCACAGTTTGTGGAATTTCCACTCATCGTAACAGTCATCTTTCTTCTCCTTGACATTCATCATTCTTCTAGTAGTCCAAATGTGAGTATTAAGCTTTTTATAAAGCTTGTGCTTCCTCACCAAATGGAACGCCTGATTTCGTCTGATTAAGACAGTTAACGATGATAATGATTAGTGACAGAGCAAACTGATCATTTGAGTTGTCTTTAGTTCTTTCTACGCACATGATTCTTACTAATGTAACTACGTATATTGTTGGCCTATGGCTTTATATAGTTGCTAATAAATTTGAATAAAGAAAATAATAAATGGATCAATTCCATGTAATAATGACGTCTCTCTTTCACCAGTACTAGCAATGTCAGCGCTTGCTCGACCTAAGCGGGGAATCTTTTCAACATCGAAATCTCCCGAAAATGTTTCCATTTTTACCCTTCTAAATATAAATTTCACAGCACTTTTACCCAGCGTGCGTGACGTTATCGAAATAAAATTTACTTGAAAATACAAAAATTGTTTGCTGTAAAGCATCAGCGGCTACAAGAATTGTATTGCGTTTTGGAAAAAAAAATTCATAGTTTTGAAGACTACGGTTGTATAAAAATTTATTTCACGAATATTCTAGATCTGTTCATAAATACTAATACATATATGGCTTACATGTTCTTATCTCACCTACACATGAAAGCTTTTAATTTTTGCACCAAATAATCAGATTAGGTACGTATATAATATTGGGACGCAAATATGTGGGTGTGTTATGTTTTATTTTCTTCCGTATTAGTCTAGTTATTGTACCGCTTTACCTTCAATTTTCTTCTTTTGCTCTCGAATTGTTTATGAAATTTTTTTATTATATTGTAGTGGAAGCACAAATTACCTCGTTTCGATTGGCAAGAGAGATTGTAGTTAGTACTGTGAGGTATAATACTATGTTTAAAGTAAACTTAACTACGTCAACACTCGCATCAATAGTCTGGTGTCTTGTGCCAAAAAAAAATGAAACTCTACTTTCCCTAATTAATTCAAAGGGTGGCGGGGCTAAATCCCTTACGAGTTATGAACTGTGGATGCTCTACGATATTCACAGTCTGACTGCCTTATCATGATAGAGGCTATGCGATCGGGTAACTTTACCGATAAGACTGAATATCCTTGATGCAATCAACTGGGCGTGGTTTATTAAGGCTTGTTTCAAATAAATGAAATCACCAGTCAGGGACGCTATCATGGATACAATTGCGCCAAAACACAGGCGAAAAGTCAGTACATCATTAGTTCTTAGTATTTAACAAGACGCACTTAGACAATTTTTGCCGTTATAAGCCTTTCCTCTCCGTTACCAGTCGACGCTGTTCCCTCCGATTGACGCAGGCTTCAGTATGCGGCTTATTGTGCGTTCGACGAGTGCTTTGATTGTTATCACGAGATAGAGTTCAAAAAATGCATGAAAGACGGGGAAGAATCATAACTAACGTGAGGCAATATTTTGAACGAAATATGTCGATTGCTTTGAATAAAGTTCACATCTTCTTTGTACACACAATAATTTATTTTTGCACCTAAAGTAGAGATTGCAAGAGATTACCAAAATTTATATAACTTAGATGAAATTTTTGATTTAGAGCATATTTTCTTAATGTTGTCCCCCTTTGTTGTTTCTTTACAGAGCTTTGTATAATGTTGGAGCTTTAAGTACCAATATCGTTACGGAGGCCGAGTTAAATACAGCAACAAGTTTATCTGCTTTGCCGTCCACGGGGCTATTCTCAACTTTAAGTTTTAATTTACGTAAGTTATGTTCACGACCATCGCTACCCCTGGTAATTGGTGTATTGGCCTTGGGTGGCGTGGCTTGCACTCTCGTTGGTATTGTATTAGGCTCGACCGGCCTAATAGGACATTCGACGCAATACTTGAGTGCTGCCTTGCTACTAATAGGCATTGGGGTCTCATTGCTAGTGATATCGGGAGCTATATGGCGTTTAAGTTTACCGGACGATGTAAACGAATGCCGTTGTTATCGGCGCATGGAAATCTGTCGTAATTGTAACAGTCCATTTTGTGATAGTCGTGTAATGACAGGCGGTTACTTATATCCCGAATTTCAACATCGACCGCCGCCTCCTTCCTACCTTACGTCGGTTAATGAATGTGGCGGTTTGAGTTTTTTATTGCATTCGAACAATTTACGAATAAATACACCCCCACCAGTATACCAATCACAAATCTCTTTAAGGTAAGAAACTTTTTCGATCAGAGAAGAAACATCAATAAAATTTCTCTGCCTCTCTCTCTCTCTCTCTCTGATTTTTTTTTTCAGTACTACAACTCCAAGTAGCAATACAAGTTTATCTAATACTGTAAATGATACGAGCACAACTTCTACAAACGTTCTAACCTCAATAATCAATGAGACTAATCACAATAATGCTGTGAATAGCGCAACAGATCATTGTAACACCAACGTTCTTCAGACGATTAGGGAAAATCAAAATGTGTCTACACAAACGCATAAAAAAGAACTTAATTACTTGGAATTAGATTAAATGAAGAGAAAAAGAAACAAAAACATGACTGAAATTGACTGAATTTCAATTCGTTTTTAGTTTTTTTTTTTAATTTAAAAAAAAGAAAAAGAAAACCCATTTTGTTAAATTAATTCAATATTTGTTTTATAAGACAATGTTTTCGTTTGTTTTAGTCTAATTAAAATTAAATAAAAAAAAGTAACAAAAATAACTAAAAATAAATTTTTTTTTTTTTTTAATGAATGTATAAAAAGACTTACATGTGTATTATTAATATGTGAAAAACTCAACACCATATACATAAATGTTTGTATGTTTCGACTGTGTTTCCTATAACAACACTCCCATCTATAAACTTGAAAATATGAAACAATTTTAAAATTTTAATAATAATAATAATAAATTAAGCATAACATTTTATAAATTTTTAAATAAGTATATATGGATAAGAGGTAAAAATTGATATAAATATTCAGTGTGTACACATTGTTATGTAATTTTTGATAATAATTATAGTTTTCTAACTAACTTTTTATATGTGTTTACCTAATAACTACCACCGTCGTCCATCCTTCCAATCACTTGTAAATGTAATTGCGTTGGCAAGCTTTTTTTACATAACCCTTTTTCTTTTTTTTTTTTCTTGTTGATATACATAATTGAAATTATGTAAACAATAAATAACAAAAGCTTTTAAATTTAATTATAAATGTATAATAAAAAATGGAAAATATTTTGTGTACTTTATTATAAAAAGAAAATAAATATTTCAAGTTTTTCAATATATACCTGCGAGAGGGGGCTCCCGTTGCTTGCATGTGCCAGGAAATTTACATTCATGTTCAAGCGGAATTTTTCAATCATTTCTTATTTAAAATTTTTATATATAATATAACGTGGTAAGTGTTTTTCTAATTGTGGGCGATTTACTTACGCGGTCGTAAACGTAACCTTCCAAAATAGGAGTAAGAAATTTTAAATCATCCCAGGCTATGAATGATTGATGTGTCTAACAGCGTGTAAGTAATAGCTTGTTTTGCGCAAGCAATGGCTTGCAGTATGTAAGCAGTGCTTGTTTAACTGTTGAAAGCAAAGCTGTGCTTGGATCCCCAACATTTGCCAATTTAAGCCAAGCGCGTACACTACAAGTTTAAGTTTCTTATCTAAACTCTTGCAAGGCCTGTGAACTTCCAATAAAAGAAGGCCGGACGTACAAAAGGACGGACACTTGGTGAGATCAGTTTGAGTAAGTTCATTTGTCTTAAGCTGAACATAAATGTATATATACCACAGAGATCAGTAAGTCCCGGGAGTGGCATGATATGATTTCTGGCACACAATCCATCTTATTTTTAGAAAATTCGAACTCTCACGCGATCTCTGTTCAAATATCATTTTATTTCGATCATTTATTTCGATCATTTCTTTAGGCAAAGAATTGAAAAATGCGAATTTCGTTTGTTGATGATGATGCTGCGCAACTTTACGTTTGGGTAGGGGAACATCGACTCACATTTAGTCTGAGCTTAGAAATATTGTGGCAAGTCTTCTCATTCAAAACAACAATTTATAAGCGAGTTACTGGTTTTCACAAAGTCCCACGAACACTGATGACACAAAGCACAGGGAACACCCAAAAGAGGTTAGAAGTCGTGAACATCGTTCTCAATATTCTAAAGGTTAAATGTGGCAGGAAATAGCTTGTCAGCTTATTATAAAGATATCAAAATCAACGCTTTTTTTATTTTGCACGAAAATTTTCTTTTGAGAAAAATTGTTTTCCAAACCGATATCGCTTTCACTTTCAATGAAAGAGCATCGCCGTAATTCAAACCTTTTTGAAACTGTTTAACCGGAATCAAAATAGTGCTTGCACCCGATGCGGCTATAGGTGCCCCACTTCAATTCTTAATCGAATCAACAGTGAGTGTAATGGACCTAGCAAAAGCCGTGTAAAGTTTTTTTTTTTGTTATTATAACCTACTACCCAAAGGAGGACGTCCCCAGCGCTTTTAATGTGCTGACGGTCACAAAGAAGCGAGGAAGGAGAAAAGAGGAAAGCGGAGAGTGAGGAAGTGATCGAAACATAGTGAATGGATGCCCAAACAGTAAGTATTATGCCTTCACAGACCGAGCCACTCACTCTAACCGTGTAACGTGGTGACGGCGAGAAAGAAGTGTAATGAAGTAGTAAGTGTGAATGGAAGGCAAGAATGTGGCTGCAGCGTAGTAACAGCACGTAAATATTCTGGCTTTCAAGACCAGGCTATTCAAGATCTTCCGCATTAAAATTTTGCCCCGCCAACACTAGCGGTATTCGTGTTTTCAGTTACGCATGGTATTCTAATCACCTGACCTTGAACAACAAAAAGGATAGATAGATGACCAATATTATGTGGCATCTTTGGCTCGATTGAAAGAAGCAATCGGAAAGAACGTTCCGAAATGGCGAAGTAAACAATACTCTGTGTCACAGTGCAATGACAAAGTTGTGCGAACCGAAGTTCATATTGTTGAGCGGTCCATCGAATTCTATAGATCTAATCCAACGACTTTTATCCATTTGCACATCTCGAAAGGAAATCATTATGAAACTGAACGATGGCGTCCATTATTATAGCACACATGCGTTGCAAACTAATACATAAATGATAATACATTCTCGAATGATCAAAGCATCTAATCGTGGATGTCAGGAAGTCTACTTCCTACCTAAACTTGTTGTTCATAAAATGCGCACAAGACGCTATTTGACTTATACGTTAAATTAATTCGTTCTTATATAGAAAAATAAAAACAAAATTTTAATAATAAAAACATTTATTTTAATAGTAATAATAATAATAATAACTTTTATACATAAATACATAATATTTACAAAGTATTTTAACAAGTTAAAAAAATTTTTTAATTTTTTTTTTTTTTTTTTTAAATTGTTTTAATAATATCACCCATATTAAGTTAACCTAAATTTTAAAGCGAAACATTAGTTCTATTAAGTAAAAGTTATAATTTTTTAAATTTTATAATAACATGAAAGCTACTTAGCATATCTAAGCGTAACAGTAAACGTTTCAATAGATAAACTATGAAATATAATGTGACAAGGTAAAGAGCCACCACATCGATGAGATAGTATTGCAGCCAACTGTTGGAAAAATGTATAAATAAATTTCCAAAAAATCGCAAACACCAACATTTACAAACCTCATATTGCGTGCGGGAGATTGCAGATGATAGGCACCTTTATGTCGTAACACATATTCCGTCCAATAGATAGATGTTTCCAAAGGACTGATACGTTGATCTAATAATAAACTTTGACGAAATCTGAAATCCGTAAAGTGAATTTTGTAAATATTTTCAATTTTTATAAAATTAATTCGAACCATCGCACCTGGCAGCCTTTCTATATTGAGGATCGTGGATAACTTTCATAATGGTTTTGTACAATTGTTGCGATGTAACTGTGGCCAAATCTAATTTAATGGCATAGCCATCTAGCTGAGCTTTAGCCGAATTAACATCGTGATCACAGAAGACCGGCATTGTTACTACGGGTACACCGTGAAACACCGTCTCGTACATACTTAATAAGCCACCATGAGTTACGAAAGCTCTTAACTTACGATGCCCTAAAATATCTTGTTGCGGTAGCCAGCGACTTAGCTTCACATTCGAGCTAAGCTCTAACAGCTCACTGGGTTTGCCTTCATATTTCCATAGCACGTGATAGGGTAAGCGCGCAAATGTTTGCACCAATAAGCGTCTTAGCGTGTAAGGCATTTTAGATGCTTTTACCGAAGAACCCATTGACACATAAATAAAACCCAATTCGCCAGCTGATGTTATAAAATCTTCCAAATCTTTGGGTAACGGCTTAGCTGACTTACAATGTATACAAGCTATCTCAGCGATATTGGGATTGAAAGCACGCGGATAAGATACTACTGCATGACCGTTTTGTAAGATAAAACTTACATTTTTTGAAACGTCAAGAGGATGCGGTATATGAGCTCCTAAATGCTGTTGCAAAACACGATGCACCATAGTCATGACAAACTGAAAAACAGAATTCTGGTAAAAAAATCTGCATTTTAAGAAATATTTAAAAGTCAAGGGTTTTCCTGCATCTGGATTGGGATGTAAGGTCGCTTTCACCTGGAATACTTATCAGATTTTTAATTTGTTTCTTCTCGTCTCAAATTTTTTCACGAATAATTTCAACATTTTTACTATTGCAGGCAACCGTACTATATCTGTGAGATATATTCAAAAAGTAAGCTGAATTTTATCTTCTTATGTCAGTTATTTCGAATTTGACATTAAGTCCTAGACTAGGTAGGAGAGAAAAAATAGCAAAAACAAAACTGAGCCGAGTAAATCCGATTACCTGCCACACAAACGGTTTGGCATGTGCATCGAAGAAAAAGACAGATGGACGGGGAAACTGCCAAATGACTGAGACGTAAGGAAAAGATTTGTGCAAGCAGGCCTAGGGCCCTACACACAGATGACATACAAAAAAATGAAAGAAGGACAAACGCAAAAAGATGACTGCCAAGATGACTGGTTTACCCGACAAACAGAACAATCTACGAAAGGAAGAACGGACATTCGTTTGTATGGATGTAATTAACAGAACTCAATATCTCATATAGATCAGGCGTTTATATAGGGACCCATACGAACGAAGAGAAATATATATAAACAAGCATCAAAAGAGGAGGATACATGCGGCCGACGCAAAAAAAAAGGCGATGCAACTGCCCTTGCGATGACATTTAATGAAATTATTCTGTATATGAGATTAATTTTTATCTGCCTGCAGACGGAAACAAACGCAACATCAGTTTTCGTTTTATTATATAAAAACTTTACAAGATTGGCTGAGTTCAAATGCCCATAGTCATGACAGCTGCATTGTTTCAACATTGTTTCAACTTTCATCACGGCGAAGAAATATGAAAAACAAACCCACACACATTGCCATAAATAGACACGTTGTTCAAGTGTCATTAACATATGCATCCGAATGAATCTTCAACGTGGTACACTCCATTGATCCAGATATAAGCAAAGATAAGCATTAGAAAATTATCGAGGATATAATTCAGGTATATACACGAAAATACGAAGCCGGTAATATATATATATATACATTTACCTACAGCGACACTGGAGACCTCATCACAGAACATGCATACGTTTCGCTCGGCACTTTCTACTGGTTTTTATAGGAAAAGCATTCTTTTGAAATATTTCTCTTGTTTCTTTTCTCTAACTATGTCTTGATTACAAGAAAAAACAATTTACTTAATAAACGTAATCAGAGACAAGGCGTAACTGTTTAGGATTGGCGAAAACAGCATTGATCCGAACATGATACTGACTAGACTGTTCTACGGAACAAATTTTCTTTGATTTCCTCTTGGCCTGAAATTAATGCTTTCTATATGGACGGGGTTTGCTTTCATCACATACTTTTTGAGATAAAGGAACTATCGCATGGAAAAAAATAAGAGGCATTGGAAGACCCTTTACACTTTCAATCGTCTTCAATACGTTTTTACTCACCTTATGCATTAAAGTGGCGAATATTTGTACGCCAGTGTTTAAAGCCCGTTCGAACAAGTTCATATTATCGGTAAAACTTGTATAGAAATTGGGTGTGATGGCGTAGGAGCCAGGATTTCCTGATTTCGCTATACTTCCCGTATAAAAGCCGACGGTATTTATGTACATAAATGGAATTTTATATTGATGCACTAAGCCGAGAGAACATTCGGGAAAAGCGCCATCCAGTATTGCCAAATCAAAATTCCGATTTAATAAAGTCTGAGTTTCCGCATCATCTAACATCGCATCACAGGACTGAAAAAAAGGAAAAAGAAAAGCAAATCGATTTCTCTTTTCTTTTTTTTTTTCGTCTTTCTAAGTTCTTTCATCAATTTTGTCAATTTATCATTGATTTAAGCTTTTATTCTACTACGTGTCTTTCATAATGACGTTTTATCTTTAATGATTAATTGTTGCACATGTTTTGAATTTTTAAGCAATGCTATTAACAAAAGGTCTTTATCCATTTTAATAGAAAGATTTAAAAAAGACTGAAAACTTTTAAAACGCAATTTCACAACGTTACCTACACTTTCAAATTCTCTTTGAATTATCTCGAAATTTAAAATTTAAATCTAGACAAAGATCATTTATCTTTGAAAATGAATTGTAATCAATAAAACTGAGATGAATTGCGTGCAATCAGTTCACGTGCAACTGAAATGTTCTGTTCAATATTTCTGTGGCCTAAAAAACTTATCTACCTTCCTCAAGGAACTTCTTAATTCCTCTACTAATATGCTCAAGTCATTGTTATCTTTTACCAAAATACTTTAGAGTTATTGCGTGAAGACAAAATCTTTGTAAATTTTCTTGGAGTAAAGAGTTTCTCGCACTTTACTTACCTGAAAGGCATACCGTAGACCATCCCAGAAACTAATAGGCATTCGGCCAGACATTCTTGCCCCTAATAGATCCCAGTTTGTATAGTTTTGTATGTATTCGACCAGGCCAGCTGGTGTAACTTCGTGTAAGCCATTCATATGAAAATCTGAAGGAAAGCCGCTTAAAAATGTGATATTGTGGCCCCTAAGTGAAATTGTTGGGAACAACATATCTTTTTTTATATTTTATGTATAAAGTTATTATATATATATACGTAACGTTACAAATATTGGCAGTAGGAGACTTAAAATCCTTTCTTAAAATTATTTAATCTATCTAAGCTATCTTCGAGTTTGTTCGACTTTTAAATGTCTTACATCGCTTGGCTGCATATAATTCCTTACCTCTTTCCCTGATAAAACAACAAAAATTACACTTAGTCTTTGCCTTCAAAAGACTTGGTTTTCATGAGAATCCAAGAGCGTTAAAAAAAGTTGACCTACATGGATTAAATTTACGAGATATGTTCAGATAAAAAGGTGATATGTATTTATTTATTCATCAATGTCTTCCCCTCGTCCCCGTCAATTTAATCCCCCTTACCCAGCATTTTTTCCAATCCTCAACTATCTTTCAACATGCGCTTTTAACGTTATAGTCTTCATCTCCTTAAATGTGGGAAGACACGGTCCTTTCATGAGCCTTTTCAGTTTTGGGAACAGGAAAAAGTCGCAAGAGGCCAAATCCGGTGAATATGGCGGCTGAAGCATAATTACGACATTGGTTTTAGCCAGAAGATTACGAGCAAAGAGTGACTTGTAAACGGGCGTCTTATCGTGATGTAGCATTCACGAGTATCCGATTCTTTGATCCAATTTTTCAGTAGTAAAAAACCGCCAAGCACACAAAACACGTGCAAACACAGACCAAGAATGTAGAATTTAGATAGTCCACGAAATTTGAAAAGTCGCCTTTCTTCTAAACACACCTCGTATATATAAAGCCTAACCTTTTGTCAAATGCCTTGAATATTTCAAACTACCGACTTTTCTCCCGATATGTTAAAAACGGGAAAATTTCGATACCCTACATCCAACAAAAGTTAAGTGAGTCGTACCTTCTATTATACCGAAAGTGATTCTGTATGGATCTAAGCTTGTCTGTCCGTCTGTCGGCTTTGTATTCTTTTGTTCAAACTACAGCTGGCACTTTTTGGTATAGACCGAGCTATTGAAAACGGTTTGGATCGAACTGATTTTGCTAAACTGAAGCGCTGTCGGGTCGTGTTTCACTACAGCGTTTTTATGCGGTTTAAATGAAAACTTTTCATGCGTTACACTGGAAATGCTTCAGTGCAATCCTTTCCCAGTTTCATTCATTCCTCAATCACATATACAGAAGTGTGCCAAACTTCATTAGAGTATCTCTCAATTTATGATCTGTTGGAAACAAAATATATTGACGAACAGACGGACAAACCAACTGTAATTGGTTTAGGGACTAAATCTTAAATGATTGACATAATATAAGTTTGGGCAAGTCCAAGTTATTTTATGCGTTGCATATATCGAGACAAACTTAGTACACCCTTATAGCAAGTGAAGCATAAATAGTTTTCGTAACATGTGATAAATTGGTCAAGCCTCATTATCTTACTTTACAAAATGTTGTGTGTGAAAATTTAAAAACAATTTACAATAGAAAAAAACTTATTAAACGTTACCTGCTTATTAAGCCCTTAGCCAACTCCCAAAATGGTATTTTATGCGATTTAGTTCCACCCATAGTAACCATAAAGATATCAGCTGGGAAAGCTTTACTTATACAAGACAGCCATACTATGAAAATCACCGAGGGCTTCATGATGACGAGCTCGCTCTCCCTCTCCCCTCTTTTTATCACTCTTTCTCTCTCTCTCTCTGTCGCTATATTTCTGCAAACATAAAAAATTTTATTTTATAGAAATTCAAAAAATTGTTTAGTTTCTTAACGTAAAATGCTGTTCAGCAGTCTACCATACGTCGCGTACATGACATTTATTAACTTGACCAGTGACTGGTAATGACCGATCATAATACTCAACATATTTAGCCAAGTAACTAAGCAAGCAATTGCAACAAGAATTTTAGGCATTAAATAAAAAAAGAAACTGATTATATTAAATGGAAAACATATAGCACGTATGATATGTAGAAAAAAAAAAAAAAGTATTTTTCTTGGCAAAACAACAATCTAGTTGCAGCCAGTTCAAGGTAGTTTAAAATTGCGCATATGCACTCTGTACATGTATTACCATATCATTCTTGCTATTATATATGCGTACCACAAGCGAAGCTTAAACATATGTAAAAGATGAGAAAAATAATTACTTA
>NW_023998423.1:16635920-16656408 GCF_014805625.2 Glossina fuscipes | reverse complement strand
TTGTACAAGCTTCTATATCTAAAATGTTGTCCATTTCTATCAACTACCTCTGCCAACTTTCTCCCATCATATGATTATCGTAATAAAATAAAAACTCGGTTCCTGAAGCTATCTGCGGCAACATATGTTTTCCCGCTTTCCGTAATAAGGATGAAGGAAGCGCTGCTTAGGTGAGTCATAACTCATCGCTCGAAGCAAAATAAACGCAGCGTTTTTTTGCACCTCTCTATCTCCGCGTAATCCAACAACTCAATTACGTATCCGATAGCTTAAATATATTCTCCAAACCTTGTCAATACTGTAGGATCTTTTAAGGTAGAGTAGTTTGCTTTGGAGAAGTCACATCTAGCACTGAATAATATTAGTTATGCGATGTCTTGAAAATTGTTTATAACTAAGGAATTTGCTCACTATGCTCAGTTGTCGAAGATCCTAGAAATAATAAAAATTTTCATTCCTTCAACTGACATTTCCTTTTATCAATAAAAAATTCGTAGCGGCCCCAGAAACTGCCATAAAAAAGCCTTCATTTGCAGTTATATGATTTGTTAACTCTTGTGTTCCCTCATTCATCTAAGTTTTTACATCAGCCGGTTTCAAACATTTAGAATACTACAAACCTCTTCCATCTCTCTCTCCACGTATGGAGGACATTTCTTATGTGGCTGGTCGTGGTTCAGTTCAATTCCATTCACACATTGGGGATCACCTAGCGGCAAATTACATTATTATTTTCTACCTTCGTTGGACAATTATTCAAATTAGTCCTCTGTCCTTTCACCAATGATCTATGTACTACTGCTTGTGCGTGTCAGACTTTCCCAATGTTTATCAATGTACATAGAAATATTCATTAGGGACGTGATAGAGCGTAAATCTTTCTTGTGTAGCTTGGATAACAGAATCTACTTAATGACTGGCTGCCTATCTGTGTTTGTTTACCTTCTGAAAAGCAAACAAATTCTAAATCAAATTTTTCCTTATCATTTTGTTTTAGGCTAACTTCAAAGGATTACCAATCCTTGGATTGACTCAAAATTATCACAAAACTGGCCTTAAAACCCTAAGAACTTATAGATATAAGTGTATATAGCCTGCAAGCCGTGCGGTCACGATTCAATAACAGATTTAGCCTCCATTTTTTTTTATCATTTTGTACACCTTTTGAAATCTGAAGACACTTGGTATCCCTCAAAATATCGCATTCTGTATATAATAGACACAATGCAATATACGATGTATCTCCTCTTTTGATCTTGAGAATATTCTAGAAGAGAGTGTTATAGATAGAAAAACCCAGAGGTGATTACTTACACAAAATCATTTTTATATAAAAAATCTCAGAAATCGATATCTAAAATAAAAACACACACACATCACATTGGTTCAAACTAAATATTTGTATACAGCTCCTATTTGATCATATAGTTAAAAAATGTCTCTCTCTCTCTCTCTCATTTTTTAAAATTCTGTTCTTCAATTTTTAGAAAACATCATTTCCTATTCAGCTTTACATGCTTAAATGGATTACTTACAAAAACAAGAATAAATTATCTAAAGCTGTAGTTAAACCTCGAGATATTAATCTACGTAAATCATGAAATATCACAACATTTACTTAACAAACTTTTCTTTATTAATTTCAAGCAACGAATTGATTGCAAGCAACAACAAAGTAATTGGCTTTTATTTACCAATAGACTTGAAAACAATTTAAAGTAAATATTTTTATGAACACTCCCTTAAAAAAATTTCTATGAAAATCTATTAAGAATTTTTGGATTTTGTAGTGACATAGGAAGAGCAAACTTATGTAACTATAAATTAAAGGAAAGCCTGTCTATCTATCTATCTTACACTCTCCGAAATTAAAATGCAAAAATACCAAAAAAAGAAAAGTTGATCGGTCAAATTCAAATCTTTTATACCCACCATCGTTATCATAAAAAAGATCAAAAAAAAAGAAAAGAACTAGATTTTCATGCCATTAGTTGGGCGTCGAAGATTTTTTCTATTTTTTAGTTGAAATTTAATATACGTATATGTTGCAGTTTATAAGTAATGAGCATAAAACACGAAAAGCAAAGGTGTTCCCAATTTTTAATGCGTGTCCTTCGATAGGTTTTGACTGTTTGCAAATTCTTTTAGAAAAGATACCTTCCTTTGTGCGAGCGAGAGAAAGTCTATTGCAGACACTCCACACGGACAGGGTAGACGGACAGATGGACAGACGAGCACACGGATATGCTCATGTGCATTTCGAATTTGACATTGCCCAAGAATTTATATACTACACATATTGCTGTTTCAAGCCTGTTTCTATACATTTATAAAGTTTGCGGGGAAACAATGGATTTATAGTAAACTAAAATATTAAACAGGCGTGGTAAATCTTTCCCATTTTTGTACAAGTAGTGTAGCATCGCCCAAAGTATATGCGATCAAACTTTTGTAGATTTTCTATTCCATTTGAAAAACAGTGGTTTCTTTAGTTTACGTGAGACTGTAGATGTTTCCTTCGACCGATTTGACTTTGATTTTTCAATGTTTCTGCCAAATATGAAGTTGCTAGCTTCACTTTTAGCAGCCGGAACAATATTTACAGCAAACTCTACACAATCGGACAGACGGATGGAAGGACGTGCTGAAATCGATTCAGAATTTCATGCTCATCAAGAATATATATTCTTTAAACTTAAAGGGCAAGCTTCGTTCTGGGCATTGCAAACGTTTCGACAAAATGACTATTGTCCTTCGGCGGAGGGATATGAAAATGGTTGATAATTCATCCGTAAATACGCACTCATGATAAATATAATAAATAACGAAAATAGCTTCAAAGTAAAGAAATAAAAGTCCATTGAGACGACTACGATAATCAAAACGAGTAAAAACACTGTAGTGATGCACGCCCCTATAATATTTCACTTATCCATATGTCGAGATTTTAAGACAACGCGTTGTATGAGAAGTTTTCGAAAAAGTAGTCCAAGGCGAACTATTTTCAATGGCGTTCATCCTTGGGCCATAACACAACAGTGTACCAAACAAGAAGGATAGACGGATAGACAAGCTTAGCGCTATTCAGAAAATGATTCTGATGGTTCTCATTAGTTCTCCCAGGTGTTGGATACAACTGGCACAAATTTAAGACAGCCTTGTGCCGCAACTAGTATAAGGTATAAAAATCATAGTTTTTACATATACTATAAAACTTTCTAACTTATTACTCACTTTTTTATTGTCTAAAAAAAAAAAAATTCAAAAAGTCCAACAAAAAAATATAATTCATTTAATTTTGGAAACCATTATTATCGATTAAGAAAAAAAAAAAAAAAAAAAAAACAATTCAAGGCAGTCTCGCTTTTATTGCCAAATTAAAATACTTTTGATTTCTTAATATTACAGTTACTTACGTTAAAAAACTAAATACCATTAATTTTGTTTTGCTAAATTTATTTAAGCGTCGATAAGCACAACATAATATGCGTGTAATAGATGCGTGTTGCAACCAAAGCGAAATCGGTTTGTGCTGAATTTTTTTTCTTAGTCCTCTAGCGGTAGTAACTGTTCTTATTTTTTTATAATTGAGGGGAACTCCTTATGACAATGGCCGCAGACTGTCACAAGATCCTGCCCCAATATGCCAACGGACTGGGGTAGAGATTTTATTATTTTTGTAGAAATTCTTCTTTTTTTTTTCTGCACAATGGAAAATAGCCCGAGCTGTTCGCATTATACATAACAATGTGGGTGACCACGAGGGTCAGGTTGCCCAAAAGTGGGATTGCTCCTGGCAAAATGATGCACCCATCTGATTGTCGGGGAATGCCTTCATATCTGACTGCCCGGGTACGGCCCTTCGGGGAGTATCGTGCTGGCTATGGTTACTCCGAAGTTTCGTGGACAATTATCTAAGAGATGTTTAGATAAGTCGCAGTGAGCGAGAAAGTGGCCCCCTCAAGGTAGTAAGGCGCCCTTCAATGGGGATTGTCTTACTTCCTGAAGAGTCCCCAATTGAACTACACTAATTGCCGACGTTAAACTACCATAAGGAATCTGTACATAACAACGACTAGCATTCTACCCTGTCGCTCTGAAATAATGAAGCACATCTTTAAGACCTAAGTACGTCCAAGATTTTAGGTTCTTTCACTGAGCTTATCAGAGATAGGCTTAGCAAGCGAAGTATTTGTGTCCTCGTCTCTCTTTACCTAACAAAAGTATTTGTCAAATTGTCCCACATGCTACTTACTTAAATAAATTATATGATAAAGTGAATTTCTCTGGTTGAACGTTTAAGATTACGTGGTCATATATCTCTAATCGCAAACAATTTATTTCAGCAGATCATGTCAGTTTCTGCTTTGCTAATACTGTAGCGCGAGTACCGCCAAGTTCCATTTTTGGTCCCTTTCTGGTCATTTTATTGGTGGTCAGCAGGCGATGTCTGTAAATTTCTTTACCTATGAAGCAAATATTTTCTTTCTTTCCTAGCATGTATTAGAGAATATATTTTGTATAGTAACACATAACCGCTCGACAAAACTTATCTGTCATCACGATCTAAAGCGGTCTTAGGTCTCCTCAGTTCTTGGCAATGGTCTGCCTACATACTTGGATGGCGATTAGATATTAGATTAGCTTAAGTTTTCTGCTTCAGTGTAGATGGCTTCGAAAGTCTCTTCCATAGTATGCAGATGCAACCGCAGCGATATCTAAATAGGCTTAAAATCTTAATATCAAATACATACTAAGTTCAAAGACTTTGTAATTTCAAATTTTGATACGGATATCGTAAAGAAAGCAAATCGCTTGACTTGACTTGGCTTAACTTCATATATTTTATATATAGAAAGAAAAAAAAAAAAGATGTACAGAATTTCTGTTACTCTGCATACCGATAGTGTCATAATTGAACACTTTTGCGCGAGTGCAAAGCTTTGAAATTTTATTTTAAATATTTGCAAAGAAAATTCAAAACATTCTCAAAAATCGTATCAAAAACTTATATGTGTTAGAAGAAAATCTGCAACGATGTTGCCATGCATAGTATGATGAAAAGTATGTATAAACAAACCAAGCATCACATATTTCGAAGTCTTAAAAACTAACTTAAGCAGCTTGTCGTAGCTGTCGAAAATGAGCATAACGGCATAAGTGATGAAATCACAAAAACGAATATCTATTAATTGAAAATCATTTATACAAATCAAAAAAAAAAAAAAATATCAAATTTTTAATCCATCGTTATAACGCAAATTTATTTTCAATGCCTTTCAGTTTTTCAAACATCAATAATTATATAAATACTTAAACACTTAAAACTAAAGCTTCATTTTGAAGCATTTAAAAAAAAAAAAAAAAACGAAATAACCAAATTTATATATCCCACGGCATATATATATATAAAAACAAACAAAATATATAGTCTTTCAACAAGTGACGTCATCTTAAGTCAATCACTCAATAAAGTCATTATTGCACCTAGCTAGGAACGGGGGGTGTTTACTGTGGAAGAGGTTCTATTGAAAGCAAACATTTTCATCATTCGATCACTTTAAGGAGATCATGCATTAGGGCCATTGTTTCACGATCTAATTAGCGAGTGATCGGGCCTCGAAAAAGTTCTATTACGGAAAGTAAATGTTTGTCGTCATTCACATCCTAGATGCTTGATTAAAAAAAAAAGGTCAGTCAACATAACTCATAAAGCACCCATTCATCCCTTCATCTTAAGACTTGAACGTGAAACGTTTGCTAAAAACCTTAGCCAGCCCAAAGAACGCATTAAGCTGTCGCTCGTAGTTGGATTAGTTTTAAAGCCTTCCGATGTGACCTCCAAGCGTGAGGAAAGCATCATTTAAAAAATCATGATTTTGTTCATCCGTTCCCAATACCTAAACCAAAGCATCTCGAAAACTTTCTCAAGGTTTCACTGTGAATGTCACCGCAACGGCAGCTGGGCAGTTGACAATTGTGTTATCCAAACCAAATGAAACCTTCAATAGGTAAAGGTAGTCATAACAACTGATGCAATCGGCACGAGAAAGGGAGCAATATACCGGAAGTCATATATCGTTACCTTTCGCTCAAACTCATTTGGAATGCCCTAACCTCTTTCCCGCTATTATCAACAAGCGTTACTCCTTCCGGTTAGCACAGATGACATATCGTTTGTTTCTAAGTGGGCTTCTTCTCCCTACTATGCGTTTTTAGGAAACTCTCAACGTGCCCAGGATTTCTTCAGAGACAGAATCCTCCACGTGCCCTGAAGGTCTTCAGAGAGACAATCCCCAACATGCGCAGGATTTCTTCAGAGATGCAATAACGCACTAACGCGCTTGAAAGGCGGACGCAGGCCAATTCCTTAATTTTGTAAAAGCAAAAAAAAAAAAAACATATAATGGGTTGGAGGGAATGCTCTGTCGTATTTTATTCATATGAGATTTAAGATGATCTCCAACAGTTGTATGATGATTGCCTGACTCTTCTGCAATTTCTCGACTTGTTAAATGTGGATTATTTTCCAACATGGATCGCAAAACATCATTATCGATCTTGGATGGTCGGCCAGATTGATCACTATCTTGGAGGCTCAAATCCCCGGAACGAAATTTCCTAAACCATCTTTGACAAGTACGAACATTTACAATATCTTTTCCAAATACCAAATAAATTTTTACGATGCGTTGCTTCCTTTTTGGAATTCATACAAAATGCAGTGTCATAGATGCACTTTATCTACTGAGATGTTTTTCACTTTAAATATCACAAGTAAATGACGAACGGTAAAAAAAGACTCCTTTTATATTATACAGTAGCCCAAAAAAAAAGCAAAAAAAAATTCGAACGACTCACTGGCCAGATGTGATTATCTGCCTATTTAAAATACGACAGAACTTTCCCTTCAACTTATTAGAAGCTAAGAGCCAGCAACATGATTTAATAACCAGCAGACTCTTTTGACTAATTCGCTCACAATCTCAACTTAAGCTAAAAAATAAATGCATTTTATCCTTAAATCTATTTGGACCTATGCTGTACAATTGTGGAGAACAGTCGGTAGCTCTGATGTTGAAATACTCCAAAAATACCAATGTAAAGGTCTTTGTTGCACTGTTGATGCCCAACGGCTCGTTAGCAACAAGAATATTCAAAGCCTTTCTGCAAACCTAGTAGGTAATCAAATAAATCCTCTACGAATATCTCGTCAATGAGTTAAGAAGATTGACAAAGGCGTCATACGCTGGATCTTCCATTTGGGAATTAATTTATTTTTATTTCTTAAACAGTTTTAATGAATTTTCAACTTTTACATAGTTTGCATGAAATTTTTAGTCTTACATTGTAACCATTGGAATCTGTTATTTTTTCCTCACCTTGCCGTAAGGTGTACTTAATATTTTTTTGGGATAGATTGTAAATTAAGTATGTAATAAAAAAAACAATAT
This sequence comes from Glossina fuscipes, assembly GCF_014805625.2. NCBI lineage: Eukaryota > Metazoa > Arthropoda > Insecta > Diptera > Glossinidae > Glossina > Glossina fuscipes. Next base: position 16,648,954 of record NW_023998423.1, on the reverse strand, counting down.
TTCTCTAAAGAAGTGAATGTGTTTTATTTCAACAAAACAAAGGTGAAGCGATGCCGCCAAAGCATATGAAGCCATAACTCGAAAAGTATACAATGTACGAGCAATATATCAAGTGAGTGGATTTTGTTTTTTACAAACGTTTCATAGTAGCTAATGGGGACTAAGGGGTAAGTATTGAAAAAATTGGACTCAAGTCGAATGTAATTGCTTCCTTATTTTATTCAATCTTAATTCGCTTCAGGCTTTCATGGCAAAGCCTTTACAAATAAAACTTCAGCTTTGATAAGTCATTTATAAGTTTGTGAATTACAAACTGATAAAAAAACAAAAAACAATTTGAAAAAGAAAGTTACAATAAGGAAATACATTTCTTGACAGCCCAATAATTAACAAATATATAAATATTGCAAGCATTTTCAATCAATTTTAGGCGAAAATTAACACAAAATCTTTGTTAATTTTAAGCTTCACTTGAGTGAAATTTTTAAGTTACATTTTCGTTCCAATGTAAAGTTTTTGAGGTCATAAACCTGATAACGAAAGATGGGCGAACAGCCAAATGCACCAAAGGACAGTTCGACAGACATAGATAAATTGACCGTATAGATACGGACGGTTGGACAGACATGGACGGATGGACAGATATGAACAAATTTCTTCTGCCTTTGATGCTTTTAACGCACACATATGTTCTTTTACAGGGACGCCGTGGCAGAAACAAATGAAGGATATTTTCTGTGCTGGCTAAAAAAAAAAAAAAAATCATTTTAACTAAAATTTCTTTCTCTTTTTATTTTCTATATTATATGCATACCGGTACACTTTCAAATATTTCTCAGTCTAAATAATAAAAAAACTTTTGCCGAGACTTTTGCAAAGAGTAATGAACCTCTAAACTCTATTTACAGTAAGCGTTTCATACACTAGTGACTAGTGATTAAAGAAACAAAAATCATAAAAGTAATATTAAAAGCAGGCGGGGACACGAGCTATTGTTAGATACTCTGCACCATTCTACAGGTATTCATATAACGAGTTTTCAAAATAAGCTTTTATATAGAGAATGGTCGAAAAAGTGAACCGATCGCAATCATTTTCAATAGCCTTCGTCCTTGGACCAGAACATGCCAGTGTACAAAATTTCGTCAAAATATATTAAAAATTACTGCCTGTAGATTGAACACAAGAAACCAAAACAAAGAGACGGAGGGACAGACAAACTTAGATCATATATAAGACATATATAAGGAGGGGCACTATCTCAAGCCATTCTAGATGTCGCAAAGATCCGTATAAACTTAATATACCGCACAAATTGTGCAGGGTATAAATATTATTTACCAAGTAGTAAAAGAAATTAATACTTGAACAAAAAAAAATAATAAACAAATAAATAAAAATGAAATATGAGAAATTGTGCAAAAGTTATGAGAAATTAAACCTAATTCTGTTAATGAATTAAAGATAAAAAAAAATTGTTTTCTTTCTTCGTTTCTTTTTGGCAAATTTTTTTTTTTTTTAATCTTGTGTTTACTAAGAAATCCCGTAGTTGATGCAATACATTATTAGTTTTTATATTTTTTTATTATTTTTATCACTTTGTTTTTTTTTTTTTTTTTTTTTTGTAACATTTTACTGGATGTTATATTATTACGATATTAAGTGTGAACTAAAACCACAATATGTACACGTTTTATGAGTTAATCAGTTAGTCTTGCATCATGTCTTAGAAAATAACACAAAACGCTCACTGTATAATTTATACTCAATTAAATATTGACGGTTTGAAGTAATGCTGTGGTAACAAATTACTAAAAGCATTGACGATTACTTATAAATTCATTCATTTTTAAACATATATATATATATATATATATACGTATGTATGCTGGCATGCATGTGCATAACATGTGGATAGGTAAAGTCATGCTTTGTGTTTATGATGGCTGTGCAAGTGGAAAACGTGAAAACCGTTGCGCTTTCAATAACAGTTTCTTTCTCTTTAACTAACTAAACACCAACACGTATACAAGCACTATTTATATAAAAATTACATGTGAGCAATCGGACTTGTTGATGTTATGGATCACTACGGAATCTATTGGAAAACCTTAATAACAATTGTAATGTAATTAGAAAACTGAATGCAACCGTTAACATCTTTCGTAGTTTAAAAAGGAAACAAAAGAAACAAATCGCATCTTATTCACGAATCAAATTTTTAATAGCTACAAGTAGCTTTGGCTTTTCGCATTCTAGGACTGCAGTGTATTAGAAATGTGCTTCGATTTAAAGCATCTCGATAGCAATTGAAGCATAAATAAGTCTTTGTATTAAGGAGGGTTTCTTCACTCTCCTGTCCCACCCACTTTCTTTTCCACTTTCTTTCGTCATGTGGTTGATTTTCTTATATTTAGTTTAAAAATAGTCCCGTAATCAGCTACATTTGTTTACGTTAATTTAGAAACTCTAGCGTATATAACATTACTCAATAAGTTCGTAGGATAGCATACAGATGTACCATAAATTGACTATTGCCGAGTCGGTAAGATTCTTTAAATTGTCTGCAAAATAAATTTTTAATAGTTACTAGTTGTTTTTACCCTTTTCTCCCTGAAGAAAGGCAGCGTACTAGAACTATGCTTCCGCTTAAGGCGTAAATCATAAGTAGGTCTTTGGATGAAAGATCCTCCCTATCAACTTTTGAATGTTGTGAAGCTCAACAACCGATGGCAAAGCATCATAAATAAAGCAAGCTTTAATTCTAAAGGGAAACGCCATAAGTTCGCGTGTAAGGCAATTCCTAGGCGTTAATGCTATTACCGAGAGCACGTGGTAGCATTCAATACAGGCTTCATAGAGTCTTTAATTCAAGAGCAAAACAGCATAAATTGGCCATCTTTTGACCTGCTAACAGCTGAGGCTTTTCCATTTTTTTCAGTCTTGCTTGAACATAGGAGTTCAAAAAAACGAACACTTTTGTTGTGTACTTTTAGAAGCACGAAGACTACAATAAAAGTTGAAGTGGACAGTACTTTTGCCTAAGACTGTACAATGCACTATTGATAAAAGATATTATAGTTTGAAAACAGGCACAAACGTTTTCTAAATTCACTTTGAAAAAATCAATATAACAAGAATATTAATTAGCTAACCGCACGGAACACACCTCTAAACAAAATATAATTTTTTCATAATTGCACGAAACAAAGGACATCGACATTTCAATCCACAGTCAATACAAGTTCTACTTACCCTTATAATGATAACAGAAAAAAAAAGAAAAAGAAAACCACCTTAAAAAGCCGTTTCAGAGGACACTGCTAGCTGAGGATTAACTCTTTTTAGTTATAAGAAATATTTGTTTAAAAATAAGTTCGCAATGTCTTTAGCAAGAAACTAACGTAATACGTATTTCGTACTTTGGTTAAAAAATCCAATCAGCTTTACAAGAAGATCTCTCTCTCTCCACCTCTTGTGGCGATTCTAAAAATCGTCTCAAATTTAGCTCAGCTTATTTTCAATGCAATGCCTAATCTATTATTGTGTAAGATAAATATATATATATTTTTTTTTTCAAGTTTTTTAACTATTTTCTCATTGTGTTTTTTTTTTTTTTTTTTTTGAATTGTTATCATCGATCATATTGCATTATATTTTACGATATAATAGAGACAGCGTTATTTAGTCCCAATTGTCAATTTCTATAAATATGAATTGCATGGATGCAATAAATAACTAAATATGACCCTCTCTCTGAAGGTTTATTACTTTTCTACTAATAAGCATTCCATGAAAATATTCAAAGTATTTCGTTTTATCAATCATTACATATTATGAGCAATAAAAGACTTAAGACACAAACTTTATTATTATGTCGAAGGATGAGGGTAAACTGATTTTCTTAAAACGTTTGCAATGCCTAGAAGAGAGCATCAAAGATATATGTTCTTGATCAGCATCAAATTCACAATCAGTTTAAGTTTAAGGATGTCCGTCTGTCCATCTATGTAATGTCTAATCTCCTGGCCGCAGGAATAAACTTATTATTGACTTCAAATTTAGTAGGAACTTTTGAAGTTCTTGAACCCAGATTGGTATTAAAAACGAGCCAAATCTCTCCAAAGATACTCTTTCATTAAACTGGCTGTTTGTCAAAGGAATAAAAAATTGATTTTGTGACCATTACTCACAAACTGCAGCAGATAAAGCTACAAAAATGAAAAACAGTTGACTACACCTACCCAATATTATGGTATATCAAAATTTTGATTTTTCTCCAAAATCTTTATAATGCAAAAGAAGCAGTGATGAAAAGCAGCTACAAGGCATATAAGCTCTCGGCGAATTTTAAACTCGAATTGCGCCTAATCATTTCTGTCTATCCAACTGCATAGTACCTGCGGTCAGCATTTCCTACGTTTGCCTACGAACATTGAAGAAGAATTTGAAAGTATTTGGAAGGAAGGGTCAAAGGACACGCCTATACAACAAAAACGGTGAACATCTTTGTCTTTCATGTTTTTGCTCGTTACACCTAATGTACAATACGTGCCCACCCAACACTGTAGAGTGGGAAAATGTAGATCTTTTCCTTCTTTTTTTTTAGTCTTTTTTAGGATAACGGAAATGGGTATAAAAAATTCGTTCGTGGCCGAATATAATTTTCTTTATTTGTTTGTTTTTGTTCGTCTTTTATGTTATACTCACTCAGCTGCTTTATCGAATATCAAAACAATGCAAGAAACAAAAGAAAAACAACAATCATATTAATTGAATTAATTATAGCAAAAAAAAAAGAAAAAAAAAAATAGATTTAAGTTAAAGTTAAGGTTCGGTGTGTAAATAAGTGAATACAAGAAAAACTGGAAAACATTCACATTCGTAAATCTTGGATTTTTCTTTTAAACTACAAGTGATAGTCAAGGTTAAAATGTTAATGTTAAGCATAATGTAAAACGATTTGAAATTGAATTTTTGTTGTCTGTAATGGTTTTTATGTTGATTGCGATAAGCGATTTAAAATAAATTTCCAATTAACTTGTTGAAGACAACTTAATTGATATTTGATATTAGAAAGAAAGCTAAATAAATCAGAAATGGAAATGAAGTGAAATGAAAACTCAAAGCTTACAACACTGTTACTTATCCACTAAGTTTGAATGTGACAGCTCTGCACAACATATGATATGTACATGGAGTCCTTAGATCGCCATGCCATGCGATTCAACAGTCTTTTATAGGCGCAGTTCAGGCCCCTAGCTTATAGAGATTGTCCAACTCTCTGGAGAGTGCCGGTTACGCAAAATTAACCCATGTGCCATTGGGCGCCGTGAGCTAAAGTTTATAACAGGTAGTCACGTTAAATAAAAGGAACATATGTCTCCTATAGATTGCAAATAGTTGATTGATTAAAGTACAGTCGCTTCAAAACAAACCACATCACTGTTAAGGAGAATTATTAAGAACAATTTATGCAATTGAACAAAAAAAGGCATACAATATAAGAAACGTCATTACATTGTAATTTTTCAAAATGATGATGTGTGCGTGTTCAATTTCATAGGGCTTAACTCATACAGAAAACATTGTCTGCACTGAACTGCGCAGCCGTGAACTGTGCTGTGTTGTGATGAATGCATTATCTTTCACGCTTTATGCATCACAAATTACTCCTTTTAATTAACATTGATTGCAAACGATGACTTGTTGTTAAAAAAATAACTGCTTTTATAAGCAACCTCAAAAGGCCTAAGCTCACCTTTTCAGTTAACGATGGACAAGAGCTTTAAGAAAATATCTTCTGAACACTTTCTTCTCATGAGTTTATTTTTTACTGTAACAAAGAAGATACGACCTACAAGATTTTACTTTGAAACAGTGTTTTCTCTTTGAAACAGTGTTTTCTCTTTGAAACAATGTGATATCAAAAAAAAAATTTAACAAAGTGCGTATAAACTGAATGGAAGCAAAATTCTGATAAGTTTTAATCATGTACGTCTGTCCGTCCTCAATTGTATCTTATTGCAGCCTACTATTTTAATGTTGATAATTGTCTGCCTCACACCGTTTGAACACGAACACCCGAAACAACCGAACAGACAGACAGACAAGCCTAAATGCAATCAGAATATATGTTTTGGCTACGTTCTCCTAACGAAGCCTTTTCAATGCAAAAACGAGACATGAATATATTTGTATAGATCTACAAGATTTCTGCTTCCCTTTGAAACAGTGCGATGTGAAAAGATTTTTACAAAGTGCACATAAACTGGATGGAATCAAAATTCGTAGCACAGCATGAATCTCCCTACAATATATATTCCAATGTAGAATCCTGCGTTGACCAGCAGTATGAACATTTTCTATTTGATTCTTGTCTTCTATTCATAATTTTTACAAACAAAATTGTATCTCTTGCAACGATAATTCTCATATTACACGCGTTGCGTACTTTATATCCAGTGAATGCTTCCTATTATCCTATTCCTAGTATTACTAACACCGTCCCTATGCAGCTGACAATTTCCAAGTACTTATGCTTATGCTATATTTCTACCGATAAATAAATAGTTAAACAATACTTTAATGTATTAGACGTTTTTTTCTTTGCACGTGCTGTGCGTCAGACTGCTTGTTGTAAATTTTTCTGATATAAAAGCAATTATTAAATTAAATTTACAAAGACTTATGGCATATCTTAAAAATGGACTTTAATGACGCTATTATAACATAGCTAGAAGCTTATGAATAATATTGAAAGCTTCCAATAAAAACAGGGGAAAGACGAAATGAAGGGCGATTTTATCGTCTTTTCTAACTTTAGCGAATAGAAGAAAGTCAATGAGAGCTATAAGAGTAAAACTTTTTCCAATTTTGCTGGTCGTGGATTTGATTTTCAAGACAAGCGAGAAGAGATCACGGAAAAAGCGAGTCGTTTATTCGGATCAGATATTTTTTTTATTTTATTTTATTGTTTACTTAAGGCTTAAGTATGAACACAAATTGTAGAGCAACCTTGTTTTGACGTGGCAAAGCGACTTGTTAAAGCTCTCATTGACTTTCTTCTATTCTCTAAAGTTAGAAAAGAAAACCAAAGGAACACATCTTTTAATAATGGAGAATAAAAAGACGGTGTCGCGGACTGAACTCAAGATGAAATCCCAGAAGAACTCGATCAGTGCTTTTTAAACTAAACGCTGATCCCGGCAAAGGTATGTATTATCAAAGACGATCTACTTTGAAAGAAATCGGGAAAGTTTTCGAACTAAACAAAGACTTTTTGCAAAAACCGAAATTCTCGGAATTTGCTGATCAAACTGACAAAGATATCGGATTTTGTGAAAGGCAAAGAAACAAAGAAAACTTGTATACTTTTCGCAGTCCAATAATGGCTAGAAAATATTAAGAAAGTACCATAAGGGGCAGCCGGCGTGGTTCTTTTTTTTTATACCATTTGTTGTTTTTCATTTTTTAAATCATCCCTTAAATATTTAACAAATACAAAAATTACATTCGGCTCTGACTTGATCTTAAGAAAGATTTAGAGAAAAAAAAAAGGTAGGGTATTAAAATTCCGTTCTCTATAAAAGTAGATGCGCGTGGTTGATCTTTTTCCATTTTTGTAGAATGCAAGTTGAAATTTTTACTGTTTCTTTGTTGCACTTTATAAGCAATGAGGAAAAAAAAAAACCGGGAAAGCATAGAGTTTATGCTGCGCAGCAGACTTTTTGTTCTTTAACCGGTTTGGCTCATCTTTATCACACATCACACATCACACATGACACATCGCACATCACATCAATTTATGTGTTGCCGTGTCGGATAACCCTACACACATCGATTACAAGTATCGTTTTGTAATCATACCAGAAAATAATGGCTTGCAAAAGCAGAAAACGGTTTCTTGCGTTTCGGTTATCACGGGGAGAAGACATGTGTAAAAAGTACTTTTTAAAGTACAACGAATCCTTGTTAGAGCATAATTATCGTCAAACTACGTGCAAGAGGTTTCCACGATTTTATTAAATTTGAACTCAACGCTGGCGAGAATGCAGCAAACATCACACAGGTGGGAAAAGGAACAGACAAATAAAGAAACCTTTCGACCTGCCTAACCGGAGTCGGAATTTGATACTAATCAAGAATTTATATACTTTATGAGGTTTTTGAAACTTCTTTCTGGATGTTGGAGTAAATTTCAATATTCTATTCAGCATAGACCGGGCATGGCCGATTTTTTCCATTTTTGTACAGATGATATAGGAACACCAATAGAAATTTTTATAGATGTGTGTGCTCAATATATGACTTTCGAGCAAAAAATCAGGTTTTTTTTTCGTTTTTCAAGATTGAAGTATTCCTAGTGTATCTTATACTGTAGGCTTATCCGATTATGGCCCATTACCAATATCAATACCACTTACTTATCGGGCCACGTCACTACTCCACTGCAAACTATCACTTTAATAGAGCTTTTCTCGAAACTATGTCTCTCGTGCCTTCAAATCTTTACATACTGTATGCATAACTATAAGTATGTGATTGTAGTCTTCTCTAGGAAAGGGCATTACTTTTTACGATTGATTATTTTCGCAACTGATTTTTGATACATTGTTTGAAAAAAACAAAATTTCTGTTAACTAATTTCAACGCCATTTTTGTACCCTACACAAATTTTTATACAAAAGGTATGTATGCGGATGTATGCAACATCCATAAGGACTTGAGATAGATCTATCGTTTAATATACCGAATGATTCAGAATTACTTTCTGAATCGATCTAAGTTTGTCTTTCCGTCCGTCCCCCCTGTATCCTGGTGTTAGTATACCAATACACGTATACAAACGTATATAAAACTTGCCTTCCAATACATTAACAAGTTTTTCTTAAACAAATCGGAAAAAATATCCAAGAATTTCGTGCTTATAAAGTAAACTTTATACATACACAGACATACACGCAGGCGTTTATCCCTTAATCTAAAAATGAAGAGAAATTTGCTACCTTGGTCTGGTTGTAATCGATAAAGTAACGGAAAGTTCTTTGTTCACATGATCGGTACTTTTGCTTTTATCGATTAGCTATTAATTTTATCAAATATGCGTTTCGATCACGTAAACCATTTCAATATAAACATACTAGTGAGCAGTAAGCGTTTTGAAAACAAAAAGCACTTAAATAGCAATTACGTATCTACGTATACTCGTATGTGAGTATAATTTTGAAAAGTACGTGAAGATACGCATAAGCTTGTTATCATTCATTCATGCCCGCCAATCACATGTCAATAATAAAAGTAAAATTTTATTAAATTGACGCATGCATTATTACATAGAAATATGTTTTTCAAATATATATTCACTACTAACCCACTTTGCATTAAAAAATTTTCCATACTTTCTAAACCACTAAACTGAGAAGATGATAAAAAGCATTTAAATGCTTTTTCCATCGAAAATTTCCCAAAGATTATATTCTTCGTTGTCTTTCGATGAGATTTCTTGTCACATTGCTAACATTGGCTTACAAACACAGTCTCCTGCTTTTGAAAAGTTTCCGCAGCACACTTTAAATGAAAGCAGTGACGAAGACAATTTTGAGAAATAAACCGACCTAACCTTTAGATATAATAAAACTTCAAGTTATTATACCCTACGATACTTTTGGTATAAGGATGCATTAAGCTCCTGTGTATGTATGCAACAGGCAGAAGGCCATCAGATAGATCCTTTATTATAACGATCGATTTCTAAATCAGTTTAAGCCCGTCTCTCTCTCTCTGTTCATTCATCCATCTATGCGTCTGCCCGTTTTGACATCTTATGTTCAACCTGCAGGCCACAAATTTCGAAATATTTCGATAAAGTTTATAAAACTGACATGTTTTGGCCCAGGGACGAACGCTATTGTTATTACGATTTCGATTGGTTCACTTTGTTGATTACTTCCCATATTACGACTTATTTGGAAAAGTCGTTATTATTATTATTATTATTAATTTTGCCAGAAAAATAAATTCTAAGACTAAACTCTTAAAAGCACTAGCATCTAAGGCTATCGGCCTTTATTAAAAACTCTACCGCACTTGAGATTCGAACCCACGACCACTGAGTTGCTAGTCGAGACACTTGCTTACTAGGCCACCCAGGCGTATGAAAAGAAAAAAAAAAAAAAAAAAGGCGTTATATGAACGTAAGCTACTGTAAAATATTTAATGGGCGATCGTGGCGTACTATAATGCTCTTACTTGTCCTTAGATTAACTGTAGGGAGTGAGTAAAGTTTATCAAACGCTTGCAGCGAATATGTATTACCTTTAGAAGAATTTGAATGGATTTGTGCTCTTAATCGGTATGACCATTAGAATCAATGTAGTTCTACCGGCCTATTAAAATCAGATGCAAAAAATCTTTACTTTTTTCTACTTATCCATCTGCTGTACTATCACCTGGCGCAACTATACTGCGTAATAAAATGAAATTTAATTTTGCCTTCTTGCACTTGTACTTGTAACGATGACAGCTTAAGCTTATATAACGCATATTTAAGAGCAAGAAAGTAGAAACGCATAAAACGTCATTAAAGAATACCTCTTTCCCTTTAATTGTTTTTCTTTTCGCATCTTTGCTTTACCACATTTGCAAATATTAGAGTGCAAGCGCGCACAATTTTTCCCCTTCATCTCGATCTTTAAGGTGAACATCTTAAATTTTTTTCTACAAACAATTTTTCCATATGCCCTTCTATTCGCCTAAGACTTTCATAGTAAAGTAGATTTCTTTCAAAATTGAAGTTAAACTACTTCTGAGGTACACGTCTTATATCAGGCAATTATGGTTAATCAAACGGGCATTCATAACAGGATCAAGTCGGTGTGTCAATATTTTGAGACCAGCCAGAGCACTTTGTAAAATGCTAGTGATATCTATATATAGTAAGTATAAAGTTATACAGTCAGGAAGTACTTCAAAATATAAAAATGTAATGAAATGTATTCTTAACAAGTAAAAACGCTATAGCGACGCTACACGCCTTCGCTTAAAGCAGCTATTCATACAATGACTTTTCAAAATAAGACCTCATATTGGAAGTTAATTCGACCTATTTACCATATAACGCTTCCATTCACGTAGGAACGGTTATATGAAAACAAGTTCGAAAAACTGCCTCAGCCGATCCAAAGTTTTCCAACCAATTTGGAATGCCGAATTACTACTACATAACTACTTTTGCCGAGAAAGTTTGAAAATTTGCAAATTTTCGAAGACTTTCCAGCATAGGGCGTTATATAGGGAATGGTCGAAAGAGTGGCCCCATCTGAACCATTTTCAATAACGTTCGTCTTTAGGCCAAAACATGTTGGCGTACCACATGTCATCGGAAGACCTCGAAAATAGATGGACCTACGGACAAATAAACTCAGGGCTCGGCAACCATAGATAAATAGACTGACATGAATAAATTTATTACGGTATTCATGCTCTTCAAGAACACAGACGAGCATATTCTTTTGGAGGGTTCCCGCTGCAGAGACAAATTTATATAGCTTGTGTTGCCTAAAAAAAAAAGTATTTTTAACTAAAATTTCTTTTATTTATTTTATTTTGCATACATTCCTGCATACTTTCACATAACTATATTTCTCAGACTGTCTAATTAAAAACTTTTTTACTGAGCTCTTGCGAAATATAATAAACCTCTAAGCTCTAATTACAATAAGCGTTTCATACACTAGTGACTAACGAAATAAAAATCCTAAAAGTAACATTAAAACCAAATGGAAACACTACAGTGGGGCAGTGATCATGATTAAGGACATTCTACATTCCACAGGCATTCACGTAATGACTTTTTAAGATAAAGTTTTTCATAAGGAATGACCGTAAAAGTGGTCCATTCCGAACTATTCTCAACAGCTTTCGACTTTGACGAAATATTTCAGCTTGAACACAAGAAAGCAAAGCAAATAAACGGACAGAAGGACAGACAAGCTTCGAGAGATTCAAAAAGTGATTCTGAACCGATCGGGATAATAAAAGATGGGTCCTTCGAGATATTATATACATTCGCACAAACTTAATAAAGCCTTACGTCACAAGGGGTATAGGGTGTAAAAAGCTTATTTAATATGTTTGAAAGATTAACTTAGTCCGTTTTGCTAATAAACAGCTCACATTTGAACAGTCATATACTCGAAGATGAATGATTAGTCAGACATGGATATCGCAAGCCTTCTTATGAATACATAATCCAAGGAGATCGCTTCATACTGAACATTTTACGACGTTTCATAATCGTAACGACGTAATCATTATACTTCCGCTAGCAAACTGAGAAATGTTTGCTAAAAAATTTACATAAGAAAACCTGCTGCTGCAGCCGCTTTACACTTGATAAGTGGGTCAAAAGTCATTAAATTGTCTTCAATAAGATAACAGTTAACGACAACCGGCTTTCAAAAAGACAAAAAAACAAAAAGCAAAAAAAATTTCATAAATATTTCTACGAAAGAAAATAAATGAAGAAAGCAACAGTCTCCATAAACACGAAGACAAGTCAAACGAACCTGTATTAAATTTTTATTATTAAAATTGCACAGCACACACACAAGAAAAACAACAATAGCAAAAACAAAAAAATGATAGGGCAACAAAATTAAATTATAATAATAATTTTATTGTACACTCCTAATAAGCATTAAAATCAATTTCTTTTTTAGGTAAACGGTTAACGGTTAACGGTTTTCATTTATTTAATAACTTTACGCGCAAACGTTAAGCGAAAAACACGTACGTAACCTATGTAATGCAACAGCAATTGAATGCATATGCATGGACAGACGATTGATTATGAATGCAACTAAACTAAGATTACATAAGGAAAAGTTTGCTATTATTATTGTTGTTGTTGTTTTCCTTAAGATTATTTATTTGTTTATTTAGTTAGTTTATTAGTTGGTCAGTATCAGAGGATTTCTGATTTATTTGCACCAAATGAAGACAAAAAAAAAAAAAAAAAAAAAAAAAAAAAA
>NW_023998423.1:16633753-16635820 GCF_014805625.2 Glossina fuscipes | reverse complement strand
CAGCCGTAAAAAGTTAGACTTTTTAATTAAGTTTGGCTTTTATCGAAATGCAAAATAAAAAAAACAAAAGTAAAAAGGTTTTTTTTTTCTTTTCTTTTAAACCCAGTTATCAGAAACTTTCACCAATATTTTGCTTAAAAAGTAGCCACAACAATAAAAACAAACAAAAAATATCTTTTAAATCAAGTTTTGAATATTTTTCAACATACTTGTAAACTTTATTTTTTTTTTTATTTTCTATATATGTAGTTTATTTTTTTTTTTTGGTTAACTAATTTAATGAAATTTTCACGTTTTTTTTTTTTTTTTTTTGTATTTATTAACTAATTATCATTATAGATAATTTGTTTTTAATATTCTTTATTGGCTAAAAATTTCCGTGCACTAACTATTTTGCTTTATTTTACGCTTTTCATGTTTTTAATATTTTTTCATTTCTTTTTTTTTTTTTTGGTATTTTTGTGATTTTTTCTTATGTACCCGTAATTGCAGTTTCTCTACGTTCAGACAAAATTCAACTGATTGGTAAGTTACGTTAAAATGTGTCTGCGGCTTTTTGGTCACAGTAACTTTTCCTGAAAAGTTACCGATCGTTGGCTGTCGGTTAACATCGTCGTTTTGTCTACTTTATATTTATTTCGTAAATTGCTGCTTAAGGCTTTGAAAATAAAAGTTTTTAGTACAAACGCATGTATAATATGTTCCTGTATGCATGCGTGTATGCGGGTGGGTGGATGGGTGTGTGTGTGGGTGGGTAAGTGTTTTCGTCTGAAAATAATAAAAAAAAAGATCTAAACGACCTTCAAATTTCAATAGTGTTTTTCTTCTGTCTAATCGTCGAAACGATTACTATAATATATTTTGCTTAAATATCTTCGATAGTAGTAGAGATCGGAAAAAGACTTAAGCGAGAAACTTGTTGTTAGGAAAGCATGAAAGAAAAATCAATATAACGCTGTAATGTACTGTCATTTCTCAAAGAAATGATAAATTAAAAGCTTTTTTATTACAATCAAGCTTTTATTAATGCCAGCATATTATTGAAGAGCTTTCTAAATGCGCTTCTTAAACTTTGACGCTCTACAATGTAAAGTGTAGATAACAAAAAGGCTTTGGACGATTACCACGCAGTTAAATCATCAATCGATAATTGATTTGCAAAAACAGAAACAGCGTATAATTGCCCTTATAAGTAGGCATCAGAAATTCAAGTACTAGGCCGTTTTACAATAGTGTACTGCTTGTTTATACCCTACAACATATGATACAGGGTATATTAAGTTAGCGCGAACGTACGTACCATGCAGAAGGGCTATTTTATTGACTGAATCGATCTAAACCTGTTCGTCCGTCTAATGTCTCTCCGTATAAATTTGTGTTCAAGCTATAGATCGCAATTTTTTAGATATTTTTATGAAATTTGTTACACTGAACCAAAGACCAACACTATTGAAAATGCTTTGGATTGTCCCACTTTTCCGATCACTCCCCATATAATGAGCTATTCTGAAAAATCGTTATATGGGTAAGTAGTAGTATTTCGGCATTCTAAATAGCTGTGAAACTTTGAACCGGTTGGAGCACTTATTTCAACCACCTCTCATATAACCTCTCCTGCGGAAATGGAAGCTTTATATGGTGAAAAGGTGAAAATTGGCTCATAATAGTAAATTGACAAAAAAAATCAACCTTAGCGAATTTGAATCACGTTGGTCTATTTTTTGGATACCATCGCATATAAAGATTCTCATGAACCAGATGGGTTTATTTCTTGACCCCAATCCATATAAGATATCTCATGTGTAGTACGTTCTTTGAAAAAAACGCTTAATGTTTACCATGGCAATTAATTCATAGTAGCGTTTGAGCAAAAAAATTAATGCTATGTAATTTAGATCACCTAGGTCTACATAGGCGTTATCAAGAAAAGCAAGCTCTTATATGAAAAGAGATTCTAATCATGAAAATAATGTCTACTTTTATCAAAACGAGCGAATAACTGTAATAAGCGAAGTGGCGTAGGTTACATAATTGTCGATGTTGCCCAACTTACTCTTACATGTTTTA
>NW_023998423.1:16540662-16633653 GCF_014805625.2 Glossina fuscipes | reverse complement strand
AAAATTAAAATTTTTTATTCCTAATCAGTACTTCTAGAGCATAGAGTTCCATAATGTCACTCGACAATTTTTCACAAAATGCAATTCTACTCGAGCAAAACGTTGGAGTTGCCCTACATTCCATTCTCATGGAATATACTGCAATATAATAAAATTTTCAATTCTTTTTATTTGATACCCATATCGATTGTATCATTAAGAAATAATTATTCCACCACGTCGTCGTGTCCGCCATGTTTATTTTAGAATTAACACTTGCAGGCAGATAATGTTCATTTGATTATTGGAGTACAAAACAGTTTTAAACAGTCTGTCTTTGCTAGCTTGTGATTAGCAAGCAGTCACTTGGTGCGAGCATGGCCGAAATTTCAGCAATCTATGAGCAAAAATCCACAAATTTTTGCTTAAAGAAAGACAGTGGCATTCACTTTACGCTTTACTACAGGCAGTTGTTTTGACTAATTTGGACCATTTACTATACCAACTTGCGTGCAGAAGCTTTCAATGTTTTTATCAAACTTGAAGTCGATATCTTCATTTTTGCAACAAGGACACGCCATACAAATACACAGGTGGACAGACATGGCTTAATCGATTCTAACCAAGAATATATTTGTTCTTTATAGGGTCCTTTTGGATGTTGCAAACTTTATAACAAAATGAATAACACCTTTTCCCCACGACAATGGATATAAAATGGATATAAAAGTCATCCCAATGAAATCAAAAAAAACCATTCCATTGTAATTTCGAAAACCAAATCTTTTTTAATAGCATTTAGATATTTTTATTCATTTCAAGCCAAAATGTTTACATCGACATCAAAAAAACGCACGTTACTATAATATGACATTTAATTCTATGAATACCTGATCTGATTAGTTGGCATGATTATGCAAAATCAGTTTGGAAATAAGTTTTTCAGATAATTACTTGCAAAAAGCGTAAAAGTAAATACTAAGTGGACAAAAAAAAAAAAAAAAAAAAAAGGTTTCGATCCTTCATAAAGTAGCACAATACTTAATAATAATTGAGACTTAATTACAACGAAGTTATAATTGGTAAAAAAAGATGAAAAATGTATATATAGATCATAATTCTATAAAGTTCTATTAGATATATTTAAGTTATATATGATGATTTATTCAATGATTTCGCCGTGAATGTCGTAAGCTTTTCTCAATTTCGAATTGACGTAAATCAGTACGCTGTAGAAAGTCTTGACGTTCTAAGTACCTATAAACATACAAACATACAAACATAAATAGAAATGAATTGTTTTACAAATTCTTTCACTTACCCATCTTTGCCTTTATTAAATGTTTGCAATTCTTCTGCAATTCCTTCGTCATGCTTGAAAGAATTCCAATCCAACTTTGTTTTCTCCAGTACAGAAAGTTTTTTCTTTTTACCAATTTGATTGAGAATTGTACCCAAGCCACTACCCGATGAACTGCTTCCGCTTAAAGAAGATGATTGTCTTTTCAAGCCAGCTCCCGGCATTATGCGTCCAAACGGTTGCATTTTAGGCGTCGCTGTAAGGGCGGCTCTATTCTCCTTCTTACTGCTACTGCTATTCAGATCAATTTGTTTCTGTATGCGTATCTCTTCACCTGCAAAATCCATTACTTCCGTTACAATTAATTTGTCTTTGCTCTCAGTTGTATTTTCTTGAATTGTTTTCATTTTAGATTGTTGTTCGGTCATGTCTACTGGCTTTCCCTTATCATTTATTGAGGAACTGGTTATATTGGTGGCTTCTTCATTCTCTTGCTTAGATGTAGGCTTCACATCGTTCAAAAAATCTGCCCATAAAGCATCAGTGCGTGTTTTATCGTCTTCGTCCGACTCCAAAGTTACCTTTTCTGATAGCGATTTGCCTTTGCTTTCACAAATTTGCCTTGTATTTGGACGTTGTTTGGAAATTTCATTCTTTGTATTATTTTTATTTATTTTTTTAATTTTTTTCTTTCTTGTCTTAGCTGTGTCGGCTTTGGTGGAGTTGGTTTTAATTCTTTCTTTATTATCGGAATTGTCGGAATTGTCTTCAACTTGATCTTCATCAACACCACTTTCTTCTTCCGCACTTTCTGCTTCCGCTTCATTTTCCGGACAAAAATCTTCATCGCTTTCATCGCTATCCGATATATAATTCTCTGCTTTGAACATAATTTTTCTTTAAGAAATTTTTCAAAGAAAATTGGACGGAGCGACGTATTTTCTTTTTTCACTAAATTGACTAAAATGAAGTGTTGAAGTGAAAATAACAAACCGGAACGAAACAAAATAATCAACAACGATTGCATGTTACCATATTCATACAAAAATAACAAACCTAAACAAAACAAAAAATATTAATTTGGCTGTGAACTAAATGGAACATAGGTTGATAATAATAATACGATCTCTTTATTATATTCGAAGAATTATATTGTCGTAAGAATAAAAGCATCATTTTTAATTCCTAAAAACTGTTCTAGTATTAATTTTACATGAGATTCAAGGGGATGTCGCAGCTAACTGCATTAAACTTTCTTCAGAGAATTTTAAAGTGAGAGATGGAGTCTGCTTCATTACCCTACTTCCGAGGAGCAGCATGAGAAAGCCGGCGAAACTCTTGTCGGTCGATTTTGCTTGTTGGCTTCAATCGGAGGCAATCCCACGATCACGCGGCGGTGCAGAGTCTTTTCATTTTTTCTTCACTTACCTTGGTGTTGTCTTTTTCCGCTGATGGATAAACTTATCTACTTTCAATTTAGAATCCGAGTTCTTTGCAATCAATTTAGTTACTTATTTCATCTCTCATATTGACGATAGCTTGTTCGTCTTCGTTTTTGTAAATTGTAAATAGTAAATAAATGCGCTTACCGCCAATGCTCTTATATTACTTAAGGTTACACTTTTTTATACTTATTCCACAAACTTTTATTTATTTAAATTGTTTATATTTATTCAACTTTTATTATCAAATTCCTTACTTATTTAACTTATGAAATGATATATATCCTAACCCACTTTTTTTTCCTTAAACTTTTCTAATGCACTAATATTTTTTTATAATTTTATAATTTTTTGGTTTTTTTTTAATTTAATTTTATATATATTTTTCACCTTCGTCTTCTAATCTTTTAACTTTCTTATTATTTCTTTAAAATTGTTTTTCTGTATTTTTCACATCGTCGAACTTTTTTTTACACTTGTGAAGTAGTTTTGATTTTTCGCTAAGAGCCGTTAGGTGGTTTTTTCCTTTACATGGTTTATAAAAAAAAGTACCATGTATTGTGAATAGAGAATGAACAGAGTTGCTTTTAATAAGTCTGGAAAAAAACACAATCAATTCCGTTAAATGAGAATAAGAGATGGAAAAAAGCGCAATCAATTCTGTTAAACGAGAATAAAACACAACCAATTCTGGAAAATGAGAATAAATGGTGGAAAAAAACACAGCCAATTCTGGAAAATGAGAATTTGCTACGTTTTTCAAGCGGAATGTTATTTCGAAAGAATTTCTTAGAGTGTTCAAAAACTTACTATTGGTAATAAATCAAGACTGCTGCATATTTTATTTGCATTAAACATTATTTACATATTTGTTTTTAAAAAGTTATATAAAAAAGCAGAGTAGTTCATTTCTAATTCAAATTCAGTTGTCTTATACGTGACCATCACGACTCACCAAGAAAATGAAGAAGAACAAGTATCTTACACCAAGAATGAAAACAATAACAAGCATCCTATACCAAGAAAATGGACAAGAACAAGCATCCTACACCAATATACAGCAAAGCAAATTTTACTGTCAGAAAGTAAGATGTTACCAAATACTTGCCATAATGCAAAGGCTACCATTCTACTTAACTTAGTTTTACGGGATTTACCAAATATTTTTGTGGGAGTTTGCTGAAAAAGCAAAGAAATCGTTTGAGGACTTTTGCCGATGGGTTTGCCAATTAGCATAGAGTATTACGTTCGTTCTGCAAATAGCAGAAAATTTGGCTACTGTTTTATTTAATTTGATAATAAAAAAAAAATTATGGCGGTCTACTTTTAGACTAACTTGTACAATTAAATATGTTTAGTTCGCGTATTTTCCAAAACACTAAACATGGTAGAAGAGCCAAAGCGACCAAGCCGAGGAAGAAAAATCGGAAACAATTAGGAAAACATTAAAAAGAATAGCAATTTCTCTTATATATATTTTTATATATATTAATAAAGCTATTTTAAATATATAATAAAGCTATTATATAAATAAAGCTATTTATATTTAAATATAAATTAGACACCGCATCTGCTCTACTGAAATTTTTATGTTTATTTTTTATGTTGTGGTAATCACGTATGAAAAATTTTGCAAAATTAAAACAAAAAATCTTTAATCAAATAATCACTAGAATAAATAAATAATAATGACATACACCAAGTCTAACCCCAATTTTACTAAGGCCCAAACAATGAACAAGGTTTTCACATTAAGCCTTTCTAACACATCGCAGCGAATTTTAGGTTGTTAGTTTGCTGAATAAGAGAAGAAAAAGAAGATATAAAAACCAATTTAATTCGAATTTCTTTGTAAACATAATGTCACACAAAGTTGCACACATCAGTTAAATTGAAATATTTTCTTTCTTACTTCCTGGCCTTATGGAAGGTCGTTAATGTTAGCTTAGCTATAAAGATATGAAAAATGAAAATTGGCTTTTCTTATATTGCTAAGAACTAGCAAATCACTCTGGCTTCGATATACAGATGCTCTTTAGCTGTGAATTCTCAATATCTCATCCGTAAGGACATAGTAGATTGTTTTGACTTAGTCCATGAAATATCAGAAAAACCGAAAAATGGAGCAGATGCAGAGAGATATGAAAGAAGAGGAACAGCATAGAGAAATGCGTAAATGCCGTATAGATATCTTGTACTAAACGAAAGTTAAATTTTTTATTTCTTTTTTACTTACGTAATTAAATTATCGTAATTTTTTTATGGTTCTTTTTTATCGTTTCGTGTTGATAAATGCTTTCTTAAAACGTCGCATTAACAAATAAAAGTGCCTCTGTGAAAGCTATCTAAAGATATTTGATTTAAACATGAAATTAGGCAATCGTCGTAGAATTTATTGCAATTATTGTCCTCCTGCACCTACACTTACTTCAACAATATAGTTGTGCTTAATGTATGCAATTCAGAACCCTTTCAGAAACAAATATAAGCTATAATGCTTTAATAATATGTAAAAAAGTCTTTATAAATCTTAATAAAATATTTCTATGTAATAAATAGAAATGACCAAAATAAACTGAAGAAAAATAGTTAGATCCTTTTTCTTTATTTTTTTAGTTTAGTTAGATATTTGTCTGTGTAGTTACGTTTTTTTCGCCCAAGCAAACCTTTGAAATTTGAGAAAAAAATGCATTATTTATTTTCGCTCAGTGCACTTTGAGGTATGGCAACTCCGTTTCTATGTTGACAAGAGTTAATAGCTGTTTTTGCTGATAGGAGAAAATTGTTTTTGTGAAAAATAGCTAAATTGTTTTCCCCTATTTCATGAAAAATTCATTGAATTTTCAAAGATTTAAACATCAAGAAAAGCGTGAAAACGTCAATAAATATTCACAATTAAATAAGATTAACGAAAACGGAAAGAGTACGCAAAAATACGATAAAAAAGTACAAGGCGTATGTTATTGAACGGAGCACATAAATGTATAAATAAAGAAAAAATACAATTTTCCGAAGTTTTTTTTTTTTTTTTGTTCAAAAAGTATTGTTTCAATGAACAACAAAGATAATAATGGATTGAAAATTGGAAAAGAAAACAAATAAATGAATGAATAGATTGATTGAAAAAATGTAAAATGCAGTTCAATGAGTTCAACGTTGATAATGAAGAGAAGTTAAGGCGAGTGAAGGCAATTTAAGCTGAAGGAGACATTTAAGGTTAGTAATGTGTATTTTCCTTAAAAAAAATTTAAAAAAAGTAATAACATTTATTCATCATTTTATAGACTTTATTTTTTAATAATGCAATATATAATTTGTGGCTTTGATGTGTTAGAGAAACGCTCCAGCGAGCGTAAAACTTATCAACAACACTACGCTTGCAACTATAACTGGAATATTGTTTTAATAGATAAACAAAAATCTAGCATAATAGAACATAACAAAATAACCAGCCGAGAGATTTGATTAAGAATTCAACGAAAATTTTGTAAATATATTAGGAAGAAGTATTTCATAAAGAGTAACAGAAACAACAAGGGAAACGTTTTGCCAATTGTAGTTGTAGACCACAACGCAACACTTGTGATAAAACAGTTGCAATATTTTTATTTAGAAGCAAAATAAAACAAACGAGTAGAAAAATTTTAATTACCCAACGACAACAGACGTAGCAATAATCACGATTTTACGGCAACTAATCGAACGTAAAACCTTACAACTCTTCGCCGTAACATCCCTTACCTGTTCATTAACAACTATCACCACCACCTCCATCACAAATACCGCAAATTCATCATTAACCGCCAAACTGTTGTCACTACTAACGCAAACATTTTACTATTCACCATCAAAAGCATCATTCAAGCAAAGGCAATTTGTAATGTTGTCTGACCTCGATGATTCCGATGAGTTGGACACCATTGCAGATGTTATGGGTCTTCGTGCCCAGAAGCCTCTCAACACATTTCGTGAAATGTGGTATCACATATTCTTATGGGCATTATTCTCTTCAATATTCATACACACTTGTGCCGCTTTGGTAGCCTTTGTAACGCTACGCAAACATAAATTCGGTCGCTTCTTCTCCATATTGATATTAGTAATGGGCTTTCTATCGCCCGCTGTTAGCGGCATTATCAGTAGTGCCGTTATAGCATTTGTGCATCGTGCCTCTAGCTTACCCATGTCTCCTATTATTGCCATGATCTGGGGTATGGGTCAAACAATCGTTTCGGCCTGCCTAGGTTTTACACGAATACTGGCTACGCTGTAAAACATTGTTTTACGTTCATTTTATTGTTTTTCTTCGTTTTGTTTGTTATCGTTCCTCCTTCGTATTCCTTCCTTTGTTGTATAATAGTTATGATAAGTCTACAAAGGCAAATTCTTTCTCTAAATGAACGGAGAATCATTTTCATCACATATATATGTATATTTTAGAATACCGCTTTTTATTATTATTATTATTATTATTAAGTATAAGCTTTAACTAAAATTATACATTCACACATGAGTACATACACGTATATAAACATATAAGTTCGTTGCTGCACGAAAAGTAAAAGTAAAACAAATGGGAAAACATTTATACATAAATAATAAAAAGAAAATTATTCTAAAATTGTTTAATAAGTGTAGAAAATTCTTATAAATACACTCATATACACATACATGCCAATCTATTGTTCATAATCTCATTACGTAGTTATTATAAAAGATCATTAATCTAATTATTCTTTTTTTTATGATTAATGATGTCTTTTATCTCTGATAAAATACTATCAAAAGAAGTCTTGAATAAATGAGAAAACAATTAAAGAGATTAATTAAGAGTTAATATGTGAGTTGAAGTATCCACTACCAGTATATATATATATATGCATACATATACACGCAGTATATATATATATACATAAATAAATCTGAGGAATAAAACATTCAATATAGTTATAATAGAAAAGAGAATCTTTTTTTTATTATTATTAATTCCGAACTCCTTCTACAATAAAATCTCAATTAGAACAATCGTCAAAAATATTTTTGTCTCATGCGATTACTTTATTGATGTAAAATCTTTCTCATTAATTACAATAAACTTTTATTTGCCGAGCTGGGAATCAGTCTCTTCGAAAGGCATATGTTTGCTTTAATAATCTACGTTTCCAAGCTGAACCACATTAAATACATATGAACTCTTTAGGGCCCACCATTAAATACCCTACAACACCCTACTGCTATTCGTGTATTAACAGGGAGTTATATGGAGTGTGATCGAAAGAGTAGTCCCATCTGAACTATTTTCAACAGTGTTCATCCTTGGGCAAAAACAAGTCGGTTTACAAAATTTCTTCAAAATATCTCAAAAGTTGCAGTAGATTGAACACAAGACAAGACGACAGACAAAAAGATAAGCTTAGTTCGATGTAAAAATAATTAGTAAAGGGTGGGTCTGCCTTAAGTCCTCGATGTTGCATACCTCTGTTCAAATTTAATATGCTACTGGATCCCGAGTGCATTATATAGTTTGCATAAAGGTAGAGGTGGAAAGTGTTTACTTTGTAAGCTAACATAAAATATCAGAGCCAAAAAAGGACTTACGGCCTTGAACAAGACTTCATGTTCTTCCATACCTAGATTTTGCGAATCTTATAAGGCATACACACTATTCCTCGGCCTTAGATCCCGTACGATCTTGGTTAATGGCCAGTGATCAAGATAAAAATTATCCTCGCCCCTTAATCCTAATACGTAATCAAGCAATGTTGAACTGATAGCCATAAGATCGGTCAATTGATATAGTCGTAATGAAATTAATGTTAAGTTAAAATAACAAATTTGCTTCTCACTTTAAATTTAAAAACTATCAATAGCTGGGAAATTGGACTTCAGAACATTCCAAAAATCTCAAAATATATACGTTATAAGCTATGCAACTAATGACAAAAGTCGGCGTATAATTTAAAGCAAAAAATAATTAGATAGTCAATAAGTCCATAATTTATTTAGTATATATATGTACATATACCAGGCGATGGCCTGAAGGTCTTCCTTCAGTCTAGTCTTTCGACTAGTTTAGCTTTTAGTTCACTTTACAAAAAATCATTAACGTAAATATTTCGAAGATTAATGATGAAGACATGGCCGCTCACAGTTATATACATATATATTATGCGAAGATTGTGAAGATAAATCGATTTCGAAGAAAATATGACAGCTAAGATGGTGGGGGCTTACGGTGTTTGCAAATACATTTCAAATGAAAGTCAAAAAGTTAATTTACAAGATATATAGAAATTCTGATTAGATATCTGAGAGAACGCTTCATTCGTCATTGATTTAAAAAAATCAGAAAAATTTTCTTTCTATTCACTGAGATAAATGAGGCTCACATTAAATTGCAGACGAAATGTGTACACGTTTCACTAGCGTCGAAATTCTGATCCTGTCGTTTCATTTCATACCCTACACCATTGTATATATTAAGTTAGTGCGTGCGTATGTAAAGCGCAATAAAATAGATCCACGTTTTATAATACCGATCAATTCAGAATCATAATGTGAATTGACTAAAGCTTGGCAGTCCGTTTGTCTGTCCGATGTCTGTTCATATAAAATTGTGCTACAGGTCGCAATTTTGGAGATATTTGGATGAAATTCAGTGAAGTGACGTGTTTTGACTCAAGGACGAACGCCATCGAAAATGTTGCGGATCGATCTACTTTTTCGACCACTCCCCATATAACGCCCTATTCTGAAAAGTCGTTATACGGAAGAAAATTATAATTTTCAAAATTTCTCAGTAAAAGTGGCTAAGTAGTAGTATATCGTCATTCTAAATTGCTGTAAAAATATTGGACCGGCTACAGGAATTTTTGAACGCTCTCCTGCAACAAAAACTAAAATTCTTACGACGGATAGATAAATTACCAAATTTAGATCATATCTCGACTTATTTTTTGGATCCGACATTAACAAGGATTTTCACAAAAATTTATGCTTTACAGAGCAGAAAGGTTGAAGTTTTAATATATATTGATGAAAATTGACACATAACATTGTGTTACACAATGTGGTGTAGGGTACTGAAGGGTCGGCCCTGCCGGACTATGATGTGCTCACTTGCGCAGCACGGTGAGGGCTAGAAAGCCATGAAAAAAATTAAAGACAGGAAGAGATAGGGAGGTGGTGGGAGGGCAGCCTAATGAAGAGGAGATTGCCGCACTGAGATTTCAATCCGCGAACACTGACTTAGTAGTCGCGATTTTTATTTACTCTTAGCTATTCATATGGATCTAGCCAACATCGGGTTGTTAAAGTCTACAATTACGACAGATATCTTTTGCAGATGACACTCAACTATATATAAATTTGACTTAGTTTGTAAAATGCGTATTAAAATCGAACGTGGCATACCCTCGCATATTTATTTCCATTTATTTAATTTGAAAGTTTTTTCCTGACCTTTAGTGGGATATTCATTGTATTCACTCTTTATAAAGTTTCATATCGGGCTGCATTGTTTGGGTAACAATATCCTATCATATCAGTATTAAAATTTAGGTATTCAAACAAGTTACATTAAATCGTTCTTCTTACTCGCAAAAACAACACAATTAAATAAATAAAAAAAAAGTTTTTATTTCTCCCGTCAATCTTTTTTTTTGTTTTCATTTTTTTTTATTTAGATTTTAGATATTAGATAAACAAAAACATTATAAAAATCGTATAAATTCGATGAGTAAAAAACTGGGAATTAATTTAAATTAATGAAAACGAATAAACAAAAATTAGCAAAATTACTTTATACATAAATAAATGAATTAAATAAAAATTAAACGCGTAAACGTGATTTCTTTTCTTAAAACATTTTAAATAGTTTATCATATATTTTTCAATTAATTCTAAATAACAAAAAAGGAAAAAATATTATCAATAATAAAAGTAGTTGAATGAAATAAAAAATATTTTCAAAATAAATAAAAAGGGACCTAAATTAAAGTATCTGGATTATGGGTCGTGTATAACAACTGTAATTTGCTTGCTAGAACTTGGCCGATGCGCCTGTCGGTTTGTAAAGCTTGCAGACCGCTACGTTTAATCTTCAAATCAGCAAGTTCCTTAACCGCATCGGGATTGTTAGCAAGATCTTCCATTAACGTTTTTGGGCAACTATACTTCTCAATAATTGTCTCGGCTACTTCCAAAGTTACTAAAGGTAAACGATTTAAATGTTGCTGAAATAAACGTCGAAAACCATTGCAGCCTTCTATTTGTACGCATTGCTTCTTATCGTTTGCTAAGAACTTTTTAAATCCACTCAAGGGTTCGTTTTTTTGTTTTTTATAAGGCGCTTCAGCTATAGCTTTGCTTAAACGCTGCAATTCCTTTACGAGTTCCGTCATATCTTTGGGCACTTCGTAAACTTTTAGTTGATGTAATATTTGTAATTCTAATAACGCTTGAGTTTCTCGATGAGATGGCTTCTCCGTTGGCTTTAA
Organism: Glossina fuscipes; assembly: GCF_014805625.2. Taxonomy (NCBI): domain Eukaryota; kingdom Metazoa; phylum Arthropoda; class Insecta; order Diptera; family Glossinidae; genus Glossina; species Glossina fuscipes. The sequence goes on along the minus strand of NW_023998423.1, from coordinate 16,622,434 downwards.
ATATAAAATAATATGTTGCTTTCCCGGGTAATTATACTTTAGTTCATTACTGTATTTCTCCAAAAGATCCATTTTAATTAAATGCTTCAACTCGCCATGTGTTAGGATTCTTGCTATGTGCTCTTCTAATTGCCATTCCTCACTCAGGCCTTTAACTTCTTCTGGGTCGAGAATTAATTGCCCGGCACTGCGCTCCCATACTATGCATTGTTTAACCGGTAAATTCCTGAGCTCATATTTTAAATCTAAACTTTCGCGTAATGTTCTTAACAAACTCTGACCAAACGAAGTTGATATAAGATGTATATCTAAGACTAAGCGGACATATTTGAGACATTCACCCGGTTTTAAGCGTTTCTGTTGATCTCTTATAGCTTTTTTCAATAACTTATCATTTGAAGTCATTATCAAATAAATCTTCACAATAAACAATTGTTATAATGGAAATATATCATCGAACTATTTAAATATTGTTTGATTTGTTATTGTTTATAGTTTTGCACACTTAAATCAAAAAAATATGTTGTGTTTTCGATGACCGCACATTTTTGCTAAAATTTATCGATTGGTTTAATCGATAATTGTTTGACTCACTGGGCAGCATTGCGGGGTGTTATATTCTTTTAATTTGCTTACTTGCAGAAGAAGAAGAAGAGTTTTGTTTAACATCTAAAGCCGTGTAAAGTTGTTGCTGCGTATTCTAATATTTGTTTGAGAGGAATAATAGGCAGCATCATTTGTTTTTGATCGAAATTAATTTGCACGTGCTTGTTTTAAAGAGTTTTATAAGTTAAAATAAATAAAATTACTTTAAAATGTATCTAATGTACACTTTGAATGAGCAAGGTGAACGTGTTTACACCTTGAAGGTAAGTATTTCCATTAAAATTCACTTTAAAAACGTACCGTTTACTCTCACACACTTTGATTGCAGAAACGCACTGAAGATGGAAGACCCACAATTTCTGCACATCCAGCACGTTTTTCTCCAGAAGATAAATATTCTAGACATCGCTTAACAATAAAGAAGCGTTTTGGTTTACTTCTAACACAGAGACCTGAACCCATCTATTAAATTATTTTAATTCGCAGACGAAATGCGACAAAATAGAAATAGTACTCTCTATCAAATAAACTGTATTTTCTTTATTTAATTCTTTCAAAAACGCCTGTTCAAACCTGCTGTATAATCATAAAGTTTCGGATTTTTAAACTCTCCCCTCATATCTAAAACATAAAATAAGGAACGATTACGAACTTTAAGAGGAAGGTGAACTGCGGCAGTCTCTCTTGACTGTTGTGCTGAGATATTTTTCAGTGGGACGTCCATGATGCGATTATGACCAAAAGGTCCGTACGTTACAAGAGCGACATCTTTACCGCCTTTACGTAAAATCAAGAAGCGTACCGAACGTAAAGTAAACATCCAAACAGTGAATAACAAACCATAGCCTGAAGATATCAAAAATTAAGAAATTCCAATCTGACTGTGTTGAGAAATATTATTAGAAACTTACCTATTACAAAGCACATAATACTTATGCCGTTGCGATATTTATTTTCTCCTAAATTAATGCGTTCATACCAAGCCAAGTCTACATAGCCCTTTTGTTCTACCGGTGCATCTTTCAAAGAAGTAAAAGCAAAATGTGACAAATAAGTCCAAAATATGAACTGACTTATTCCGAAGAGATTAAGGATTTTATAGAATCGCGGATTCTCGTATTTATACAGTACGACGTCTTTGGAAACATTGGTGTTTACATCATAGACTCTGGTGCAAAAATTTTGATTGTTTTTGAGAATAGTAGGTATTGTCGGTTTTGATAAACGAGTTGCACTTCTTCCAACTACATTGAACTGTCGTAACGCGGGTATAATTGAGAGTCCTCTTATTTTAGGTAGTGGAATAAAACGAATCTCTGCTGTTTTTACTATTAAATTTAATAAATAACTCATTTCACTTTTTTATTACTTTATTTAACAATTTAAACCTAACCTACATAAAAAGTTGAATAAGGAACAGCTGTTTTAAAGCACACAAAACTTTTAATTGGCAACTTTTTTCTTTTATAATTCCAAAATTTCTTTTACATTAATATAATAGAAGACAATTAGAGTCTAAGTGTGATATGCAAAACCATTATTGATCATTGGTTTATAAATTGTAATAAATAAATTTTCTTTGAAGTAAACAGATTTATGTTTTTCCCAATATCGTAAATTTCTTTTAATCAGCTTTTTCGTGAAATCCGGTAATATTGTTATTATGAACGCTGTTGTTAATTTCTTTTAAAGTTAGTTTTTGTTGTTGTGCGATGTGGTAGTGTTGCGGATGGTGAAGGAGTTTATTTTATTAGGAAATTTGCGAAAAAAATTCTTTCAAAATAACGAAATTATTTAAAAAGCAACTCTATTTATTTTTGGCTTAACTAAAATGAATTATTATCGTGCTTGGTTATTAAAAAGAAAAATAAAACGAAAATGAAAAGTTTTTCAAATAAAATGGAATAAGGCAAATCTTGCACTCCCACTAATAACAAAAAGAAAAATATAAAAAATGAATAGTGGTTGAAATCAAGAAATGTTTAACTGAAATCGTTACGGCTATTAAGTAAGGTAAGTTTTGTTTAAAATAGTATAGAAAAAAAAAAAAAATTAATATATGCGAAGTGTTTTGTTGTTTTTGATTTGTTATTAATTAGGGTTGCCTAAGTTTAAATGCAAAGATAAATGTAATCAACGTTGTACAAGATTTAACTTGCTTCTAAATTGTTGAAACGGTTGACCAAACATGAATTCATATAAAGTATAGTCATATAATTAAGTATGCTTATAAAGATTGAGAATATGAATGCCTTTGCCTATGCAGAGTACTTCTTGTAAGTCTTATAACTTATAAATTATGTTTAGAGAGAATGTGGTAAATCGTAGAGCTCGCAACGCGGTCCCACGCTTGCGGTGCAAATCTTTGAGATAAGAATCTTATTGCTTAGTCTTAAGTAAATTTTGGGGGAATGTTAAGTTCGTTGCCCATCACCGCGAGTTCAATGTGCTGCTTCCGATGAATAGAAGAAGATTCCATGCAGTTATAATATAGAAGAAAGTACGTTTTATAATCATATATATTTCGTGAATCGTATATATAGTGAATATAGTGAATACAATTTACTTTATTTTCATGCGTATCGATCAACGTCGATCGTGTCTATGATATATGTGCGGTGTAGGGTGCTTTACTGATCTCTTCAAATTAAACATCTTTATGTAGAATTGTATTCGTTTAAGCAGTTTTGTTGTCTTGTGGGATTGTTACTACGATGGTAGCTCTATAATGTCACATTGGCCGTTGTAATTATCGCATTATATATAGAAAAAGATACATTTGATATCAAATATTGCAAACACTTATAGAATATATTTAACAAATGAAAGTAAACGCTACAGGAAACTCCTTTTTTTTACTAAAATTTGTCTAAGATCAACAGTCCGTTTAAATGTGTAATAAAGAAACCTTGCTTCTAAGCCCGCAAACCACGAATTGCTTGCCTAATATCATTAATATGTATTTATTCAAATTTTAGATAGAAACATATTGAATGAACATGCTTACGTAACTACAACACCTAACCTCAACTTTCTCATACGCCTATATGTATTGATTTATATACATCGTGGCTTCCACTTTGAAAGCAAAGGGGTGGTCTAAAAAAGAAAAAAGAAGTTTTAATGTATAAAAACTATAATCAGTATATAAATCATTAAAATCGTATGCAACAAAATGGCGTTTATAACCCTAGGTGACGATGCCTGCTTAACTTTGTTTGTATATTTACTTTCCTACATATACAAGCGTGTATGGGCTAAATATGTATCTGAAAATTGTTTAATGCGGATTCTGTATCTATTTTCATATTATTGTTAAACAACAATATTTATAAAAAAAAGTTTCACTTCGTATACTTATTTAGTTCTCTCATTTCTATCTACACTCTCTCTTACATCCTGTTCTTCTTTTTCTTTATTACACTTTGATTGCCTTATTCTACAGCTTTAATGTTTAACTTATTGATATTACTCTTACACCGACCGATCTAGTATTAATCCAAATAAAGCAAAATTTTCCAAAATTCTTCTTATTATTATCGAAAATTTGCAGTTATTTGTCTTATTTTGTAGGTTTCCTTTGTTTTTACATCTCTGATTGTAATTAATAGCACCAATCTTATATGATGTGATGTATATATGTTTGGCCCCATTTGTCTTGAGGTTTTTAGCAAATTTTTAATTTATAATTATTGTGGATTTTATGTCTTTTCGTCATTTCGCCGTTCGTTCAAGAAGGTATTATATGGTTGTCCTTTTCTAGCTTATGATTTGTTAAAGCCCTAGATTTTTTGACTGGTGTTTATACATTTTTTTTTTTTTTTTTTTTTTTTTGCTTTTATATCTTTTGGATTCCTTCTTCTGAAGAAGATACATTCCGCTTTATTAAATAGATGCCTAGATACCAGAAAACCATTAATACAATTTCATCGTTTATTTGCCTGCGTGATATGATATTTACTATGATTCTATTTATGCTTTCGGTCCAGATTTTTCGTTTGTTTTCTACGCAAAAGAAACAATCACTGATATGCATGCGATTCTCTTCGTTCTGCTTGCAAAGAGTCGTCGTCTTATTCATTATATTATTCTTTTTTTTTCTGCATCTCGCCTTTGTCAAAAGAAACAATTAATTTCGTTTTGATATTCCTGCCTACTTATAACAGATAAAGGTGGACCTTTATTCCTTTATATTAATATGAAAAGGTTTTTAGAAACATAACATTTACAGATTTCATAGAATTTGTTTTTAATAGGAAATGAAAAAACTATGCGCATAGCTAGGCTTTATCCATCAAACCCAAAAAAAAAAAAAAAAAAAAAAATTGTATTAATTATATATATCTATAGAAACCTGTAGAAAAAGCTCTCCTTGTTGCAATAAAAATTGTTAGTTCGTCAAAAGTGACGCGTAGTACACATAATTATAAAAACGAAACTTTGTGCAACAGCGATTGCAAGAGTAAAAAGTGAAAAGTGAGAGAGAGAAAGAAAAGGCAGATAGTAGACCTCCCAAAGTAAGTAAAAAATTGGAAAAAAATAAATGAATATTTGTAATTAGGAAATATTTAACCTAAAGTATAGTCGTTCGTATCCGATTTGGTTAGAAATTCCATTGTGGATCGTATTCGTTAACGCGGACATTTGAGAAAATCGGATGATTTTGTTTGGCAAAGTCTACGGTTATATACGCTTACATGTTATATATATATATATAAATATCTAATCGAATATAGGAAAACACACATACATGTTGTATGTACACGAGTCATCCGTATATATGTGACATGGAGATGTGCACTCATATATATATATATATATATATATATATACATATTTTTTTTAATGTATATATCTACATATATAAGGTTTGAGGTTATGGCGTCACTTAAAAATGGCTGTAGCTTGCTGCCTCGGCAATATCTTCGTGAGCTCTCTGATTATTATTAATATTTAAGGCGTTGGCTTTGTAAATTGTTTGGAAACACAAAAGTAGTTTACCTCAAAAATACCGGAGGCTTTAATTCTGCTTTTTCGGGTTTTTTCTACATATAAGTGATTTAGACATAGACTCCTCTTAGAATAAAATTGTTTCAAGTATGTAAATAAAGCATCTCTTCTGTCCGATATATATATATATATATATATATAAAATTTATATGAACTTTCATCAAAACTTATTGGTTAAAAAATTCTAAACACTTATATTTACGCATATCTCCTAAATATTTTAATCGTTTATTGTGCCTCCAAATAGTTTTGCATTAAACTGGTTTAACACGGGGCTGTCATGTCATACTGAAATAACGCGTGCCAAAATTTCGATTTTTTTTTTTTTTTTTAAGTTCAAACGAATTTCCCTTAGGCTGAAGAGGCGGCGGCAAATAGTTTCAAACTCTTTATAAAAATGTTTCTTGGTAAATCTTGAGGAAATATTAATCCTTCACATTGATGCTGGTTGCTGCCAAAATATGAACAGGTTCTAAGACTCTGGCCGTTTTTAAATCAAAGCGACTTAATACTTAAGTCTTAAGTACCCTGCTTAATAAAGTCGCGCTCAAATTTTCCTCAACTGAACTTGAGTAGACCTGAACTTCAAGTAGATTTGTAGATCTCAAAGCAAGGAGTATTGATTGTGCTATGTTGAATGGCATTATCTTATTCAATTGGCAAAGGATTTTCGGCGTCATCATCATTCTATGCTTTATATCGATTCATTGGTAAGGATTATGACCTTTATGATCTTTATTTCTTCGTAGCACTTATTCGATGAAGAAACGTATTTCCACCTTACGGACATCAGAGCTTAATATATAAGCGTTGTACGCTAAACTCACTATCTACTCGACATTTAGAAAAAAAAGAAAAAGAAGAACAGCCGATCATCTTAGTTGGTAGTGCTCATCATTGTTTTTAGTTTTCGAATTTATTTCTATCATATGCCTTTTAAGGGCTTGTGACTAGTAGAGTGTGGATTAGTTCCATTTTCACTCTGAATTTTCAGGTATGCGAATGAATATTCGCAAAAGTCGGCAGTCGCTAAATATAGATGTGGTTTTTGAATGCCAAATAAAAATAATTCTTCGGAACTGAATTCACTCGTTTTCAACTAATGTCAAGATAATTTTGGATCAAATTACCTTAATTTTGTTGGGAAATTTTCAATTTTTCAATTCTTGTCTTACGAAATCTCAGCAATAAATATTCATGTCTTAAGTCGAATAAGAAGGTAAATAAAATTATTTAAGAATAGAGTGAATAATTATCGCATTTGATCTTCCCCTTTCAGATGCGGGAGGTATCCGTGAAGCGCTGCATTAGCGCAAATCACTATTATTCATATTCACATATATGTAAATTCTATCCTAAGCGATGATTGATCTCCTGATCCTCTTTCTTTGCCCAGAGTTGTTACATATACGTACATATGTATATTTATATGTGGCTTCTTGTATATTAGCATTAATTGACCCGCTGTACCCCTTTTTTGGGTCGAAGATATTTCTACGAAAGATATATATATATATATATATATATATATTTATTTATATCTGGCATTCTATATACTAGCATTCATTGGTGCGCTGATCAACACCAAACTTCGGAATTCGAACAATCGGATATTCGGTTACTGCGAATTTAACCTTCTTACTTGTTAATAGAGTGCAGAGCTGAACGAATGAACTATAAATCACCGGCCTGATAGCTTGTTGTTGTCAATACGATTTAATTTTTCTTACACTTATACGCATAACAGTTAGGCGGGCCATAGTGCGACAATGCAAATATGAGAAAGAGAGAATTAATTTGAACTAAGAGTTCAAATATAAATATATATAATATAATAATAGAAAAAATCTATATATATATATAGGAGGTAACTTTACAACACAAAATTTAAAAATTTATTTTTGCTCTACAACAGTAGATGGAAATAAATTTCCAACTTTGATTCCCTTTGTACATCAAAATTTTTTCTGAATACATTATTCATATGTGTTTGCATGGATACATATACAAATATATTCCTATCCCTCTCATACGCTCTTTCAATCTTATCCATAAATCCGATTAGATAATAATTACTGTTAATGATTAATATTTCTTCTAGAATGCTTTCAAAAATTTAAAGATATCCTAATGGACCTAGCTTTTGATAGTCGAGAGAGGGGCACAAAATATTCAATCTTTTGTTTTTTTTTCTTTTCTTAGTTAGTTTGTAAAACTAGTATAGATTTTTACTCAAACCACACAAAAATATGAAGCTCTTGGCGTCTTGCTTTGTGTATGTATACTATACAAAGTACACCCATGTCTGGATATGTTACTAATTTATGTTCCACATCCATCTGGCTGATTAAGCTATCGAAAGAAAAAAGAAAGACAAATATATTTCAAAAAAAAATTTTAATAAAAATAATAATAATAAAAAAAAAAAGTAAATAAATAAAAAAAATTGAAAAAATAAAAATTCAAAACTACCCATCAAAGCTTTACGCTTATAAAACTCATTAAAAAAAAATGCTTTATGGTTATAACTTTTTGCATTTGCTTAGGCATTGTTTATGACTCTTACGTGGATAATTTGCTTTTATTTTACATATTTCAGAACTGTTTCAGTAAACTATATTAAATTTCTTTCGCTTACATATTGCCAACCAAAACGTAATACGCTCGGACACGAGAGGGACTTGTAAGTAGATACTTTTTATCTGAGCAAGCATATATATATAAATATATATCTGTATATATTTAATTGCAAGGCTTTAGAATCTTAACGAGTGTAAGGTTAAGGTTTCATTCATGTATTGATTTGATTTGCTTTCTTCTTGTCTTCTTTTTATATTTTACAAGTTTTAAAATATCTGAAGAAAGTATCTGAATATTGGCAAAATTTTTCAGATAGATACCAAAGTCGATTTGTTTGTGCTTGAATATGTGTGCATGCATACGTGCACGCTTTCGTTTTTACTAAATAGCATCCACGTATATAGCTTCCACTTTATAGAGATTTTGTGGAACCTGTTAATCGTTTTTTATATACTTTTGCAATTAAGAAAAAGTGATTGAATTTATTTAATCAGCGTCTAAGGTAAAAATCATTTTGAGCCCCTAATTAATTTGAGGACCGTTAAGGAGTAGAACAGCCTTATCTTCAAAAGTTAACATAAAAAAAAAATGTTTTTCTTGTTTTGTATATTGGGCGGTATTCCGCAATGATTTCTTCTTCTTCTGTAAAACAACAAAAACAACGACTCTTATACATTAAGGTCACAATAATAAAAAAAGAAGAGTTTCTTTTTTGTATATACGTCCATTTATCAATACTAGCCTATATGACCGCATACAAGTATCCGTCGTCCTCTAAGCCTCTTCTCTCCCCTTGTCAACCAAAAACGCCTTAACTTTAACTTTTAACATATTTAGATAGAGTTGCCTTAAATATACGGACCTTTTTCGACCTATCCGTTTAGTGTTCTTCATATGTTCCTCTCTTACCCTCTTCCCTTCCTTCTTTTGTCATCTTTCGTTTCTTTCGTTTGTACAGTCTGAACTTATTTTTCAAACCCGAACGTTAAAAAGTATATAAACGAAATTATACTAAGGCAGTATCATTCGTGTCTCTGTAGTTGTTGTTCAGTTCTGTGTTTCACGTGTTTACGTACGGTCGCGTTTTGGTTTATATTGTTTTTCTGGTTTTACGTATGGCCTGGCTGTAAGCGTTTTGCCTTCTACGTCAGTAAATCAAGAAAATCGGTCGATCATATATATATATATATATATATATATGTAAGTATATATCTCCGATTTTTTTCTCTATTCACTCTTCTACTTATTTAAGGTTATATAATAAGATTGCTTTGTTGCGACTTACTTTATTAGTCTCTTTTTATTCATTTTGCTCTCTATCTCTATCAGCATTCTCTTTCTCCTTTTAATGCTTGTACTGACAGGTAGCGCCATCTTGTTTTAAGATAATAATGTAATTATTTTAATTTACATTCTATTCCTTAAATGAAGAATTTTCTGGCTTTTCCACAATGATCCTTTAGTAAGATTTCGCAGTTACGTTAATAATTTATTACACGCATATATAGTTGCTTGTTTGCATTGGGAACACTGTAAAGTCAAATTGATTAATAAAGCAAATGTTTCTATACGTATTTCTATAAGTATTTTGAGGTTAGGTTATCAAGAAAAGAAAAAGCAAAAAAAAGAATGTAAAAAGTTCAGACATTCCCGTCTTTCTACAAATCGGAGTTAAATCCGATTTACATGTATACATATATATATGTAGATGTGCGTATGTACTATTCTGTATATGTATATCTATATATAAATATATATATACATATATAACACATACATACCTATATGTACATATGTGTATATATATACGTGTATGTGTATGTATATATGTGTATATACATACATATATGTACTAATATCTATGCTGTATATATATATAACACATGTATTCCTATATGTGCATATGTGTATATATATACGTGTATGTGTATGTATATATGTGTATATACATATATATACGAATATTTATACTGTATATAAATATACATATATACATGTATATGTATGTATGTTTGTATGTATGTATGTATGTATGTATGTATGTATGTGTGTACAGACGTATACACATTTATCCATATGTATATATGTATATATGTGCTTTATACACATATATACCTACGTATACAAAATATATATGCATATATATATATCATATGTGTATATATACATATACGTATATACCTATATACTTACGTATATATATGTTTGTATGTACAATTAATTACTTATATATTACTTATATGAAGAATTCAGTGTATATTTATACATCTATAGATGTATACATAAATGTTCATTTTTATTTTTTACTTACTTTTCTTAAATTTTATTATTCCCATTTTTTATTTCCATCGGTACCACCTATTTTTCGAATTTGTTGGAAATACTAATCTTAGCTATTAATAGTAGTCTAGAAAAATGAAGCAATCAAATCAATTATTGAATCGATTAAACAATTTTAGAATGCTGTTGAAATGTTAAAAAATTGAAATCAAAAGATATGAAGAATATATATAAGGAAGGAATTAAATATATAATATGTTTGAAAGTAGTAGGTCTTGGGGGAGTTACGTTTGCGAATAAAAAATAGTTTCCAAATCTGCTTATTTTGGGAATAATGGTTAGATTCAAAAGCAGAGGAAGGTCCATAAAATCTATTATAATTCTCATTACCCTTGAGTTAACTAACTTTCAAAGTATCTTTCAACTATTGATACTGTGCACTGTCGATAAATATAAAGCGGCTTTATTGAAAAACAAGTGAAGAATTACAGTATATTGGTTTTATATTGAAATTCAGAAAGTGTAATCGGTATAATATGTTCCTTAGTTGATGATTTTGTCAAATAGGTGACATGTACAAGTGAAATTGTAAAATTTGCATATGCCGTTTAAAGCGTATGTTCAGTGAACTCGTCAGAAGATGATTGAAGATGATGCTAATGATGTGTAATAATTTAAGCGATTTTTAAGCAAACCCAATAATGAATGAAATTTTTTCTTATTGCAGAGTTGCACAAACTCTTATACGCTCAACTAATTGCTTGTTCGTTTATATATATGAATGCGTGATAAACTGAAGAGACTATAATAAAAAAAAAAAAAAAAGAAAAAAAAAGTCTTAAACAAAATGATGGAAATTAAACAAAATACATCAATGGATTTTAATGATTTGATGTCAACCAGTAAAAGCGATGTTAACACTAGTGTAAATGATGGCGATTCAGTTATGACTGACTTGACCTTAAATAATTTGGAAAACCATTTAATAGCAACCGCCAGTGGTAAGTCATTGGGATTAAGAGAAATCTTATCGGATCCGAGAAGCTTATGTACGACTTATATTTTTTCAACTCTTAGAAAAATCTTCTCCGATTACTGATGATGTGGTTTCCTCTCTAATTGGTATCGATAACGATTTAGATGTACCGGTTAGTGCAGAGTTAGAAGATGTTTTATTGGCGGGTGATGATGTTGTTAGTTCGTCAGATAATATTGGCGCAACAGTTGTTGCCCCCAATCCAACAATTGTAAACAGTGATAAGTTAGATTCGTTAACTTCTATTATAAGCTCCACCAATGATGAAAGAAATGTGGGTGATGATCTCGACACTTTGCTATCAAAAATTAATGATATAGTTCAAGATGATCCAGTAAAGAATGCCGAGCTTAAAGAACAGGGAGAAGAGGAGAAACGATCCACTGAGAAAATTATCTTGTCTATAGAAAAAGAAAACCACGTGGAAAAAAGCATCACTGTTAAGCCGGAAATATTTGCAAACAAAAAGGATAAGGAAATAATTCAAGAAATTGATACAAAAACAAAATACAAATTGGAAATCGAAATTGATAAAGCGCAAAGAGTAGAAGAGGTGATATCGCAGACAGGTGAAATTGAAGTTGTTAATGGCCCCCCATCTGAGAATTTAATTAAATCACCCGAACAAAGTCAAAAGAACCTGACACTGGTAGATGAGATCGTAGAAACCACCGAAGAAGCGGTTGTCGCGAGCTCTTCTTCCCTAATTGATGAGGTTGCTACGAAAGAAAATCTAACCTTAGTTCAGGATAAGAGTAATGATAATTCGGTTGTCCGTATTGACAAAAGCCCGTTAAATACTACAAAAGATTTGACTGTAATTGAAGAAAACTCTGCAGCCGAGAAAAAACCGACTCCCGAGATTATTAAAGAAAATAAGACTGAAGAAGGACAAAAAGTAACAAAAGACATTGAAACTTCTGTAGGTAAAGCGGAAAGTGCCGTAATAATAACGGTGGAATCGAATAAAGACGCAGCGAAGGAAAACACTAAAGAAACAGTTGAAGTGAACTGCGCTGAAAAAGATGGGAAAATGCCTGCACTCTGTTTAGATGACGAGCTTCGGTGCCATCAGCCCAAAGAGACACAGGCAGAACAGCAGGAGTTTAAAACAGAAGGAGAAAAAAATAGAAAGAAGGCGCCTCCTGATAATGCCGCACAAAAGGAGCCCTCAGTTAACAAAACAGATCATGAAGGCTCTGATGATGAAATTGAATTTTTTGTGGAAAAGTCAGACGAGTCATTAATTGAGACAGATGATGGATCAACTACTGAAGGGAAAAAATCTCTACAACCGGAGAAAACTGTAGGGAAGGATCAGGATAAGTCTGAGACATTGACGGAAATCTCCACAAATGAAAAGATCTCCAACTGCAATGAAAATGTAGAAGATGTAGTCGTTTTAGATGACGAGGAAGAGGAAGATGAAACAAACAAAGATAAAATTGTCAAAGATGGTGAAGTCAAATCGAAGCAAACTTTGGATCCTGTTGTTGCTGGGACTACGAAAAATTCATCAGAAGAAAACAAAACACTTAATCAGGAGCCGAACGATCAGTCGAAAACGTCACTACAACCGGATAATTCAGACAATGCTCGTGATGATTTTAATAGCGAAAAGTCTGTAGAGGAAAAATGTAGTACTCCCGTCGCAGACGCTGACGAAATAACTAGCAACTGCAGTAGCAGCAGTAATTTGTTGCAAGAAGCGAAGCCCGTAGAAGGTGCTAGTGAGGATCCTTCATTAGCCGAGGCTGACAACGAAAACGAAGACGACGACGATAATGATGATAATGACGCAGACTTGGAAATTGTAGAAAGTGAGCTGAAAGTAGAAGGCGGGGAAGAGAGAAATGAGGATGAACCGGCTTCGAAGCGTGTAAGATTAAATCAGGAAAATGAGGAATCCACTAATACTGAAAGTCTAAACGCCGAACGTCTAGAGTCCACAGAAACGCAAGACGAGGATAAAACTGCTACGAAGACCGAACCCGAAAAAGAATCAATCGCGGTAAATCCTAAAGAAGAGAAAGTGGAAGGGTCAGTTGTTGCAGTTAAACGTTCACACGATGTTATTGAAATAGAAGGCGATGATGTACCTGAAAATTTAGATCAATGTAAAAAGTTTAAAAGAGCCGAAACGCCACCCAAACAAGAACCAATCTCATCTCCTGCTACGAGCGAAGAGAAAAGCTCTGTAAAATTAAGCGGTTCATTAAAATTCGTGCCGTCTGATACACCCATTCCACTTTATCCCCCTCCTATATTCGATGAGACGGTGAATTCTAAAGAATATAAGCTTAGCTTGGACTTTTACAAAAAATTCCATAAATCTTTTAATAAAATGACTAAACAGGATCTCGAAGAATTAGTTTTACAAAAATTGGTTGAAGCAATCATTCACAAAAGCGAATTTGCCGATATGCGTGATTTGGTCGAAAAACAAGAGAAAATTATTTGCAGCCAACGTAATAAGCTTACCGAGCTAACGAAACAATTTCGTGATCTCGAAATGGTGCACAGTCGTGTGGTAAAAGATATTGAACAGCGTAATTCTCAGTTTATAATGCCGGTGAAAATCACACGGGCGGTCGGTCTTCAGGTATATATTCCGAATAAGAAACCATTAGCCGAAACAGGTAGCAGTAGCACGCAAATTTCGCCGCAACGTCCCCAAGGACCTTTGGCTCAGCAATTGGTGACACCGCAAAGACCCATTGCTCACAATGTATCTGGTTCCGAAAGTTTATCAGCAAATTCATCACGTATCAATAATATTATGCCTACAGCAGTAGTTCCTGTAAATGTACGACGCGGTTGTGTGCAGAAAATAACACCAACCCGTCCTATAAATAGCGCTGCTGCGAGTAGCACATCAAATGCTACCAATTCCGTGGTATATCGTACCAATAGTCTGTCAACAACAGCTAATCAACTGGCTCAGCCAAGAATATTAAATAAAAATATTGGATCCAACGCAAGTGCTACCGTTAACCCAGGCAGCGGCACTGTCGGTGGAAATGCTACCATGCAAAGATCGCAGTTTTCAGTGCCGGCGAGAGACCCACAACGACAGCAGTTGCAGCAACAACCACCACAACTGATTCGTACTGTTCCTCCTGCAAGTGGGTAGGTATAGCTACAGCAGTGAAGTTGGACAATTTATTATTATATTGCTTTAAAAAAAAAAAAAATAAAATAATATATTAAAACGATTTGATCTCTAATATTGCAGACAACGTGCAAGTACACCTAATGTTAATACCCAATCGAAGCCGTTAGGTGCAGATATTATGCAAAGGCGTTCCGATATAATGGTTGCAGCTAATAACAACAGCAATGCTACAACATCTGCGACGCCTTTAGTAGTAATGGAAAATTACCTGAGCTCTATTAATCATTTAAGTGGCACAAACACGTCAGTGAGCATTACACCAGCTAAACCAAAAGAGAAGGCAGTTATTGATTTAACCGATGAAGATGAAGCCCCACCTGCACCATCAGCGTCAGTTCCAACGGGCTCGGCTGTTATTTCCACTACATCACAACGCCGCAGTTTACCCTCACAAAGTAACTTTAATACTCCGATGCCGTACAGCCGTCCGGCCCCTCCATTGGCCCGTGTAACCCCTAGCAACCAAATTGCCGCGAATAAGCTGCGGGCAATAGCTCCAATGCCGACGGGTAATTAAATAATTATTAAAGAAATTGATTTATAGCAATTATATAAAATTCATTTGCTTCTGCTCTTTTTTTCTTATTATTAAATAAAGCCAAAAACTCTATATACTCTGGTCTGAGTGCACCGTCCGGCACAAGTATAACACGTTTAAATATGTCTGCAAATAGTCCTGCTCAGCAACGTTTAAAATATAGTCATCCAGCACCTTTACCTACGACGCCTCCGCAAAATTTTAACCCAAGCTGGAAATTACCACCGCCTCGGCCTACCATACGTATTAGTAATTTAGATAACGGGATAGTGATTTCGTGGACCATGGAGGAATCACTTGATCATTATGATGATTGTGTAAGCTATCAGATTTATGCCTATCAGGAGACCGCAGGACCGCCGTCTGTTGATTCGTGGCGTCATGTAGGCGACGTGAAAGCTATGCTTCTTCCCATGGCGGTCACTCTAACGCAATTCCAAGAAGGTCAACGCTATTATTTCGCAGTGAGAGCCGTAGACTGTCATCAACGTTACGGCCCATTCAGTTTACCCAAAACATGGAGCTAAGCAATTCACATGTTGTTGTAATATGTGGGAACATTTCCCCTATATATTAGTGAAAAAAAAATTGTAATTTTTGGTTTCTCTCATCATTGTGTCGTATTGATTTTTTCATTAATCGATCTTTAGTTTCAGTTTGTTGAATATTTGAACTATTTTCAAGCAACTTTTCCATATGCTTTTATTCTATTCTATTTTTTTTTTTTTTTTATTGAATATTGCTTTTTTTAATATTTAAGTTTTCGTTGAATTTTTTTTTTTTTTTTTGTATTTTGTTTTGCAAATTTCTCTTCCCCTTGATAAGTTTTTAATAATTGTGAACTTTATTTATTCCTAATTAATTAATTGTAAGGTACGCTACCAGAATATACACATTTTTTCATACATGACGTTTAACATAAAACATAATTTTTTTGCAAAATAATTTATGTTTTAACTAAAAATACTTCACGTTAGATTTATATATAAAATATTAAAAATATATATGATAATAATAATAATATTAGTTTATAATAATAATCGTATAAAATGATACGCGCGATACCCTATACAATTCTCTAAATATAAAATCAAACAAATACGATATTACTCCAAGTTTTCACTCCTCGTAATTAGGCTTTGAGTGAAAGTAGAGAGAGAGATAGAGAGAGAGAGAGAGAGAAAGGGAGAGAGGTAAAAGAGCAGAAACCAAAGTATGTATATTGCTTAGTCGAATAAGATTCTTTTTTATTATTGATGTACGCTACACCACTTATCAGTATATATATATTAATAACGCCCGGATGTATGCAAAGCCAAAAATAATAATTTGAGATGAACTCACTCAATCGATAAAGAAGAAAATAATCCTATATCGATTTAAGCCCATTTAATGTCTGTCCATGTGTTTTCAATTCAATACACAAATTGTAACTTTCCACATACTTTGATGTAATTTGGTAGGCTGACCCTACCTCTAAAAGGGGTAGAACAAGTTTCGTTCACCAGAGTTGAACATATTTTTCTTCTATTTTAAATGATCTAATTAACAGTTTTTTAAAAAATGTGTGTAGGGTGTTTTTTAGAATATAGTAAATAAAATATATATGTAAAATATATATGTTCCTTTACAATTATATATCAAAAATGTCTTATCACAACTACGTTTACAGGCCCGCGTACGAGCACCAGATAATTTTCAATGACTTCTTGTGCATCAGCTCCTTAAGTTCCTTCAGTTCATCTCATATATTTTTGTTCAAATGTACTATTGCTGCTTGGTGATACTGGTAAACAGTGCTTTTCAAAAGAAAAAAACCCGAAGAAAATAATCTTAAAATCGCAAGACGTAGGAGATGGCCACTCAAAGTCAGGATTTCGTGAAATTAATCGAAAACTTTCAGTTCACAGTTGTTGCAGGTGCTTTATTAGCTCTGTGTTGTTGAAAGTCAAACACCATTGGTGTCAATTTTTAATCGGTTTTCGCGCTATATTTTCAAAGAATTAAGATCCAACGATTCCGCCACATAAAAATCGGAGGCAAATCTCTTAGCTAAACTGTTTGTGTTTTTTTCTTTTTTGAGAGAGTCGGCACAATGATGCTTTCCTCATATTCCCGGGACTGAAGAGGGCATGGAAATTATAAACTTATCACAAAATGTTAGGTGTTTGCAAAAATATTGATCACTTTGTCACCTAAAAAAGACATTTGCTGTGGGAAATAATATACTAATCAAAATAGTTTCCATCATTTTCATTGCAACCTATTGACCCATTATCGCACTTTTCCAACTCTGCGGACCCGCACGCCATTGAAGCCATGCTGCACCGATGTGAACAAGTGGTAATCAGGGGACGCCAAACTTGGTGAGTATGCTGGGTACATCAGAACTTCCCATTCGAGTTGCAACAATGTATCCTGAACAACTCTCGCAACAAGTGGTCCAGAAATGGCATTTTGAGTGAATTCGTGTCGCCACTTTTGAAAGGTTAAATACGAAACCGACATTTGGGATATGATAATAGAGAAGCATCAACACAAGGCTCTGAAGGTGTTCGTGGGGTTCGGCAACGGATTTCTTCAAATAAACAACAAAAGTGATGAGTTCGGTAGTAGAACATTTTGAGCGCTCCATGATTCGCGTCGACGTACGCCAAATCAATCAATAGTATTAAATGAAAAACAGTTATTTTATGTAGAGGAAGGTCAAAATTATCGAATTCAACCGTTATGCACACTGGAGCTCCATTTCTTTATCATCTTTGCTTGTAGAAGTCGTTGATTAAACTTTTTGCAAGCACCTAATAAATTTAGTTTAATTTACTTTAGAGTATAAATTTGTAAAATTTATAAAATTTACAAATTGACTGCGTCCCCCAAACGTGGGAATATAAGCGACATTTTAATTGGGCCACCCCCCAAGAAGAGCTTTTTGCAAAGATAGCAGAATAATAATATTTGGCGAGACTATCAGATGTTTATTCAAATATTAAAAAAAAAAATTGATTTCTAAGCAACATTATAAATCGGGGCCATTGCCATGTAGCACTATGAAGGAGTAGCTAAAGTCCATGCCAGCATTTGGAAGCATTCGGGTAAAGCTTTTTTATCTGTAGACACATGAGGCAAATCAGGATTGAATTTGGTAGTGCTTGGCTTCTCACTGGGTTCAATTATGGAAGGAGGAAAATGTCCAGAACCCTTTTTTTTTGTGAAAAGCTTCAAGAAGAACACTATTCGAATTATTTAGCTTGGCTACACCGGCGAACTGCTGATGCTATCATCGTCTCCATTGTATGTTGCTAAGTCGGTTGAACTGTTACGTCGGGTCGGTTGATTGCTAACTGATTCGACCCAGGAATGACGATGACTGGGATTGTCTCGTTGATTTAGAGTGCATGAAGTGTTGTACAAAATGCATATCGCAAAATCAGTTAAACACATAGCTTGCGTGCATGGCTAAAGTGAGATCATATGGCGAGCATGTCTTTACATAAACATTATTGAAGTGCAAAAAAATAAAGCGAAAAATTTTTTTGAAGATTTACTTTTTTAAATCGAAATACAATTAAAAAATCGAAAAGTAATCTTTTTTTTCATAAAGAAATAGATAGCAATAGTGTCAATTTTATTTATATGCACAGCGCGTGGAGCGCTTAGCGCAAAAATTGTGCTTGGCGCTTAATTGATCCCAAGTTGAATTAAGAACAAAAATATAACCCCTTTATCTAGATTCCTATTAGCAGGGAAGTAGGTAAGATATTTTAGATATATTTATCTTTTTGTAACGATATTGTTTATATTTTTCCTCTTTTAATAGAATTAAAATTAAAGGCAATTCGAAAGTGCCACTTTAGCAGGATTGGAAGCATATGAGAGCGATGTACGTGCCCCTGTTGAGCTAGCTAGTTCGTGAGATGTGAGAGGGGTACTATATTTTTGGCTCACTGATACTCCTCAGACTGTTACAACTAAAAGAACAGCACGTACTTACTCTTCAATGAACACACGAATGGACGTTAGTTAACTTACCGGACGGGTATTCGCTGTGCAAATGCCTGAACGGAAAAATTTCTATCTTCGGTCGATAAAAGAGATCACTCTATTTTTAATAATAAAAAGTCTTTGAGTTAATTTATCGAAAATATTCGAGGCATTTTTCTAAAAATGCAGTAAAGAATTTGAATTGAAAAAAAGAAAGGCTGCCTGCCGGTTTCAAAAACCATTTTTCTAGTGCCATAGAATTATGTTCGCAAAATCAAATGCTGCTATGCCCACAATTGTCTTAGGTAAATAAAGAAAAAAAATACATTTTCCACAAAAATCTACTGTGGTGTTGGCCCCTAAAATTTTTTGATTATCTATCAAATTTTTTTACCTAACCTTGTGAAGTGTCCGCACCTTTTGAGGATTTGCAACACCGTCGTTCGTATTCATGCTTACTAATTTTGCATCATTTTAAATGTCGTATATCGATATGACACTTAAAACAAAAAAACAGCTTTTACGGAATATACAGTAACCTAGATATCTAGGAACGGCACTTGAAATATACTCTATATACTGATTAATAGCCTGTCGCCATCATTGTTGGACTTCTGAAAATTCTGGAAGAATTCCGAACTAAGTGATTCTGAAATCCCTTTCTTTAATTGACCCCTTAGTCGATTAAGACAGTTCTGCGGGAAGCAGAACAAACGGTAATTGTACAAAGGTTGGTTCGGGACGTCAAGCCCTCTTAATTTTTGTGGCCGGATGGCATTGTTGGCATGAACGACAGCTTCTGTACCTCAATTGCCAGTTTTAGTAGCATTACATGTCGCCCGATTGAATTGGAGCAATTTGTAGCGCACAATTTCCTTGCTGTTCCATCAAATACAAAGCCTTAGGAAACTTCGTTTGAGCAGCTTTACTCATCTTGCGCAACGATTTTGCTCGAACGACATATGTTCCATCACCGATTATCATTCTTCTTAAAGTTTCTTACGGTTAAAGCTGGTGGTACACAATCTGATGGGAACTGTGCAAAATAGTTTTTTCGTCCACTTTTCCAATCTTCCTCAATTTTGCTGAACAATTCCATCGATTGACAATATTGACAATTGGTTGATTAGAGTGCGGTCCATCAATGGATATTACTAAGATGGTTTTGTGCTAAAGCACAAAAAATTCGCCAACAGTCGCAATAACGTAATATTCTCGAGCATTAACGAATGCGGAAATACTCATAACCAAAAGATGAGAGCCATATTCATTTTGGTCGAAACGTTTGCAACATACAGAAGGACGCTTCATAAAGCGCATATATGCTTGATCTAAAGCGAACAAGACATGTTCGTCCGTCCGACTGTCTGTGTAATGTCTGTGGTAAACATTCCCTGGGTTGATAAAATGAAGTTATCCGC
This sequence comes from Glossina fuscipes, assembly GCF_014805625.2. Taxonomy (NCBI): domain Eukaryota; kingdom Metazoa; phylum Arthropoda; class Insecta; order Diptera; family Glossinidae; genus Glossina; species Glossina fuscipes. Next base: position 16,601,804 of record NW_023998423.1, on the reverse strand, counting down.
TAAAAATTCTGCAGAAATATTAGAAGTTCCTGCGAATGGGATAAGTCGGTCAAAACATGTGATCATAGTACAACACAATAATCTGAGAACATCTCTGTTTTTAAAAATCAAAGCTAATTCACTGCAGCACTTGAACAAAAAAGAAAAAAGTCAGCCACGCCTGCACAAAGTTATAAATGGTTCAATTTTTATCTTTTCTCCCTATATTACTCGGAAGATAAACAAGACAAACATGTTGAAAGCTATTCTATCTATTCCTCTCATGAAGATATATTATCTGTCTAAAAATATCTTAATTCTACAATAAATATTGTTATGAAATTCGCTTTTATAAGATACGGTCCGTGTCACTAGATCGCGGATCTTTTATTCAAGAGAAGTACACTTCAAAGTTCTTTGATTTGCAATTATATTCCTTAATAGAGGGATAATTTATTTTGCAATTTATTTTGGCGGTACTCTCAGCTCAAATATTCTTGCCTTGCGGACTAAACTCTCCCTTCCACAAATATTCTATTTATATACATTTTTACAAGCATATTACTATACCTAAATTTTTTAGACCTCTGGCAAATTAATTTAACACATGCAAAAATGAAAAAAGGGATATGACGGAAAGGTTTTTCCCCTTTTGCCTATTTTTACTTTTGAACATATGTCACGGATGCCTGCGGGTAATGGTGGTAATTGATCAACAGCACAGTGGAAGCCTTATGGCGGAAGCAAGCGTTGATCAATTTGTGTGTCCTGACAACTTGGGTGCGGCCCTTCGGGGAGTACTCGTGGTGGCGAGTTCCTAGCTAAAATGGAACAATATGAGTGCAGCTAGGCCTCACCATTGACTAGAGTGGGGTTTATTGTTCCATACACAATAAACCGTTCTGGACTCTGGTGTTGTTTAGGCCCCAACTCTGTGGGGATTGTCTAACTCGCCAGGGGGCGTAGTACGCTTAAAGTGGCTTGGGCCACCGTCGGGTTAAGCCATTCAGGCAGGAACCCACGTTAAACCCTTGCTACAAATATACCTAAATTTATGGTTTTATTTCTAATCCCAGCCTACTTTTCCTCTAATCGTTTTCATCGGCCTGCAGCTGCATGAGGCGCCTGCGAATGCTCATTTGGTTTTTCCTTCTTTACGGAATTTATTATTAGGAAAATTACTTAGCTGACATTAAATGGATTTGGGATTTTCGTAACAATATGATGGATCCCAGAACGTGGAGAATTAATTTTTTCTTTACAATGTAATCAATTTAATATCAATTATAATGACTTGGAGAGTGCGTGGAGAGTGTGTGTAGAATGTGTAGAATGCGAGAAGCTAAGTGTGTTAATTCTAAATAAAATTCCACGGACACCACGAAGGAATTCCACGGATAGTAGTGGAGGTGATAAAAGATTCGGTCGTTACTGCTTATAGTATCCTTACGTGCTGCTTATTTGTCTTTTGGTAAGAAATAGTTATATGGAGAGAGGTAGCAGCGCAATACTTTAGCAAATTTATGCTTGCAAAATTTGCTGAAAAGATAAGAACTAATAGAAAAAACTATCTTGACGAGGATGAAGGCAAGTGCTCCGCAAGATATTTTATGTATACAGTTTAGCTTAAAATTGCTATCAGGCAAGTGTGTTCTCACTTTTAACTAAGCGATCTCTGTCATTGAAAATGAAATCTGGCAAATACTTTTGGTTCAGGATTACGAGAAAGTATTTGATAGAGGATGACATGAAGCGAACGTTTCTGAAACGCTAGTTTTAAGATTGGACAGCAACGGACGCTACTGTTCTGTAAACTTAAATGATGCGTTAGCTAAAACTTAAGAGAAGAGTTTGAGTTCAACATTGAGATGAAGCAAAGAAGTTGAGATAAACCTATATTTTTGCGCAGCATAGCTGTGCTTGCCTCAATTTGGCATTTTTTTGTCAAATCAACTTTTCTCATAAAAGTAGATGTTTGGAACAATCTGCGTTTGAATATTGTAAGGATTACTGTAAAGATTACATTTGACGATGAGAAGAAACGAAAACCTTGAGTTTCAATAGCTCTTTTCAATAGGAGCCAAATGATGACGAAGTAAAACTTGCAAGTCGCGTTATTAAAACGCTAAAAGAAAACCCTTCATTCGACCTTGGCCCAACTAACAATCACTTGCACAGTTAATTGTATTAACCAATCAAGAATCAAGAGCAACTGATAGAATGGTATCTCTTATCATCTCTACGGTATCATCTCTTATCATGTCTTATTATCTGCGGTAATTAAAATATGAAAAATTTTTTTGTTCAGTCAATCTTTTAAAATCATGGAAGTATTCTCGTTTACTCTCTGGCAAGCAAGCTTTTATCGCTTTTTTGATGCATTGGCTAATTAGTCACTCATCATTAAAGTAGGAAGAAAAGTAAAAAAAGAGAACTCCACGAAACTCGTGAGTAATTAAAGGAAGACAACACCGACAATTTTCGATCTCGATTTTTGCACAAAAATCTTTAACAAAATAGTTAATATGGAAAGTTTTCTAGGTTTCTCTACAACAGATTTTCGGGTCGAAAGATTGAAATTAGCTAAAGTTTCCAAAGTTTCAAATTGATTAGTACACTAACTCGGGAACAAATTTCCTCAAAGTTTTTTTTTAACATGGCCAATCACTCGGGGGATGTCGTCTATTCGTGCAACACGATGATGGTGAGAAAAACGCCAAAAAAGAGACAGGAAAGTTGTAGCCGTAGCCTAGTGGGTATGCCCAAGCGTTGTGCCCTTACCGCCTAAGCACTCACTTGACCTTTGAAATTTGAATCCACGAACATCGACTTGGTGGTAGGACTCTTACCTGCTACTAAGCTGCTCATGTGGAACTTGGTGTTACACTCTACTCCCCAATGGTCCTCAATTAGCATACACCGTATTCCCGTTATCTCTTAATAGCACTACGCTTGTTAACAATTTCAGAAATCGCAAATACTCTCTTCCAGTGAGAAAGCAAAGGCATAGATCCTATTTTTAACTTTCCGAACTTGTGATTTTGCAACCGAAACCTAGTGAAGGAATTAATCTTTTCATTGCCTTGATACATATATGTGAAATAGTGTTCAATGATGAGAGAGAGAGAGAGAGCTAAAAATGACAAAAGAATAACAATTTCTTAAAAGCAAAAGAAAAGGATAAATTTCTATACAAAGGGCGTAGCCAAGTTAATCCACTGCCAAAGATTACATAATGAGTGAACATTAAATACTAAGAGATTACATTTGTTAGCCTTCCCTCAATGAGGTTAAATTAAAGTATTGATTACCTATTGATTAATAATCAAAAATTTATTTCATGATCTGGGCGCATGAACCTGTTTCGGCTGATACTATTATACCTAATTATCGGTTTCATTCAAATTCTCTATTTGCACTTTAAAAATATATTAATATTGCGAGCACTGTTTCCTCACTCTATTTGATCATTTATTCAAGTCAAGTCTATGGATATATCTGTTCGCTTACCGATAAGAGTTAAATCGCAAGTTAAGTATATGTGGATATCTACCTGGGTTTTGTAATAATCTTAAGTTTCCTACTTTATTGGATTTATTAGATTCCAGTTGCCTTTGCAATTTATGAAAGAGTGGAAGAATTGCGTATGCTTTGAACAAAAGGAGGAAAAAATTAGTGTTTAGCTGTAGACAAAATTTTGAATTTGAAGCAACTTTCTATCGTTATTAGGTAAGTCTTCAAGCATCCAAGGTCGTACAAAGTTATAAAGTGCATTGCTCCACACTAATCGCACAGAAGAAATAAAGGAAACTCTGTCTCTCTCTCTCTCTCTCTCTCTCTCTCTCTCTCTCTCTATCTGTACGTTAGTAGAAGAATCGCTGTCTCTTGCTTTCCTGAACATAAGAATACAAATTCACGTTCTTTAAAGCCTCGGACGCAGAAGTCAAAGGAGAAGATTTTTCAGGCGATGCAAAAATACTTCACGGCAGTTGATATTCGCATCATTCACACTGCCTATGTCGCGGCTGTGCGTAAACAAGGACTTTTGGATATTACCTGGGCACTCTTTGCTGCGGGCAGGGGAACGGCTCATTTGCTCCTAGGCGGCAAACGATATCTAATTTTGTACACAATGTGCCATAGGAGATAAAACTCTAGCACTTGGTGCAGACGGTAGAGTATCTAACACCTGCGATGCCTTAGGCATCGGATTGATTGGGATATGTTCGCCCGCAGCTACGGTAGGCATAAGTAGGTGCGAAGCATGCACGTACAGATATAGAAGAGATTTCTTCTTCAATCAAGTCCAGTAATAGAGTTACTAAGCTTTTTCACTCGCTTGCCCTGGACTCGCCCTTAGGCGGCACAACAGACTACCGCGCCTCGACGCTCTTTAATGAACACTGCCTGTTTATAGAGCGAGCCTACGTGTAATCCTTACTTTCGTCATCTTATATATTTCCTCTTTGAAGTCGAATATAAAGAAATTTTATTTTTTCGCTCATTTTGCCTCTGCCTATCATCCTGCCTGCAGGCATAAATAACATCCCGTGAGTAAATTTAACAAAATCTCCTAAAGAATTTTTGAGCTTAAAAATGTATTTTAGTTTGAAAAGAATTTCGTTCATTATTTAACTTGTATCGTCATTACTTTTGGACGTATTTAACTTACTTTGCACGTTCTTCCTGATGTATGCTTGGAAAAATACCTTAAAGTTCTTTCATTTATTTCTTCTTCACTTATATTATATTTAGTTAGCATTCGTATGTATTTGTGCACATATATTCATTTAAACTAAAGATGTAATTGTGTACACTTAAACATATACGTTTATACAATTGCTCGCAGTAAATGTAGTTTATTTTTTCCTTCTAGTTGTTGTTGAAGTGCTTTAGTTGCGGTACAATTGGCATAAAAGTGTTGCTATTATTAATAAACACATTTACATTCTCCAACAATTTACATAATGATATTGTTTTAGTGGTTGTATACACATGTGTGGCGAGCACCATGAGCCACAACACATTCGTGGCAACTTCACCATGTACAATTATATGCATATCCGTATGTATAGAAAGAGTGATGGGTTCTTATGAGAGCGTGTGCACACGAAAAAGTTAAATGTACGAGTATATGATTTTATTCAAAGCCTACCATCTCTTCTATCGCAATTTCAGCGAGACAATTGCCATACTTTAAGGTCTACATTTCTGCGGCGTGGGAATCCATTTATATTTTTAAAAAAATGCGTATATTTTTTTCTACATTTGTAAGTAAACAACGGGAAACTTTTTAACATATTTATGCACACACTTACACATACATGTAGATGCATGAACGACATATGAGGATCACATAGGCCTTGAGAGAAATTTTCAATGCTTGTTATTTGACGCACAATAGATTACGGAGGCATGGATTGTAAGAATAGTCGACCGTACAACGGGACTCTCTTAGGCTTTTCTGTTCTCGCTGCTGGTTTTTCCTTCATTTTAATGAATGCCTAACTAACTAATGCCTAAACTAACGTGGCAAAAGAAACGATGTGTGTCGTTCATCCCGATATCCTTATGATACTCTATATACAAGCGCCTAAGGAAATGTCGGTTTAATAGAAAGCGCGTCTATTAAATATTTGGATGGGTTTAGATGGTTTTGGAAAAAAGTAGTAGTGCGCTTAGTCCTTAGATCTGTGAAGATGTGGTATCCCGTTACATTCACTGCTTTTGTCAATCGCGACTTTGCAGGGCATAGTTCTATAATTTTGAAAGTTATTTTAAGACTTAATTTTTTGTTACTATCCCGCTGGGAATTTTAATATTTTTTCTAGAAATACGCATAATTTCTGGTCCTCTACGCCTGGTTACTAGGACGTGATGAAAGAAAAGAAGTAAAAACATTAAAGCTGGCCACCGTTCACTATTAAATACCGTATATCTCTTCGTTTAGTAAAGTTACTCATATGAAGATTTTTCAAAATAAGACGTTATATGAGAAGTGATCGAAATAATGATCCGATCTGAATTATCATAATAGCGTTCGCAGGCAAATTTTGTCAAAATTTCTCAAAAATTACGAACACGAACTAGGCGCCCGCCGAGAAAGCGGAGAGAAAAGCTTAGGTTGATACAGAAAGTGATTCTGAGTCGATCGGAGAGTTAATCCCCTGTTTTTCTGGGTGTTGTATACATTCGCAGAAATTTAATTTATCTCGTAGCCAGGTGTAGCTGAACGGTGTAAAAAATGTTAATGCCTTACGTTGATAACATTGCGATGTGGAATAACGTTTCTCTGCAAGGACAGCGAGTGGCTAATCAGATTTCGCTTAAGAGTAGTCTCGATTAATGTTGAGGCCCACTTATGAAGCGAAGGAAGACATTATTTAGAGTTTATTAAAGAGTTTAAGATTGATTTCGAGATATGTTTCGATATCATTGCCAAAATAACTCGAGGCTTGTTGATTGATAATTTAAGACAACTACCTGAAAATCGGGTTTTTTGCTAAACCAAGGACGTGATTGTACACGAATTTGTATCAAAACTATTCAAAATCATTCCTTTGCAGGTCATTTCTTGCAGATCGTATCCAGTGTGGTTCGCAAGGTTCTGGCAAGAATAGTCTATGAATTTCGCTTATTTTCACGTATACTTCAGTTTTAATTAACTCAAATCGTCCAAGCGATCCCATTTTCGATGCTTACAGTGGCAACTGCTTTGGTAAATAAATATTAATAAGAGCTTGCGCGGATGTATACAACTCCCGGAACAACGTGGAATAAAATGAATTTTTATTATGCGGAAAAGTCTGCCACAATGCGATTGACTCGTATTGCGTTATATGACAATTGTGTTATATGAAATTCTGCAGCGCGCTATTAGACTTTTAGGAATAAATAATGACGTATTGTTTGCTCTTTTCTACTGAAATTTCCTCATAACTAGAATGGAAAGTTACTCAAAAATGCCAAGTGTAGAAGTCGAATAAGTGCAGTCATAGATAAATTTTGCAAGCCATTAAAGTTGATGGAATGTCCTTGCACGAAAAAGGGTGATCTATATTTAGGAGAACTGTGCCAGTTTTCGATTCGTTTAAACAAAAATCACGTTCACGTTTGCGTCACAAAAACGCAGCGTTATAGGCGCTGTGCTGATTTCGCAAACCCATCCGGTTTGTAAATCACTTTAAACCGGTATGTGAGTCTGAATTTTTCATGCCAGTCCATGTGTATAACTGCTCAACTTAGAGGTTGAAAATTTCGAGATTTTCTAATCACTGGAGCGCTTATTTCTTTTTATGTATTCCTCTATCGTTTATGCGATATCGTGCCATCAAGGCAAAATAGCACTTTGACATGCTATTGGGAGTTCCGTTTTCTAAGAGAGAATGTGAGCAGAGTTGTTGGGTGCCGAATAAAACTGTAACTTCTTCATTTGAAAGTACTGCCTGCACATGCATAAATGATCACGCTAAAGCGTACACTTTATAATTTCTTGGAGTGTTAAAAGAGGTGTAGCTCAGTGACAAAGAAACGCCATTTGCGAAAAACTTTACTTTTCTTGCTTGATTTGAAGGATAGTGCTACTAAATTCTTACTTATGATGAAAAGGAGAGCCGTCGCGATATCCAAAGTTCAAATAACCATGATGAACAATAGGATCCGAATATCCGTAAAGGACGGCTCAGCTTGGCGTGGTGTAATTTGTGTAGTCTTTTTCCAGTCATATGAAACCGTTACTAAGAACTGCTAACAATCATAATTGATGCAGTTGGGACAAAAAATGGGCTTGATATGCCAAAAGTCTTTGGCTTTAAATTTATGAAAAAATCCGTTCCCATATAGCGGAACTCGTTCAGCAAATAGCTGCAGGTGGCAGCAGCAGATGTTACTCCTTCCGGTTAACACAGGTTTCGATGCATTAAATATTATTTGTTCGAGCAGCGCTTTTATCATGACGACAGTATCCAAAAATGAGTTCCTTTTGGGGAGGGCCTTAAAGATCACACCCTTTTTTGGAGCTGGGATTTAAGCTCGAGAGATGAGAAAAACTGTACCAATTTCCCTGAAGAACGTTTGAAAGTTGTAAAAAAAACTCCCTAAGCTTATTTGCACTCCCAACAAATGAAATGGAAAGTTTGGATTAGGTGGCATCATTTCTTGGAAACCATTTCACATAAACACTCCTAAAGAAACCAACCTTTTATCTGGCAAGAAGACCCACTGTTTAGTATTTTACCACGAAAATTGGTTCCCAATAGTGGTCTGACATGCAAAGTTATAGTTCTTAATTTGGACCGTATTAACCTACTTCTTGTTTCTACCTTTACGTGGTAGAAGGAAAAGCAGGTCTTTATGCCTTTCTGTCATAGTTTGTGATACTTTGTGCCGACGATAAGAAGGGAATAATAAGAACTTTGGCAGGAGGGATTGACTGAACTAAACTGATCACTTTTCTTAATTTGTGATTGTAGTGAAAGGGGTGATGTAGGCATGCAGCAGTCAAACTTGGCTAAATTTAAGATTTCGTCTTATTAGCATTTATAATATAATAAATAATGCCAAGATGCACTTGTTTTATCGAAATTTTTGATATTATGTTTTAACAATTTCTATTGAAGCCCAGTATTTGGCCGAATTCCTAAATCCTAGCAAAAATCAGATTCATACCTTTTAATCCAGTGTCTTTATACCTATCACCGAAGGATGAGAGGTACTTGTAAAGCGTTCGCAATACTCTGAGCCATGTTCCAGAGGTTCTATAGAGTATATATATTCTTGATCAGCTTTAAATTCTAAATTTATTTAAGCTCGTCCGTCCGTCCGTTTGTGTAATATCTGTAGTAAACATTCTCCGGGTCGTTAAACTGAAGCTAGCAGCTTCAAATTCGATAGAAGCCTTCGAAGTTCTTACACGCAACTTGGTACCGAAAATAGGACAAGTCAGTCAAAGGACACGCCCACGATACGACGCATATTCAGATCACATCTTTTTGCAAAAGTAAAAACAATTTCGTTTTTTGCTCATTGCTCATAAACCGCAATAGATACAAAGATAAAAATTTGCATTTATACTTAATGGGTTGTTGCGCCGCCAGTACAAAAACGAAAAAAATCGGTCACGCGTACACAAAGGTATAAGTGATCAAATTTTTCTCTCCACTACTTTGTGCTCTGCTATTACTCTTAACGTAAGCAAGGCAGTATGTTGAAATTGATTTTTCCCTCATGATAATAAATATTGCGGACCCCACAACGTGGAGGATTCGAAGAGGAAAACCTTAACAATATAATCAATTGAGTATGAAGTAAAAGGACTTGGAGAGTAGAATGCCACGAGTTAAATGTGTTAATTTTAAATTAAATATCACGGATGTCACGACTGCGTAAGACGAATAGCGCTGATGGGTACAAAAAAGTTTCGGTCGCGGCCGAGTATAGTTTCGTTACTTCTTTAATTTAATATCGGCATTATCTGTTGAGCCGAATATTTAAGAAACCAAAAAAAAAAAAAATGTGCCGACACTCACAATAATAAAATATTCCGTAACATAATTGCCCGCAATTTATTTTTAATAAGAAACTCCTTCCTATTCTTACTTAAAAAATTTATTAATTAATTTGAGAACCGCCAACATTCTGCAACTTTAATAACTTTTTTGCAATCTAAATATATATTAACAGGGTTACCATCACTTTTAAAACTATTATTATTCCCTTCCCACTTTATCGGGCCATTAAATACTCCACACCGCAGCACTGTTGTTCATATAACGACTTTTCAAAACAACGCATCGTACGTGAAGTGGTTGAAAAAATGATATCCTCTCTAGTAACGTTTGTCCGTGGGCCAAAGTACGTCAGCGGACCATTTTCATCATTCGTAGAAAGAAAGTGGACCGACGGACAGATAAGCTGAGATTGATGCAGAAAATGATTCCGAATAATGAGGAGGATGGATTCATATCAACTTTTACCGATTGTTAAGAACATCGTTCATTAATGTGCCCTTGTACCGCAAGTGGTGTAAGGTATAAAAATTTACATGCCGTATAATTGAATTTAAATAAAATACAAAAAAAAAATACAAAGACAATAATATCGTAATGCTTGATATAAACACGTCAGCCTATTCTCTATACTTTTCTGAGGAATTTAAGTTTATATTATATAAATATTATACACAGGAAATTTTCACTGAATATCATTAATATTTAATTTTTATAATGACCTCTAAATATGAAGAATTGGCAGTTAGTCAACTATCCGGATAATTGTTATTATGTACGTTATAATAAATATTACTTTACATTTACGTATCATGTTTTATTTGTATCGTTTTCCGTTTTAAACATTCACACATATTCACGCAGGTCATCTTTATGTGTGCATACATTTAGTTAACAGAATGTATCAAATATGATTTGTAAATAAAATCTTTTTTTTTATACTTAGAAAATCGGAATTAATTGAACTTACTACAGTTATATACAGTCGTATACATCTTGTCCAGGCACAAAGTTTAATTCATTGAATTGAAGCAATTGTGCTAAGCCTAAGCATTGAAGAGTATTTCCCTTACCCTCTTTTGCGAGCTTACCCTACAAATGTAGATAATATTGAAATCTAGGCTTGGCATGTAAGTACACGTAAAATGGAAGAGAATGAAACGCATTTTACTACTAATTTTGTCTTTCCCTTTGCAGACAAATAAGGTTAGATTTGAATAAATCTGAAAAATTAAATTTCACTTTAAGTCTATTTAGCGAAGTAATCTTCAAATTAAAACTAATAAATTCTACCAATTGTTCACCGTTCTCTTCAGCATCAGAAATATGAGGCAATCGCTGATTTTTATATTTCTGAAAGACAAACGAATTTTGCCAATGAGATGCGGCTATGGAACGCGTGCATATAGCAAACGATATTTTCAAAAAGTCTGAACAATTTCTTCTTCTTCTGAAGTTCAGCAAATCAACGAGATATGATTCATTGGATCGAGTGGAAAAGTTTCAGTGGTAAGAGACAGTTCTTTATCTGAACCTTGATAAAGTTACTGGTTAGTTTTGGTAGGACCTATATCTACCTGAAGATAACTTCAGGAGCCCCGAAGATCATTCTTGACCGGCATCGAATTTTGAATCGATTTAAGCATGTACGTCTGTCTGTTTGTGTAATGTCCGCGGCAAAGATTGTGTTAGTCGCTAAAATGAAGCTTTTCTTGCATGCAGGTTGGTACAGAAAATGAATCGAATCGGTCGAAGGACATACCTATGGTACCACGTAAACTGAGAACATCTCCGTTTTGCAAACGAAATAAAACAATTTGATACTGACCACGTCTACCGGATATTATAGTGGTTCGAATTTTAATTTCTTTCCAATACCTTTAGAAAGCGCTTAATTAAGCTTCAAAAACGCCATTCTTGAAGAATTTGTATAGCAGTTTCAAATTCGAAATGCGACTAAGCATGTCCGCCTGTTCGTCTGTCAATTCGCCTGTCTGACAAACCATGTAGCGTCCTCCCGCTAGCGCAAATGACGGCTAACAAACAAATTTGAAAATGATTCAAACCGATCAAAGAACACGCCTACAACGCCCACACGACTAAGCAATAAAAACTGCGAACATCACTATTTTCCGTGCTTTTCGTTTCAAATACAACACATACGACATTTAAATTTCCAATCTTATTCCGACAACATCGAAAATCAGCCGCATTCACCTAATATTATAGAGTATGAGAATTTAGTTCTTTTCCTCTTCTTTCGCCTTTTTTAAGATAACCGCGATGGATATGAAAGATTCGATCACTACCGAATGCTGCCAGTTGAAAGCGTTTGAGAAAATTTTCTTTATCCGGAAAAATGAATAGATTTTAAATGCAATCTGCCTTTAGATAAAAATGAATAAATCTTTATAAATTGGAGGAGATATTTACAAAGGTAGAAAAGCATTGAGCCAAATATATATGACATTCCGCACAATTGTATTTCTTTCTATTGTTTAATGACCGCCTGTCTGATTGACATGCTTACATGCTTATATCCGCTAAAGTGGAAACGTTTAAGAGCTTGCACCTAGGTGCGAGCAAATTTAAAAGAAAATTATATCGAAAGATATCACATAGACGGAGCAATGGAAAGGATGGCGGACAGACAGGCTTAGGTAGATTCTTAGAGTGGACTTGAATCGATCGGTCAGTGTATCGTAAGTCCTTCTTCGTTGTTACATACGCCCGGACAAATTTAACATGTTTTGCACCATCCGTGTAGGGCGTAATAATGTAAAAAGTAATAAGACGCAAAGGAATTATATGCGGTTGCAACCGATACTCGTCATCATCGTTATCGTATCTATATCTATTCTTGAAGTTTCTCTGTTTGAAACTTATATCGATGGTATTGCATTCTCTTGACGTCTCTTCTATTTGATGTCCAATTAGTTAGACTGATTACACTTCTATCTTTGATAATTTATGGGAATTAAGGAAAAAAAAACAAATTTTTGTTTAGAAAAACGCATATATATATATGTGTCCTATTTATGCTTTACTAGGGGCTTGTGCTTTGACCAACTTGCCTTATTTTCAATGACAACCGATGGGCAAGAATTTCTGATTGTTTTTGCCAAATTTGAACACGAAAGCTTTTTTTTTTTTGCGACCAGGAACACCACAGACATTGCAACGACAGACGGACGGACATGCTTAAAGATTTGCTTTAGAATTTGATGATCGGCATCTTTGTAGATTATAAAAATGTTTTACATATCTTTTTGAGCATAAGGAATAAAAATTTTTGTTGCATAATTTTAGGTGAGAAATTGAAAACATTTGTCGAAAGGAAGAAATGAACATTTTTTTTCAATTCTTTAAAATGGCTTTGTTTGTGCAAAAAAAAAAATTCTTAATTTGGACATATTTCGGCGCGAATTTTTAAATCCTATACAACCATATATATAAAATATAATATATGTGAATACATCGTATACTGAACGCCTCATAAAATCGTATTTGTTTACCAAGTCGAAGTAATTTAGATAAGCACGTTGTTGAATATCGTATTGTTTTTGCAAATTTTTTTGATATCCTTGTAAATGGTTTTGACATTGAATGGGCGGCAAAGTGATAATGTTTACCTATTCTACGTATTTTCGTATGCGTTTATAGAACAAACAAACGAAGTCTTCAATTTCAATTTGTTCACTTTCCCATAGAAGCTAATACGAGCATATGCACATACCTAAGCCTATTTTAAGGGTTATGCAAGGATGTATGTGTCTATATTTTTTGTCTACACACATATATTTGTATGTATATGATTGTGTAGATATGTAGATGTCTATATTTGTAGAAAACAAATGCATTTATCAGACATGTTAAATTGGAAGGCGTGTGTGTGTGTGTGTGTGTGTGTGTGTGTGTGTGTGTGTGTGTGTGCATACATATATATATATATATATATATATATATAAATGTTCATTGAGGTGCAAGCACATGAACAAATTTACTACGATTGTATACTTAGGTAACAGATATGTAGGTGTAGATAAACGCGCTTGCCTATGAACATTGAAGGTTAGCTTGTGAGTGTGATATTGAATAAGAAGAATTTTGAACACTAATGGAACGTTCAACTATATTTCATGCATGCATGTTTAGCGTAGATGAGATGACTGCATATGAATGTATTCGTTAGTTAGCTACTGAGAGCTTATGGAAATTTCAATGCTGACAGAAATGTAACTGTGTATATGCGTTGATTTGTGTATGCAGTTTTCCAATTGAATCGTAGCCAAAAAACCTTGACTTTCTTCATAAAAACGTGCACTAATACAAAACGAAAAGAAAAAAAAGATTAAAAAAAAAAAGAAGGAAGAAAAAATTTAGTATTGAATCGAATACGCGCCACCATTATAGCATAGCAAAGCAAAAGCGAAGCCAACAATACAATAACAAGTGTAAATACATGCTTAAGTTTGTGTGAATTGTAATTTCATATTTATATATATATATATATATATATACACTTATATATACATACATACGTATGTACACATATATAAATAAATACATATATGTATATATATACATATATATGGATATATGTGAACACAATTTGGTAGTTATTAGTATGTGTGAGGTGATGGTGGTATGCGGTTCTTTTGGTTAGTTATACATGTTGTTATGGTGAAAATAATTTGATTTGTGTTGTCTTCTTTATCTTCTTTTCCATATGTCTTTCTAGCACTTTGGTTCTGGAATATAGAATATATATATATATATATATATATATGTACATATATTTTTAATATGAAATTCTTATAAATTATCCTTTTTAACTAAATATTTTTGTAGTAAACCGTTGTTTAATTACCTTGAAAGTGTCTTTTTTAATGAATAAAACCATAATAAACAAATTTTGTGGTGAGTTTAGGTATAGAGAGACGAGCTTTCCATTTTATCTTAAATTCATTTATATATATATATATATATATATATATTATGTGTATGTGTATATATTTACATTTGTATCTGCACAAGCATAATCACAGTTGTAGAGTGTAAAAGCAGTGCTTGTGTTTTCCTATTAAAAATACATTGTTGACGGCGTATAGGTCCCCTTGTTAATATATACGTCTAAGATCACGTGACTGTTTTTTTTTTTTTTTCTTTATTTGTTTGTTTATCATTTTCTTTTTGATTTTTTAGTTCACTTAGTTTCTTCAAATATTTATGCAGTCACGTGCCATGAAATATGTATCACCAGCAAATTTTTTGCTTTTTAGTAAATATTTTGATGATTCATCATTAAAGGAAGATATTATGAGAAGCAAACTGAAATTTTGAAGGTAATCTTCTGAAACAAAAGAAGGGCAAATTGATGATGTCATCAGAGCTATGAATGCATTCAATAGTTCCCCTTCAAGCGCATAATGTATTAACTATAAGTATAACAACAACTTTGAATTCAATTAAAGTCAATATCCGTTAAATCATTCAATTAATTGGTGAAAATTGCTCTCGATGCTTTAACCTTTCCTTGCATAGTTCTTCAAGTTTTGCCGAATATTGTGGTTTTAAGCTTTTCTTCAGCGACAAATGAAATCATTCTAGGATAATACTTACTTTAAAAATGATAGAATTCGTTAAGTGGATTTTTTCTTTTCTTTGCTTGCTTTTATATGCAGCTTCAGAATTTCGAAGATCTGCAAGCACTTTAAATCTAATGGTTGTGTTCCTGATTTGACTTCCAAGTTACTATAATTAAGTGTTGACAATATGTCTATAGATGCGGATAGCTTGATTCGATCGTTATCATCAGTTAAACTAAATCTGTTTAGTATAAGAAAACATTATACAAAACAAGCTTTCGAACGAAGCTTTCTCGCCGTTTTGAAACAACGTTTTTTAATTAAGGGAAAGATTTGAGTCTTTTATTGCAATCTTGAGTTATGAGCTCAAATTTATTCGATTTCAAAAGCCCAGAAAGGGATTAAAATGGTGAAAGCATTAAGCAAAGGCAAAAAGCTAGTAGAACAATATTGCTTCGGGAGGAAAAAAGCTTTTTTTATGCTCTACACCATTTGTGATAAGATAAACAAAACGATTTGAGGTGAACGTATTTCTTATTATCCCGATCACATTCAGTCGTCTATTTGTCTCTCTTTGTTTCTTGAGTTCAACCTACACATAGCAATTTTTGATATATTTTCAAAAAACTTGGTAAGTTCGCCTATTTTGGCTCAAGTACGAACCCTGTTGAAGTTAGTTCGGATCGGACTGCTTTTCGATCGCTTCCTTTGCAAGATCTTATTTTGTGAATTCGTTTGGTGAATAACAGTATTAAGCGAAGCGGTATAGGATATTTAACGGTGGACATTGGCCCACTATAGTGCTTTTACTTGGTTACTTCAAATACCATTTTTCATAAACGCAAATGGACAAGGAATCAACATTTATTGTAGTCGCACCATGACCAGTTAGAGCACGAGATCTGCTTCGCATCTTTCGTGACTTTACCAATTCAAAATCTTCGAAGCACTCAACAGGCCTGCTCATGCATACGAATCTCAAGGAAAAATCACTGAAGGTATCGAAAGCATTTATCAGAAACACGACGATGTATTTGAAATGAAATATTTGTGATACAAAATCGGATTGGTTGGGTTTATCTGCCGCTACCTACTTTAGCTAAAATTTCTCTGATCGATAATGGGTGAAGTAAGTGGAAAATCGAAAATTTAGGGTAAATACGTTTGGTTTCCAATATTTGCCTCAATTTGAGTATTTTTCCTAACCCAAGCTTTGAAGACTGAGCTCAGCTCACCTCAACGACAACTAAACTTCTATAGCCTGTCCCGATTAGCTTTGGAAAAGCTATCAGGGTTTTAGTCGCCACACTAGATCAGGTTTTTGTGCAGAAGTTTAATGCAGAAGTTTTGAGATTTATTAAAACTATGAAGTTTATATTAAATTTAAATACTTTAAAAAGGGGGGCTTGCTTGAACCTGTGCTTTCTTTTTAGTTCGTTCTTAAACAATTACCTTTCCACGGAAATTCTTGCTGTGTGCAAAAAACGATAAAATTAAATTTTTAGTCAACTATGAGATCGGTCCGCCAGGATCAAAAGAAATGTTGTGCTGCGATTATTTGAATTGTGGGCGTTAAAGCTTTTTCTCATGCTACATTGCTTCTCCTAGGACTTTTCGTTTCAGAGCCGTCGAGTTCAAGTCAAGTAAATGTTGGAATGACGTTGTCTTTACTTGATCGAACAGATTGTAAATTGAAAAATGATTTTGTTTAAAATGAAAATAGAGACTCATATCCCATTAACTAATAAAGCTGGCTGCTCAGGTGATATCAAGCTAAGAAAATACGGGGCAAAAAGTGGTTCCTTCCATGAATAGCCTCAAACAACGAGTTATTTCTTCGGGAGAAATATTTTATGAACTCATAAAAATAGGAGAACGTGTTAGCTAAGACTTGACAATATTTCCAATCGTCAATCTATAGTTCTTTCATTCGAAATAATGTCGTGCTGCATATCAAAAAAAAAACGTTTAAAATTTATAGAGTACACCAAAGCGCTTTATCTCGACATTGGTTTGGACACGTACAGTCCCCATTGATAGTTTCACTTAAATATACCTTGCATCATTTGCAGTAAGCGTACACTAAATTTGTGCGGTTCGATGCAACATTCAGAAGGACGTGAGAGACGTCTGCTTTTTATTATATAATTTGATTGAAATCATTCTCTGCATTAACTTAACAATCGATACCTGAAAACCTGAAAACTTCTAGTCAAATAATATGTCAGGACTTTATGAAAGGTTCTAAGGGTGGCCGACCTGACGAGGTGCATTATCGCATAAGTAGTTTTCAAAAATAAAAAGTGGTACAGGGGAGTTGCCCTAAAAATGGTCCGATCAATTCCATTCTCAATAGCTTACGTTCTTGGCCCGAAAGTTGTCCATCCGCCAAATTGTACCAAAATTAGATTAAAGAACGTGGACAGACATTATACAAACAGACCAAAATGTTTCTTATCCTTATATGTACATACACAAGGGGTGTTGGGTAAACAACATTTTTTCATGTTTCTAGTGGAAGGTGAGACTTTATGACACCTACCAAACGAACCTATAAAATTTAAATGGGAAATGGCCATTTATTGAACCTCCTTTCATCTAAAAGTTTATTAAAAAATAAGTTTTCTTGTAGAACAAGATTTAATTTTTTGTATTTTATAGCAGCAAAAAATTAATAAATAAATACAAAATAAAAATTTCAGTACGCAAGAGTATGCTTGGCTGTATCTGTAGCGAGTAGTCATAACACTTATCGATTAGGCCACGCATTCAGCAACTTGCGGCTACTCTACCTCTTGAGTGATTGGTCATAATAACAAAAACAAAAAAGGAAAGAAAGAAGAGTGAAGAGTGTAGCTATAGTTCGAACTCATTGAAACATAAAAGTTCTCATGGAAGGTAGTCTTTTATATGACAACACACAAAAGATACACGAAGAAGTACTAGATTGCGTTTAGGTACATAGAGTATTTAATAGTCGACTTTCCCTGGCGACTATACGGTTTTTTGCTTATTATGCTTAAATTGCTTGAAGTAAGCTGACGTAGTCAGAATTTGCTCTTTCGACGAAGCACAAAATTTAATTGCTATTTAATCATCGATCGATCTATCTCTCATTATTAGTAAGTGATGATTAAAAATTTTTATTTTCCCTCAGATAAGGTAACTCAACTACAACTTGTTGTATTAAATTAATTAAATTAAATAATATTTCGATGAAACTGTTTTGTATTGTAAAAGTTATCAAACAACAATGTATTATGCCCTGAAACCTATAAGAATTTTTGCTTTTATAGTTATTTTCCCTTTAAAAACAAGTAAAAATATTATAGTCGGGCAAGGCCGACGATTAGATACGCTGCACCGTTTCGTGCAGTACAGTTATTTATTCGTTTGGTAATAACACACCAAAAATTAAATATTATTATTCCCGCAATGGCATGCTTTCCATAAAAGCCTGCATACTGGAAAGTGCCCTTGACGTGGTCGAAATTTAACAAACTTAATTTACTTCCTATAAATTTGATTAGTTTCCAATTTCCATTATAAAAAATTTGAAATTTTACTCTCTTCCTCTGCATAAGAGCTTGCTTTGCTTGATAACCCTTACATGTGTTCGGATCTAATAAATAGACCTATGTGATCCAAATTCCCGATTATAAATTTTTTTGCTAAATTCTTACTATGGAGCAATTTTCATTATAAAATATTAAAAATTAAACCAATTTCTGAAAGGCTTACTATTCTTATGTAGGATGGGATTCAGTAAATAGTCTCATGTGGTTCAAATTTGGTTTATTTCATTTTTATGTTAAGCTAGTATCAGGAACAAATTTTCACAATAAAATATTAACAATTAGGCCCCTTTGGCAATCTTTCAATGCGGCGGTATGCAACAAATAGACCTATTTGGTCCAAATTGTTTGCCAATTAGGAATCAATTTTCATCATTTAATTTTGCAACTTAGATTTTGTTACCATAAAAAGATACAGTTTTTGTAAGAACGATTATAGGAGAGACGGAGGGTAAAAGAAATTGCCCCATCCGAATAAAATTTTTCATATAAATTTAGAATATAAGTATGCAAGTACTATTACTTAGTGAATTTCTTTGAAAACTATTCAAAATTACAACTTTTTCACATATAATGATTTTGCAAAATATGGCATTATAACGGGAGTGGTGAAAAAAGTGATCCGGTTCAAGCCATTTTCAATAGCCTTCATCCTTGAAATATCTGAGAAAATTCCGATCTGCAATAATACAAGAAAACACATTAAATGGACATATGGACGGACAAGTTTAGATCGATTTAGACAAAGATTGTGAATCGATCAGTGTTGTAAAAGCTGCTTCTATCAATAGCCCATCTGGGTGTCACTTACATCCGCACAAAATTAATATACCCGTGTACCACAAGTGAGGTAGGGTATAAAAATTCAAGGGAAACAAAATGTAGATGGTTTCGTTTACAAGTGCATTGTTAGCATATTCCATACTGTAGTTAGACATAGTTTAGCTGTAAAGCAATAAAGACAATGAATAATAAAAACAATAAACATATGACCGAAGGTAAAGAATTTAAAGAATGTTTAAAATAAATTCAACAAACAAACGCGCATTATAAACAAAACAACGATTCGGCGCAATGAATGCGTTCGTGAGAAGAGAAAGAAAAATATTGCATATGCTACTCAAAACCCAGTATTTTAAACCATTAAATCTCAAGGTAATGAATGGTGAATTGTAACAAATTTTTATTCACCACACATCAAATGATATTAATTTTTTTAAATATCTTTGGTCATAAACGTTGAGCGTCTAACTGAATTACCGTTATTCGTAAAGCAAACTTTGTAAGGATTAGTTATGCAGCAGTGCCATAACGGTTATTTCTAGTCGTCATCATCGTCGTCGTATATATCGCTTTCGATGATAATAATAATAATAATAATAATGATAATGTCGTCGTTGTGTTCGTCTTTGTGGTGGTGTGCCTGATTGGCATTAGTCATAAAAAAAATGTGTAACGCATTGATGTGTGTTATGTTTTCAATGATTTAGTTAAGGGTGGTCTGGCCAAGAAAATAGTTCTCCGGTAATACTTGAAGGACACGGTAATGTGTTAAGAATAAATGAAAGAAAAAATAAAAAAAAGGAAAAAAGAAAAAACATAAAGAAACTAAAGTAAATGAAAGCTTTTAACAAAGGACTTGAAAAATAATAAAAAAATTAAATAGAAACGAAAAAAAAAAAAAATTCATTTAATTTAAAAAGGCAAAATTGCCTAATGTGAGTGTGAAGGGGAAAAAAAAGAAACATAAGCAAATCAAAGATTCTTTTTAAAATCGAACATTTATACAAACGAACATTTATTTATACGTAACGTATTCCTGTGTAAATAAATAAACAAATTCATATATGTACGTATGTGTATGCGCTGCTAAGTAGTTTTAGTTTCATGACTTGTTACGGAAATGAAATGTCTTTACGAAGTGTGTGCAAATACACACACACACACACAAACACACACACACATACACAGCGATTAATTCAACGTGTATTTTGTTATATGCTATAAAATCGTATTTACTACTACTTTGTAAAAGTGTGTTTTGCTTATGTATGTATAAACTTATAAAAGAAAAAGCAAAAAAAAAATTTTAAAAAAATTGTACAGTTATGATGGCATTAGCTGTCGTTGCAATTGTTCAACACGCGCTCAACACTTGCATTTGGATTGAAGATGGATTTTGTAAATTCTTTTCATGATTTCTTGTTTACTTATAATTGGCACGTATTGCCGTAACTGCTGCACGGTTACCAGGACAATTTCATGTGCATAACAGTCTTAAAATATAATCGAGTCGTTTTATAATTTTAATTAAATATTTATTTACTTGCGAGATGAAATGGTTCAGCGAACGGTACTTTTAATTTCTAATTACGTAAATTCAATTATAAGAATGAATTATTCATTCAGTAGGATTTCATTAAAAATGCTCGCGTATTATATTAATTTTTTTGCTTTAAAATTATAAGAAAAAAAAGAGAAAAAAAGAAAAAGTAATCAAGTTGTGAAATGTGAATAAAAATAAAACATTTTTGTTTGCACAATCGTAATTAAGCGACTTAAAGACAGTATACGCGACGCCGCGGGTACATAATAAATATAATGCAAGAATTTATAATGAATGCAAGCTTACTCCTCGCTAACCAAATGAATTGAATAAGAGATGAGTTTAAAATTAATTGTGCTTTACCAGCATTACAGACTGCAGTTTAGGTTGACTTGACTTGACTTGACTCGTTTAACCTATGAACTTATGATTTTATTGCTTTAAGTTTTTTTCCCCTTTGTTTTTTCTTTTGTCTTTTCTTTATTTATTTATCTATTGTTTAAGAAAGTGTGTTTTTTCTTTTTTTCCAATATATATGGATTTTATTTATAAGAAAAATAAATAAAAACTTGGATAAGGCTAAAGGCGAATGTTGCTGATAACTAACTGCTCTTTATGATGGAATGAAAAAAATCGAATTTCCCTTCTTCATATATATTTTTGCGGCGGGTGAGATCATTCTTTTTGTGTACAATATTTATATGAGTTTGATAAATCGCAGATAGCCATCGACAGTAAAGGGATGAAAAGACAAGCTGACGGATGGACAAACAAGCAAGTGGAAAGATGAAAAGCTGAAAAACGATAGGCTGAACCATAGCAGAACAAACTTACATTTGGACAAATTGTCAGGCAGCTAGAGGGCTAAACAAATCAATGGATACGCAGATGAACAGGTGGACGAATGCTCAGATATATGGATGAATTAACAGACGGATGGATAAAACGTATGGATAATAAATGAATTGACAAAGAAACGCTTGGATAAAGAGGTTAATGGACATAGGGACGGATAAACAAGATGACGTAAGTCCTACAAACGAATAGGTAAAGAGGTTGATACACAAGAACGTGGACGAGAAGAACGATGTATTGACAGTAAACCGATAGGCAAAGAAACGGGTGAAAAAAAAGGCTTATAGACATGTTAACTAATGTCCGAGGAAAGGAATGAAGAAATAAAGGAATAATTAGGCAAAGTCATAGATAGGTGGAACTATGCCCAGGCAAAGAAGTGTATAGGCAGAAAAGTCTACAATAGGATTAGAAGAGAGGTTAAATAAGCTTACTGGAATGCAAGCGGAGAGTTTAGAGGACAACTGGGAAATAGAGAAAATTGAGATGATTAAAACGGTGTATAGTTCTTCTAGCAAATGTGGTTGGGAACTTCTGAAAAAGTTGTGTGTGTTCTTTTTTTTCTTCTGGTTACGAAATAAAATAAAGTTTAATAACTAGAAAATAATATTTGATGAAATTTTTCTCCTCCACACTTAGGGGAAAGAATATCGCAAATTGCCAAAGAGAGATTTGTAATGAAACCAATGCAAATGTGATGCATATTAAAAAGTTAAACGATTATAAAAGTAGACAAGGGATTTGTCAGAAAAACTGATATCGAAGCAGTCGGGAGGGACATCAGAATTCGGCTAAGTCAATTTAAAATTTCATGTTTATCAGGAATGTAGGGAATACACTACGATGTATGCTTCTATTCTGATATCACTTCTCCGACAGGTAAGAAAAACGGGTAGAACCCCAGCTGATCAGTTAAATTAACATGTTTACTTGTTACCCCATGAAAAAATTTAAAATCCCCTATTTATTGTTAAATTTATTTTGTACTTAAAAAAAGGTGAATAATTTCTAGTCGTTGCACTCAGCAGTAGTTTTGCTTACTGTTCTTTCGTCTTCTTCGAAGCACCAAATTCATTTCCTAATTATCAACAATGGTTTTCTAATTTATACAGGAATTTAAGATGCTTAGTATTTTGCCCTAGAAAAAATTTAAAATCCCCTCTTTATTATTAAATTTGTTTTATTTTTCGCAAATTTGAACAATTTTAAGTCGTTTGCATTTAAGCTGCGTCATGTTTTATTGCCGAATATAAATTTTGCAATTTGTCGTACTAAGTATTCGTAATAGTGATTCTTCAACTTTTTGCTCTTGCATATTAATTGATAACTATTATATGTTCTTATAGCCAATCACTCAGGGGATGTCAGCTGTTCCTTTAACACGATGATGATTGGAAAGAAAAGAAGAAAGAGAAAGAGATAGGTGAAGAATTTAATTAAAGCTAATAAATATTAAAGGGATAAGGTTCATATCTAATATAAATAATGCAATATGTGGGCGACTTGTGATATTCCGATTAATCGTGAAAATTATGTTTAATTCAACGACGATAACAACTTCTCGCTCATCATCATAATCAAAAAAGATTTTGTTATCAGATTGTTTTTTGCAAATAAACAAAGAAAAATAAAAAATCATCTCTCACCTATTCGTTTACACTTTAACGATTGGGAAACTGTGCAACTATGTCTGTTATTGAAAACCAAAATTCACCAAAAAAATACCATTGCGTAGATATATATATATATATATATATAATGTTTTCATAATCAGCTTAAATCGTAATAACTATTAAATAAACGTTTCACAGCTTTTTAATTTGTTTTAGTGAAACAGTGAAATAGTCCAATAAAGCAATTTTATTGCTAAATAGTGCGGAGGTCCTCTGATTACGTATTGTTATGACATAAATCAAATTTTCTCGCAAATCTATTTGCATGAACATACACACAACTGTACACATATAACTTAGTAATGTAATCATTTATAGTATATTATTATCCTGAACACTATTTCAATGGTCTTCCCGCTTTGAATAGTAATTGACGTTATTCGATCTGTTTACCTGGCAGTTAAGGCAAACAGTTTTTCTATGCTCGGCGCTTCTAGTGATGCGAGAGTATGTTAAGTTTTGTGGGAATATATGAAACATCTGGCACTTTTGATGGACCTAACTTTCATTATACCGATCGATTCTGAATCATTTTCGGAATTAATTTAAAATTTTCTGTCCATTGGTCCTTTACTCCTTTCGTGTATCCTACCTACTTTTTCTGAATCATTTTCGGAATTAATTTAAAATTTTCTGTCCATTGGTCCTTCCCTTCTTTCTTGTATCCTTTCCTCCTTTTCTAAATCATTTTCTGAATCGATTCAAAATTGTCTGTCCATCGGTCCTTCCCTTCTTTCTTGTATCCTTCCTTCGTTTCCTGAATCATTTTCTGAATCGATTTAAAAATGTCTGTCCATCTGTCCTTCCCTCATTTCTTGTATCTTTCCCTACTTTTCTGAATCATTTCTTGAAGCTATCCCTTCTTTCCTTCTTTCTTGTATCCTTCCTTCGTTTCCTGAATCATTTTCTGAATCGATTTAAAAATGTCTGTCCATCTGTCCTTCCCTCATTTCTTGTATCTTTCTCTACTTTTCTGAATCATTTCTTGAAACTATCTAAGCTTGTCTGTTCGTCGCAATTTTTAACCGATTTCGACGAAATTTGGTATGTTTTGCTTCCAGAACAAACGCTGTCAAAAATGATTCTGATTGTACCACTTCTTCTATCACTTTCCATATAAACCTTCATTTTGAATTACCGTATTAAGCGAACTGGTGTAGATTAATGGTAGATCGCGATCCACTATAATGCTTTCTCTTCTTTTCTTTATGAAAATTTCCTTTCATTTTATTTGCCATAGGTTATGTACCTTAAAATAGATTGGTAAGCCCGGATTGTGAATTTATGATAGTGTAGACTGTAGTGTTAACAAAACTAAGATAAATTTTTTTTACAGAAAACTGCTTGCAAAGATTAAAGGAAATTAATTACAACAACATTTCTTTTCCATAGAATTAATTCTTCTTTTTGACTAATTTCTTTCCTCTCTTTGTTTATAAACTTTTACTTAATGCATTTCCAGGTATTTGTTTTTTTTTTTTTGTAACTTCTTTTTCACATGCTGAATTTCATTCGTTACCTTTGAATTTTCATTCAACTTTTTTTTTAAATGCCGACTTCGTAAGACACGTTTATATCATGTCCCTTATAGGCATAAAACATTTTTATCTGTTTTTGCTATTTCCCTAATGTTTTTTTGGAAATTTCATTTCGTCTTGGTCTTATTTTATCAAATATGTGATTATGCGTTGAGTAAATTGTGGGCAATGAGTCTGAACGCAGTGCTCTAATTGCATTCTAGACAGGAGCATATTTTATTTTATACTTCTCCACATTTATGAAAAACATTTTTCCCAGCAGAGACTTACTTTCTTTTTTGTCTTATTAACGGCTCTTAGTCCAGCCCTTAGTTCTAAGCAACAGTTTTGTAAATAAAGTTTCTTCATGGTAGTCTACTTAGCAGTATTACTGACTGATTTCTTTTTGTTTAAAGTTCTTAATCCACTTCTTAATTATAAACACAGTTCCTTAATTGTAATCTCCTCAGTAATGTGTTCGCCTGTTATATTTTGCTTTTTAAAAGCCTCGAAAGTAAAATATCTTTCTAAAAATAGCTCCTTAATTATACTCAGCGGTGTTACTGATTACTTTTTTTTTGTTGGAAATTCTTAGTCGAAATCTTTTTTTCTAAGCAAATCTTCCACTCCATTAGGCAGTGTGTTTGCATGGATTTAATCTTTTGTTTCTCAAAACGCTTTAATTCAGTTCATTATAGTCCAGTCAGCAAAAGCACTGGCTACTCTTTTTTCTGTCTTATTCAAAGATCTTAATCCAACATCTAACGTTGAAAAATGTGCTCCCAAACACGGCTTCTCAAATCTACTTTAGCCAGCAGTATTTTAGTAGACAACTCTTTTTTGATATTTTTCAAATCTTCTTCTTTCTTCTTCATGTCTTCTGTTATAAACAACGGTTCACCAAACGCGAGAGTAGCTCTATTGACAGTCTTTTAAGCATTTACGTCAATTCAAGCGCTTGAAACGCTTTGTTTTTTAATTATACCCCATTCCTCAACATTTCGAGCGATCTATTTTCCACTTTTTATTTAGTATTCAAATTTTCAATTCAAATTTCTCTGAATTTAACTATTTGATATCAAATGAAAGGCTTTCTTATTGTTACGCGTACATATTTCCTTTATTTAGAAAAATATTAAAAAAAAAAAAAAAGAAGAATTTAGTGCCTATAAAATTCATAGAACTTATTGCCCTTAATATTGCTGCGCAATACTTCCTTCATTGAGTGTAATATAAATGCAGTTTTTATTACTTCTGTTTTATATTACTGTTGACAGAATAGACCCAATTAACCGCGTTTTAGTACTACTACTACATACTTATCTACATTTCTTGTAATAGTGCACTAATTAAATCTCTTAGTAAAATAATTTTTTCTAATCAATTATTCGCAATACATTCGCTGTTTAGAAAGTAGTGACCAAAAAATCGCATGAGATAGAAAATATCTGACAAATAAGTGAAGATGATGTTAATTAAACTTGTCCGCTATTTTGATAAAATTTTCGAAAACAATTCTTTAAGCGTAGTACATATTCATCTAATCATAAACTGGTTCTTGTTAAGACGCATAACTTTTATAAGAAGCGAAAGTGAATTTCTAATGAAAGGGCTGGCAAGTTGGAAGACTAAGAAGAAATGTTGTAACCGTTACGTCTTCAGGAAGGATTTCTCACACATTTTAATAACAAAAACAAGTGAAATGTACTTCGTGTACATTGCTTGATTGTTCTGACTGCTAAGCAAATGCCATATTTACGAACAAGAAAATTATATTTATCGCAGGGCTTAACTACGATCTGCTTAAATCAACTTATTATAATTTTAATACACTTTTATGAAAGTAGGCGTTAACTGATTAACTGTTAACTGATCGATAATGGTTAATTTTACATCGCCCCTTTAAACTTGTCTTAAGGTATACTCGCACAGTGTTTTACATTAATATGCCCCTGTAAGTTACCAGCTGTAAGTTGCAGCCTACTTTTGACCCGTTTGTAAGCGGACCATAATAAATGTTTAAGGGATTTTCGCAAACACGCTTATACATTTTGAATTTAAAATGAAGACCTACAAGAAATTTTAAATTTTAGTGTTTTGCCAATCATGGACGTATAGACAGATCATATTGATTTTAATTTTTTTTTGAATTAACGTTAATTTTCGCTCATTGAAGTGACTAAAGAAGAAGGGAAGTAAGTTTACTTTTGAAGAAAGGTCGTACTTTTGCTGTATATCTGCTTTCTGACAAAGGAATTCCTTTCTCAACAAGATCATTGTACTCAGTGCAAACAAATTGGTTGTGGAGGGTGGGCAACAGAAATTTCCTTTATCTTTCGGTAAAGTGGGATAGTATCAAGTTTCAAAACGATTGATCTAGAATCTAGTTACTTTCCCATTCCTAAATAAAGTTAAAGTAAGCGATTTTACCGCCGCTTTTTTCTTTAACCCTATTAGAATAAACCTGGCTTTGTGATTTTTTTGCGAGCGTTGGGGTTATAATAAGTTTATGTCTCTAATACTATTCTAGTAGCAGTCATAAAAATCTGCATAATGTTAATAAAATCTGCAACGTAAGCGCTGGGGGCGAACAAAGCAATGTTTAAGTATACATTAAGATATTCTATATTAAAACAAACTAATGCATACATATACACAAACACACGTACATATATATGTATATATATATGCACGAATATACATAACGTAGTTATAGCTTAATAACAAAGGTATTCTTTTCATGCACACATTTTACGCACACGTACATAAAAAAACAATCAACATTTTTAATGTGGTTGTATTGTAAAAAGGAATGTGTTTAGCATGTAACTAAAGGTAGGGGACAATACATGTGAACGTCAAATATATCTGCAAGCCATGTGTTAAAAGCAAACACTTATGCACACACTCGCACTTACGAACAAAACAGTAGAGGTATTATTGTAAGTCTTCCTCGCATATATATGTATGTATTTCGAGTGTTTTTTTTTTTGTTTTTTTTTTTTTTGTTATTTTTTTAAGAATCCAGGTAACATTTGTACGCAAAAAAAGAAAAAAAACGAAGAAAAATAACAAAAACGTTTCCATATAAATATGCAAGTGTGTTTGTGCGCATGTAACCGAAAAGGAAAAAATGTCATTAAAGTTTTGTGCTTACGAAAAGAGAGTGTGAGTGAACGAGTGAATAAGTAAGCGAATGGTATTTATTATATCAGCTGTTGTATGTTTATTGCTATCATTCGTATATTTAAATTTAACACGCTAACACACATAACGTATATACAACACAATTTATATAGAAAAACATAAACAGTGTAAACTATACTACGTATACAATTCATAGACATTCTTTGACTACAGCCACTACAATTCAAAGTGTTTGTGAGCGTGTGCGTGCGTGCAAATCATTTATATAATAGATATCCTCACGTAGTTAAGTAAGTAAAAGTTAAGTCAATACTATAAACGAGGTTTACTCTACCGGAGAAAGAGAGAGAGAGAGAGAGAGAGAGAGAGAGAAGGAGAAGGAAATATAAAAAATAATTGATGTACGTTTAGGCATATATGGAACAGAAAGCTTATAAATGTATTATAAATGGAATTTATATGTGTGTGCGTATGCGTATATTCATAAGCGCAAAAGGTGTTATATATGTAGATAGAGATTGAAAGGGAGATGACAGTGTCAACGCTAAACGTGAACACAATACTTAACTGAGTACAAAGCAAACTCATACAAATTCTATCGTTATTCCGTATGATATAAAAGACATTCTAAATATTGCTAACACTAATGTGAAATATGTACATAATATACGTACAAGCGTATACATATATATACATGCACTTGGCTGTTCAGCTTAAAATTTACTTGATATTTGTGTATTTGTGTGCCTGTGTTGGCTATAACGGTCGACAAAATTTTACTATGCCAGCAGGATAATCAATAGTCGTTTATGTAAACGTTTCACTCTCGTGTACACATACACACACACACACACATATATACATACATATAAAGACATTGATAAACACAAATATTCAAGTGTACACTTACTTACAACTTATAAGCGTTCTAAATACACCAATACATATATAAAATTGAAATTTGCACAAAGCACGGGTAACCACTATACGGGGACACGATGAATCGCAGTTATACCAGTACATACTTAAAAGTAATAAATTCGATTTTGTTTGTTGGGCCGCTTGGTTTGGTTGGTTGAACGGTTGTGGAGTATTGTGCGTATATACATACATACGGTATGTTTGCTGTAGTTATGACAGCAAAGCAAAACATTATTATTGCTGTTAGAGATACATAATCATATTAAAACTGAAATTTAACGTTTATAGAGTAGACACAGTACAACGACGATATTAATTTATGCTGATTTTGTGCTTTTGTTTTTGATGTGCATGTGAACGTGAATGTTTTGTGATCCCTAAGCAAAGGTGAATTTTTGATCCTTTTCATTATGCACTAATAACCGAATTTTCTGTATTCTAGCGTTTGTATATATAATCATTATCGACATAGCTTAAAATGTCGAATAACATTAAAAAAATATATGATGGGGTTTTTTGAATAGGTAATGGGGGAGGGTGGAAGGGGGGAACAGGGAAGATCAAAATATATACAAATATTTCGAAATTTGCGTAGATGACTTGTTGTATTCATATTCCAGTTACAAGAAGCTATAATCGAATATTCGTCACGTTTAGTTTAGTGGGAGAGAAAAGTATAAACAAAGAGGAAGAGATTTTTATCTCATGTAATATATCTCAAATTCTCATTGAAATATAAATAACAACTATTTTACACTCTGCACTTTCAACAGATAAGCTGATGTTTTGCTTAAAATTATCACAATTAGCATTGCTTAGCTTGTCGTAAACCCATGCGTGGAGGATTGGCATTGAAATACATTTTCCCACAACATTATACAACACCAGCATGTAGCTTTTTAATCACATTGTTGGCCTTTGGAACAAACTACCTCCACTGACCTTCTCGCCTACGCCTTTTGAATAAACATAAATGCTATTCCCTTTTTCTTCCCCCCTCTAGCTAGCAATCTTTTTTAGCCATTCTGTCCATACACAGGAAACATTCCATTATCATTGGCTGGGCAAATATAAAAAAAAAAAAAAAAATGGAACTGCGGCTAAATACAACCAATAACTGGTGCCCTTTTGTCCTTGGTTGAATAGTGACACAATAATAATGACGCCTTTTGGCATTTGTTTACTTCTTCATCTGTAACTGAATGAATAATAACCCATGGATTACGCTATGAAAGTGTTTTTCGGACTAAACAATAATAACTCGGCTATGTTTTCCCATTTAAAACAACGAAGACAGATTTCGAAATTTGACATGTAAGCTCCCCATGTTTCATAATGACCGTGCTTTCACAGCCATCAGCCGTCAGCGGGATGAACTTTGTGTAAGTCGAGTCATAAATAAAAAACCAATGATGTTTATATGCCACAAAATAGTAATAAGAAAAAAACGGGCTAAGAAGAATGGAAGGAATAGAGCAAAATCTCTGGCGAAGTTTGATTGCCATCCATATGAAATGTTTTTACGAGTTTCGGTGAGAAAAATAATTTTTAACCATCTCTAACAAGTGGTCATGCAATAATTGCAAGTGAAGATGCATCATGGAGCAACTCACTCCACTACTAGCAGGAATTCATGTCCTATGTCACTGCTCGGTATAACATAAACAGAAAAAAAACATAATGAACTTTTGTAACATTAACAGGATATGGGAAAAATTAAATTGAGGTTAGGTTTTCAATTTATTAAAACGTATCTGTAAGATATCTGATGTAGATGATCTGCATAATTCTTTAGCGAAATTCCCATAAAGAAAATCACAATTAAATTTTTTTTTCTTTCACACATAGAATTTTGCGCCTTTTTTGCAAATTTTAATGCTAAATGAGCTAAGGGATAATTTGAACGTCTAACTCGATGATAATTTATTAAACTAAATTTTACAATTACTCTTTATAAAGTATGGATAGAGCTGAGTATAGTATGAGGTCGCATCAGAAATAGAGCTTAAAGGTCGCGCTTTTTGAACTATGTGGCTATGTGGCAGGCCGCAAGGTTTACCAATAATGTGAAATATGATATGCGCCAATCATTGAATTAATCCATGACGGGAGAAGTACCTTTATTTCTTTTTTGTGTCTTTCTACCTGGCTATAAAGTGTTATGCTTTGAACACTCGGCATAGGTGCGAGTATACGGTCAAATCACATTAATATTTGATTTTTTCAAATAAGGCGTTATATGGGAAGTGGTCGGGTGGCTCCAATCCGAGTCAATATGAACAACGTTCATCCTTGGATCAAAATAGTTTGTGTAGAAAATTTCATCAAGGTACCTCAAAGATTGCGACTTGCAGGTCGAAGACAGGCACCCAGATCGACGAACAGACAAGCTTACATAGATGCAAAAAGTGATTCTGAACGGATGGGTATAATAGCAGATGATAGAATAGAGACCTTAAGCCTTGCTGGGTGTTTGATGTATCTGCGCAAACTTAATAAATCCTTGTACCACAAGTGACGTATAAAAAGCAAAAGGCGTTAGCTTAGAAAAAGTGCGTTCATGAAGCTTTGATTTCCGAAATGTTTCACCCTCTATTCAGCTCTCCCTCTAGAAAAGACGGACATAACGTTAATATTGGGTAATAAAGGATTTTCAGGCACCATGCCTTTTGAAATTTATTAAATAAATTCATATAAAGCAAATCTTTCAGTTATTCAATTGATTTTTATGACGGGAAGACTTTCTAATTTTGATAACCTAAGAGCATTGGCCTCAAAGCAATAGCATTGCTCCGATCCTATTGATAAAGCTCTGATGTTAATTGAGTTCTAAATAAGCGCAAATACAAATCTTCAAGCACATGTATGCAAAACCTTTTTATCTCAAATCCAAAGTTGTTGCGAACAGTGGCAAAGTTCGGGGGAAAGTTGGTTTTTAAATTTTTTTTTTTTTTTTTTTTAAGAATGGCTTTAGCTGTCTTTTTTTTTATGTACAAGGGACCAAATTTAAACGCATTTGTTTTTCCTATGGGTGCAATATGAGGCACTTTTCGTCTGCTCCTGGATCTGAAATCATAATTTTGCAATCATATGTTTACCTTTACATTGGTATTCTATGTTTACGGTGTTGCTGTTGTTATTTTATAATTAAAAGAAAAAACAAAAATAAAAAAAATAAATACAATTTTTGAAAATTAAAACAAACACTTCAATACGCAAAAGCAAATACATTCTGTTCGCATAAGCGCGCGAATTGTTTTGTTTTATTAAAACAACAAACAAACAGTGGATGTATAGAAAGCGAAAAATTTGATTTCAGTCGATTGAAATATTTGTTTTGTTTAGTTTTAGTTGTTTTGTCTATGTCTATTATATTAAATACGAAACATTTTACTTTTTCTTATAGTTTGAATACTTTTTCCATCAACAGATTAAGTTTTTAAAGTGTTTATTTAAGTACTTCACGCTTTTCGCATTATTAACGTGCGATTTTTTCTCTCACTCATTGAAATTTTATTTGGGTTTTATGGAAAGAATGCGAGTTTTTTTTTTTTTCTGTTTTCTTTTTTTAATAACAGTACAAATAAAAATCATTTTTTTTAAATTTTTTTTTTTTTTTTGCTCTTAAGAGGAAAGCTTTTGTTTTTTGTGTTACATTTATTTATATACATATATATATATATATTTTTTTTTTTTTTTGTGATAAATTTTTTATGGTTTTTTGATTAACCAAGTGTTTCGGCATGGTTAGCTTAATAGCGAGTAAAAAAGTTTTGCTAAACAATGCCAAAAATTTGTATATACATCGTAGAGCATCTATTAACTTTGTCATGCGATTGTAATCATCTAGAAATAGGCATTGTTGGCTTTATACATTTGGGCACAAACTTTGTAGAACGTTACGTCCCACTACAAGCATTTTTCCGATGTATTATCATATATTATATCATCTGTGATGAGAGCACACTTAGATGGGCATAATTTTTATTACACAAATCAGTTCAGCATGATTTAAAATGTTTCGAGATATCTGTCCATATATTGTCCGTCGAAGAAGTGCCTTGTTCCATCTATAGGCCACTATTAACGATTAGGTTTTGATGAAATTTGGTAAACCGAGCGATTATGACTTAAGGATGGACGATTATACTCTATATTCCATAACAGGCGACTTTGTTGTTATTTTAAATAAATCATTCGTTGGCCAGCTTGTTAAAGAGAAGCTTAGGGTTGTTACTCAGGATGGGTATGTTCTGATTTACATATTACATACGGTCAAGCGAACGTACTGTGAAGGCTTATGTCCGCGCAAATACTCTGGCCATGTACGATACGTCATACTATATTGACTATGATGCTTATGTAGCATGTTACTCTTACCTATTTGTATTTGATGTATCTGCTAAAAATTTACTAAGAAAATAAATTTAAAATTTGTTAACGTTTGTGGGCATCACAAAAGTCGTTGTCAGTTCAGCATGAATTTTTCGCTTTTTGCTCTTTTTTTTTTTATTGTGGTCTTTTGGTAAGTAGGAGGAATACGCCAGCATAAAGTATGTTGTCCGTTATTAAATTTTTATTATATTAAGTAAAAGAGCAAAATTACATAAATTAAGGAAAAAGTAAAAAAAAAAAAATATATTTTAGGCTGAGAGCAAATCTTTAATACGTATCATCTTGCTTTGCTTGACTGCGATCATTTTAAAATGTGCCTTGCAACCTATATAACTAAACACATAGCATGTGTGTCAAGTTTCAGGTATTTTATCTCACTTTTTTATGAACGTAAGTAAGTAGCAGACGATAGATATACAGAAAGTGAATTATACATTATGTGTGCCTCTACTTTATCTTCTTTTTTTTCTTCTTTTTTTTTTTTTTAATGCGTATTTCTGGAGACTATGAAGGCAGAACGGAATCTAATATGACCCAGTTACGGTTCGATGGTTGATATAATATTTTTTTTATTTTTTTTTTTTTGTTTCAAATCTTAATCTAAAAAAAAAGACTTGAATTTCTCCAGTTTAAAGTAAGTGCATGTGCTAAAAAGGGTGAATAGGAGTGATTGTGGTATGATTAGTTTTTAAGTTAAGCAACAACGCACTAACAATAGCTATATATAATAATAATAATACTTGCATAAAAGGATTTTTTTTAATAAAATATTTTTTTATTGTTTTTAACTCTATAAATGTAAAATGCACTAAGAGAAGCATCGTTTTTGTTGAGAGCCCCCCTTTTTCTTTTCTGCTTTGATTTGGCATTGAAGCCTGAATAACATTGAAACCACAAAAATAACAAATAAAAAAAAAAAATAAATAAATAAATAACAAAAAAAAAAAAAAAAAATACACATCTTTATGCTCTCGCTAGTACAGCTTTGCTGTACAAGCAAGCACTTATCATAAAAGTGTGTTCGATATACGAAAAACAAAAAAAAAAAGAAAAGAAAACAAAAGCTCTAAAGTGCCGCTGTTCTATTTCATCTTTAGTTTTCATTACTGCTATATGTAGACGTTATACGTATGATATATGCTCGTAAGTGTTATTCAAAAAAAAAAAAAAAAAACATTCTTGATTACATTCGAACACTCCAACAACACACATACAAACTTATTTCGTGCTCTGGCATAAATTTCCTAACAGCTGTTTATACCACTGACTACACAAATGACGTATATATGAATGAATGCGTACGATGAAAACGGAATCTTATGAATTGGATTACATCTAACAAGGAAAAGAACGTCAGGAGAGCAGCAAATAAGAAAAGCATATACGCAGATAGACAGTTGCAGTTTCCTAAACAAATAAATCACAATGAGACGGTAAGTTCGTTTTGAATTTTCATTTCTTTTCTCTCTCTCTCTCTCTCTCTCAACATTTTTTGTTGTTTTTATTCATTTCCTCGCAATATCCTCGAGTACGTATCGATTTCTCGGTTGATATTAGCGTATGTGTTTTATACATGATTTTGAGTAACATCTGGTTAATGTGATCTTCTACGGAAAATTACTTATGAAGTGTTTTCATTTTTTTTCTTCAATAACCCACTATCGAAAGGCTAGAGGTATATTCAATTTGCTAAGACCTTTGTAACATTAAAAATGCATAAATAAGCTTACATTTGTATTAGTGTTAAATAAATAATTCCGCTGCATACCTGTTCGCCTGCTACAAAAGTTTTCAAGATCGTAAAAATTGCATATCGTATATCTTGCATGCAGCTTAATGTAGTGAAAATTGTTCAAATCAGCTGAAGAACTCGCTTATAGTATAAAGCAAACTGAAAGTTCGTTTGTCGCCAAAAGCATAAGAAAATGTTTTTTTTTTTTTTTTTGCTCATTATGTGTAATACTTACTACAATAGTTACAGGAAGCCCTGAGTTTTTTTTCATAATGTGACCAACCACTCAGAAGGTGTTCCCTATATATAACACGGCGATAGTCACAAAGAAGTGGGAAAGGAATGAGACAAGCTTTGTGTCCAATCTGTAAAGTTTTTATGATTTTAGTGACTGACCACTCACTATACCTACGACCAACTGCGATCAAACTGCACTGCGGTTTGCGACCGCGGACAGGCCTAGTTGGTCGTGGCTGTTACTTACTCGGCTTTACCGCCGTTCAACTTATTTTCCATGGACGATACTATAATATCTGCACAGGAACCGAAATCTTTTTGTTTTTTTTCTTTTTTTTTTAAATTTTTTTTTAGAACCAAAGGCCGAATATAATTTTTTTTTTTTTTTGATTTGTCCTCTTGCTTGGAACATGCAGAAATCCTGGTCAATGTGTTGTAGCAGAAGGTAGTAGTTTATATTAACATAATCAAAAGGTCAGCCGGTCGGACGTTGTAACCGATAAACGCACAAACGTCATTGTAAAATTACTTAGTGTGGTAGTAATGGGGGAATGTTCATTTTTTATCTAGCCAACACCCAAGAAATAGGTAACGAAAAATCCTTTTGAAGACAGGCGGACGAACGAAACTTTCTTACTGGACGGGCTGATATTGTGCCTTCGACTATTTTACATCGTGCTTATCGTCTTTCCTCAAAAGTAAAACGAGCGGAAAGACCCGCTAAAAAGTGCTGTCAACTAGTGTGAAGGTTAAATCAGTAAATGTTATCGCGATCGAAACAATAAATGTTACGTATGTATATGCGTTCATATATACACATAAAGTGTATTATTCTCGACCAAGAAGTAAGATTCTAAGCCTATGAAAACATGTCCCTTCGATCATTTTTTCGCTTTTATGCTTTTTCTCTTGTTAGAAAGATCGCAATAGTAAAAATTAAGAAAGATGTTTGAAGCTAAAATGGGAATAAGTCGTCTGCCGTAATAGACAAGAAAAGAAAACTTACATTTTTTTACAGATCTACGTCTAAACTATGACTTCATTGCAATGATGGACATAGATGTGCACTTTGGACAACGAGCTATAACTTGCACCCCCAAAGAGATATCGATCCGAATGTCAGCATGGATACTTCTCGGAATTACTCGAAGAATCGATCGAAGAAGTGCTGCTGACGCAGTCGCTGATCCTTCTAAAGGCTTAAGATGGTCATGTCCTGACTGTAGGCAGCGGGACATTGACTTTTATAAACTTTTCACGGAGACCCGTTATGGTTTCTCGGAATTGAGTAGAAATCTCGGCTCCTTATGGGAAAAGTTTGAGCTCATTAAGTCTAGGTTTGATGAGTGTCGCTTTATTGGACACTCATCTTCTACTCGTAGCGTAGCGTGTGGGACGTCACCTCTGGCTTTCTCCAAATCTAATTCGTTGGTACAAGTTACCGCTCCTTCTAACTCTAAAATGGATAGTAATGTTTCCGATATTGCTGAGTCGGTTGGTAGCAAAACAGTTACAAACAAACCGGCAAGTCCATCGGCTTTAAGCTACGCTGAAGTGGCAAGGGTATCTCCGCCCAGAGCCGCCACTCACTCTAATCAAGTGCCATCGCCTAAAAGTAATGAAGAGAAAAATAAGTCATCCTCTCCTCCTGCCTGTTCGCGTGTGAATGCTGGTCACCAGACTGGGCAAGTCTCACAAGCTGCCGGTACAAGGGCGATAACCCCATCTATATTTTCCCCAACTCGAAACTCTCCTACTGTGAACCCCCCTCCTGTTCCAAATAATGACATTTGCTTGACGGCAGTTCCTCCCAGAAAAGCAATATTTGTGTCAAGACTGACACCTGAAACATCGGTGGATAACATAAAAGGTTATCTGGCGACGAAAGTCCCATCAGTCAACTTAAAGCGTGTTAGCATCTTCAAAATGGCTCCTTCTCAAGCTAGGGCAATCTCCTCTTTTAAAATATTAGTTCCGACTGAAAACAGTGATATGTTGTTAAACAAATCACTGTGGCCGGTAGGATCCTTAATTAAGGAATTTATCCCTCGTGATCGTCCCCGTAATACCAAGGCAATAGTCTTGTCGCCTTCAAAAAACTAATTGTTTCTTCAGGCCCACTATCTCTCATTTATCAAAATGTTAGGGGCCTAAATTCGAAAATTCGTTCCACTTTTCTAAATTCAGTGAGCACGGAATTTTTCTGTTTGGCCTTTACTGAAACCTGGCTAAAACCCGATCTACATTCGTCGGAACTTTTTCATAATTCTTTCCAAGTGTTTAGAAATGATCGAGTAAATCGCATTGGTGGTGGTGTATTAATTGCCATATCTGCGTCAGTCCCGTCCAATTTAATTGAATTTCCCACTTCTCCTGACGTTGAATTTATCGCTATTCGTGCGAATATGCCTGATAAACATCTATTCATAACCTGCTCCTATATTCCCCCAAATTCTGATATCTCCATTTACGGGAAACACGCTGCCCTCATTTGTGAAGTGGCCAAGCGGTCTAGACCCACCGATTTGGTCGTTGCATTGGGTGACTTCAATTTGCCTCAAGTCACTTGGTGTAACACTGATAATTCTGGCTGCTTGGTTCCTACTTCAACGTCTGATAGGGCTGTTGTGTTCTTTAATGAAT
The DNA here is from genome assembly GCF_014805625.2 of Glossina fuscipes. Classification (NCBI taxonomy): domain Eukaryota; kingdom Metazoa; phylum Arthropoda; class Insecta; order Diptera; family Glossinidae; genus Glossina; species Glossina fuscipes. Next base: position 16,563,710 of record NW_023998423.1, on the reverse strand, counting down.
TGTTTGATCACAATTTGGTTCAATATAATCGTACCCCTAATTGTAATGGTAGACTGCTTGATCTCTGCTTTGCCAATTTTCCCGAGATTTACGTAAATCGTTGCCCACCTTTTAGTTTACCTGAGGATCCTTATCATCCATCAATATGCATTTCCTTTCATCATATTAATGATGGTTTGTTGGAATGCCTTAATGTGCCAACTCAAACTTGTTAATTATTATGATTTTCATAAAATCAATATTGTATTACTAAAACATCGTCTTTCACATCTGACGCTTGATTTCTCAACCGGTAGTATTGAAAACTTAATGCCATCGTTCTACAATACATTAAATCTAGCTATTGCTGCATCTGTTCCGATCAAGCATTGTCGACCTCGAAGCAGATGTCCCCCGTGGTTTAATAAGACAATTAAATATCACAAGAATAGAAAAAACTCGCTATTCAAAAAATATTCGAAAAGTGGCTCTGCGCTCGACTATTTCGCTTACTCGGTGGCGAGGCATAGATTTAACTCCCTCAACCATCATTATTACTGCAGATACCTTCAGTTCATTAAATCCTCTCTGTTTGCTAATCCTAAATTCTTCTTTAAATTTGTTAACTCTAAAAGAAAAATTTCCACATATCCCTCTCATGTTTCTTTTAATGGCTCTGGTTCCTCGGATGATTTTGAAATCTCAAATCTATTTGCTGAGTATTTCCGACGAAACTTTTCGATTGCTAATTTTGAGTTATCAGCAAACTACCCATATCGTATAACTAACTCGGTTTCAATACCTAACTTGGTTATTTCGGAAGATGATGTTTTCAAAGGGTTAAGTTCTCTAAAATACAGTTGTTCGCCTGGACCTGATGGAATTCCATCATGTGTACTTAAATCTTGCGCTGTCGAGTTGTGTGGTGTGATCTCAAAGATTTTTAACATGTCCTTGTGTTCAGGTGTTTTCCCTTCATGTTGGAAGAGTAGTTTCCTTATTCCTATCCACAAGAGTGGAAGTAGACAATTTGTTGAGAACTACAGAGGCATAGCCAAGTTGAGTGTCTTGCCCAAGTTGTTCGAGCGTATTGTGACTCAGCATTTAGCCTTTGCCATTAATTCGTATATTTCTCCGCACCAGCACGGCTTTCGGAAAGGGCGATCTACAGTCACCAACTTGTTAGAGTTTACCTGTCATGTTTTCAAGGCTTTTTCTAGTGGCTCTCGCACAGATGTTATTTACACTGATTTAAGCAAAGCATTTGATTTGGTTAACCATAGACTACTTATCTTTAAACTCCAAGCCTCTGGTTTCCCACCCTACTTAGTGAAATGGATAAGCTCTTATCTGCACAATAGATCCTTCAGAGTTTTGTTTAACTTCATTAGCTCGGATGAATTCCCCGTTACGTCTGGCGTACCTCAAGGAAGTCACTTGGGTCCCATTTTATTTAGTTTATACATTAACGATCTCCCATCGGTGGTTAATTCCAGCCAGATCTTAATGTATGCTGATGATGTGAAACTGTTTTCTTCCTTCTCTGTTGAATCGCAATCACATCAGCTTCAAGGTGATTTAGATAATTTTGTTGCATGGTGCTCTTTGAATCTCCTGCAACTAAATCTGAGTAAATGTAAGAAGCTTTCATTCTCAAGAAGAAAGTCATTCATTACTCAGTATTTCATAGATTCGCATAAGTTGGAGGACGTCGATTCGATTACGGATTTAGGCGTCCTATTTGACCATAGATTACGTTTTAACTTGCATATTGAGCTCTCGATTAGCAAAGCTAGGTCCGCGCTTGGTTTTATAAAAAGGTGGTCCAAAGAGCTTGATGATCCCTACATTACGAAAAGGCTGTACATGTGTTTGGTTAGACCCATACTCGAGTATGCCTCAGTTGTGTGGTCTCCTTCATATAGGTGCTACGTAGATTCAATTGAATCAGTTCAAAAGCAATTCTTGCTGTTTGCCCTTAGAAATTTGGGTTGGGATCCGATTGCCTCTCTTCCTCCGTATGAAAATAGGTTGCTTCTGCTGTCCCTACCGTCTCTTGAGAAACGTAGATTTGTTCTTGGCGTTTCCTTTCTAATTAAAGTAATAAATGGTGCTATTGACTCGCCTTCATTACTTGGTGAAGTAAGCTTCAATGTCCCTAACCGCTTCTCTAGGCACTTTATCTTGGTAAAGCTTAATCAGTGTAAATTTAATTATGAGCTGTTCAATCCGCTCAGAGTCGTTTGCAAGAACCTAAATGACGTCTACCACTTATTCTCGTTATCGGACTCCTTAAAGTCCATTAAAGCAACATTGCTTAATACGCGCGATTTACCTATGTCGTATTTAAACTAGCTTTCATCCTTAAAAAGTCGTTACGTTTCGAAAGTGAATTATTGTTAATTTATTATCGGTTGCCAGGCTTATGCATGTTTGCGATGGCTTAGGGGTTCATTTGCAATTTGGTCCTGTACCGGTTGTAAGTGTGCTCCTATGCTGATAGTGTACATGCTTTTTTTTCTTTTTTCTTTTTCTTTTTTTTTTTTCTTCTTATTTGTTTTATTATGCTTATACTCAATTTTATTGTTAATTAATATTAGTTTTGCATTAAGAGCCTATTGAACTCGACTGTTACTTGTTTAGTTGAGTTTCTAGTATAAGTGGAATAAAATAAATAAATAAAAATAAATAAATGAAAAACTACATGACGTATCAATATGATTTTGCAATTACATTATTTTGATTGAAAGTTATTAATTCGGATCATTAATAACCGTGTCACGTACAGCAGCAGCCCTCATTGCCACTGTATTTTTTACATCCTTTAATTCACCCTTTTTCCATTATGCACGGAAATCCTAAGCATTATTCAAAATATTCGGCAACACGTTGTTTGTGGTCTTATCTTCGTTTTCGTGCATAAAGAAAATGGGAACTTGAAAGAATCGAGCTTGGACAGTGTGATTTTCGTCTGCGCTATAGGTGAAATATAATGTATCAAAAGTATCAAAAGAACATCTCCCTCGTACGTTGATTGATATCAAAAAAAAAAAAAGAAATAGAGGAAAAAAAAAACCCCTCACGTATCAAGATCAAATATTAAAATATTCAATGACGTTTACTGCTTGCAATCTAATTGAATATAAAACTAATTAGAGCATGTATGACGTTCTTATTTTTGTTCTCTAAAGGGAGTCATTTCCACACAAATAGATTTTATGCACTTGGAATTTTAATTAAACCGCAAAATACTAATCATTGACATATACATAGGAAAGAGTGAATGTGTGCACAAGTAAATAGATTTTTAGGTTATTAAGCGTTAATAACATTTCTTTATATCAATGTTTCTATCTACGAGCAAATAGAAATAAACTTAAATTCTCTTTAAAAAGATTCATTAAATTTGACAAAAAATGAACGTAGTTCCTGGCTTTTGTTTTCTTTTTAAGGGCTTACATGGATTTTGAGAGGTAAACAAGAGCCTATGTTCTCTACTTTGTTTTCTTTTGTATAACGGATGACTTGTCTTCTTTAAATTTTGAAGCATACAAGAAGTCAATGTTTACGGAAAATTTGTAAAATTTTCATTTAAAATTTTTGTAAGCTTGTGGCGATCAACACAATAAGTAAGGATTATTATTAGAAATCTTACAAAGTACACGAAAAGGGTTATGAATATGGTAGTTAATGCGAGATTGTGGTGAGTAAATCGCATTACTATTCCTCTATAAAGTACATTACATGTGATGATCTGAAGCAAGAATGGTAAAGATACTACATGCCTTCAATGAATTTTGGAATAAAGGCCACTTCTAATATCTCAAATCTTGTTCGCAGTATAGGTACATCGGTGGGCATTAATCTGTTTTCGTAAGGCGGAAATGCCAAACGAGAAACCTACTCTTGGTTAGACAGGGTAAAAAGTAAGTTGTTACTTTGCACCGATTGACTTAGGACAACATTATATTTTTAGTCTCTTGTTCTGACTATATGTACCCGTCTCCCTTCCTTTCCCTAATTGGATGAGTGAAGCACATCTCATTCATATCTCATTTGCAGCCTCAGAACTTGATTTTTACGAACTAAACACAAATTGACAAACTATCATCATTGTTGCTTTGTATGATGATTATGATTTGAGTAACTGGTTCTCTTGCATGGTAAGTGTAGCGTGCCTATAGTTTTGGGATCACTTCTATGTACATAGCAAATATTTGATGAATATATTTGCTTGGATATAACATGCAAACTTTTAGGCGATATTTTTATAGCATGAAATGCCCTTCATGCTATATGCGCATAAGTGCTATTAAATAGAACACTTTTATTAATCATACGCACCATGTACTTTTATAGGAATAGAACTTCACTAGTCATAAGCATTAAATGAAAAATTAATTGATTGTGACTATGTTAATAATATAGTTAGTGTTCATGTGGTATGTATTATAGTATGTAGTATGTGTGTAGTGTAATATAGTGTACGTAGCAAAACATACTAAATTGTTGTAAAAAAAAAATTCACACCTAGCGCTGGAAAGTGACGCTATAGTATTTACTATTTATTAGTTATTAGCACCGCGTAAATGAAGGATCCTATAGAATATCGTAGATAATTTGTCAGGTTGAGTTTTGTTGATATGTTATTTCCTCTTTTTCCTAAAACTCTCTTTGTATTATATATAAATTTTAGCACATGACTCATGTTTATCTTTTCAAACAAATGGATAAACGATATATTGTTATTAAAACTTACTTAGACTAAAGCAATAGATTCTAAGACTAATCCTATGATGAGTTCTAACAGCTAAGGCTGCTGCCTCTTGTTTCTTAAGGGATAGACTAGATGCCAAATGCAAAAACGTTGTCAAGTAGAAACTAAACTATGCTGATCAATAAACGCTTTCAAAAACAAGTAATTGTATAATAGATAAGAACTATGTATTATGTCGAGAAATAAATAATCTCTGTTCTTACTATTATCGTTCGTTGCGCTGTGTTCATACTCCATCTCAATAAACCTTGTCTTGCTTTCTAATACGGCTCCGGTTCCTTCCGGTGCGGGGGCAGGAACGGTAATGAGAGTTACAATAGGAGACTCTCTGATACTATATATTTTTGACAAATTCCAAAAAAAAAAAAAATCGTAAAAAAAGGGAAATAAAAAAAAGATTTAAAAGTAAACGAGTCATAGAAACGATGAAAAAGAATTAAAACTCTGTTTTCTTCAAACACTTGCTTTTCACGAAACTATCATTCCCTCCTTTATTTCTTTTTTTTCTAATTTGTGATAGATATTTTACTCAACTACTATAGGTCGCGGTCATGCGATACTTTGGGGATTTAAACGAGAAAATAGTGTTAAAACAATAGCTGAAAAAATATCGAGCGTATAGAGTGAATAGGCAATCGAGCACTTAGCAATTGGTTTTCTAACCTTTCTATTGAAGATGCGATCTTAAAGGTTAAATCGACTTTTAAAGCCTTCCCGGTCTTGAAGACTATCTTCTAAGAGCAAATATTTGGGCGAAACCCATGTCAATCAACAAAACATATAGCAAAAATGAGGAATACGAGGTGTGTTCAAAAAAGCGGGGGAATTTTTATTTTTTTCAAAAAATATTTTCCATCAATAGTTAACTTGTCATCTCCAAATTAATCCTCAAACTCATATAAAATTCCTTGTCAACAGTTTGGGCCGGCAGAAGGAATTCGCAGTGTATAAAACCACGATAATCGCGGACAACTATTAATATCATCTTGGTTTTTGAACAACTTTGGTGCTGCTTTTTCGGTTTTTGCCCGCCTTTTGCATGACATTCACTCGGTTGTGTTTACGAGTCCTGTGAGTAAAGCCAAAACCCATTTCTCGTAATAATGACGGATCGATATGCAGAAATCACACCGTTCTGTGTAGTAAAAAACTGCAGTATCAACGCAACTGAAACATTAATGACATTTATGACGTGTAATTTGACACAAATGTCTATTACGGTGTTTCCAATTTAGAAAAAAATATTGATCATACTTTTTGATCACAATGCTGTATTAGAGATTTCGCAGATTAAGACTCAAAAATGGTTGTAGTCCATCCCTAAACTCGTTTACAAGTATTTAGAACTGCGAAAAGAAAAAAACGATTCATTAATCACTGATTGGCTTGTCGTGAAATTTTGGCGTAACTCAGTTGAAATTAATTGAAATCGAAAACTATGAAATTTTCAAATATGTCTCTGTCTCTGTGTGTGTGTGTGTGTGTGTTTGCGATTTCTACAAAAGTTATTAAAAATTCATTACAGAAAAGTAGAAATCATAATTACTGTCAATAATAAACGGGAAGTTTGCTAACACGAATCGTCATAAAGAGAATGAAATTTATTGCGATTTTGCTCTGCCATCACAAGAATTTTGATGTAAACTTTTCTTTTAATCAAATTATTATTTATGAAAATAAAATCCTTTTCTCCGTTGCTCTTTTTTTTTGGAAAAATGAACGCGAAATATTATAATTGTCTCAGTCTTCTTCGCGTAATTTGCGAAAATTTGCATTTTCTTTATGAGCCTTATCGCTGCCTGCTTAAGAATTTAATATTTCGAGCAACTATCGCAATTGTAATAAATGCTAGATGAAGTGTAATTACAACTTTGTGTTTTTTGTTTGTTTTTATTTTTTTTATTTTTTTCTCTATTATTTTTCATACATATTTTTATGTTTTAATTAAAATTGAAACCTTTTTTTACTTATTGACAGTAAGATAAATAAAAAAGAAATTGAATTTTTTTATTTTTTTTTTTAGCGATTTTATGTAATATTTTTCTGTGTGCACTCTTGCTCTTTACTGTCTGTCGGATGTGGTTAATAAAACATTGCAATCTATATCGTTTGGAGGACAGAAAAATATTAAAATGTATTTTTTATTAAATTGATTAATTTTTTTTATATTTAATTATACTATTAGTAAGATTACTTACCCATAGCTTAAGTATCTGTTCCTCATTAGATGAAAGTAGAGACTAAATAACAATTTTACAAATGATAAAATAATCAGTTAACCATTTTCAATTATCGTTTAAATTCAAACAATTTTATCGTAAGCATTTTTCCTCGCTCTTTCCTTCTCCATCTTTCCCCCTCACTCTTGATCCAACACTTTTCCAGGTAGTTATTTTATTTTATGTCTTTGTTCACTTCTGCCTCCCTATTTATTTTATTCCATCCCGTTTCATTATAATTCAACCTACCGCACACAAATAAAAAGGCTATCTCTTCTCAACCTTGTAAATACTGAGCAGAACGTAAAGGATTTTCATTAAAGTTCACTGAAAGCTAAATAATTTATTAACTTTTCCCAACGCATTTTGTATCGAATCAAAGCTTTTATTGAAATGCTTACGTGAAACACTTAATAAAGCAAATGATAAAATATTTCAATTAAATTTTTTTTTTTTTTTTTTTTTTTTCTCACCTAAAATGCGAATAGAGTTTCCCACACAAATTTGTTTTACCTATTGCGCGAGACGAGTTTGTCGCATTCCAATTGCAACAGGGAGACGCGTACGCATACAAGGCCTACGTGACCTTGATCAGTACAAACATTTCAGTCACTGATGTGACAATGTCAGTCTAGTCGTCCTTTAACGTTATAACAGTCACAGGGATTGAAGTCGGAAACACACATAAGTTCGTAGCCGTTAGCTATACGCAATCAAGAGAGATTTGCTTAGAAATACGCTTATAAAAGCTAAGAAAAATTGCAAAAAAAGGGGGAAAGAAAAAATTTAAAACTTCGAAAAGCTTTTAATCGTATAATTGCAATGCCTATAAGTAATTAAGAAGATTTGCTGTTAGTTAAAAAGATCCACACGAGTGGCCGAAAAGACAAGAATCACGGCTACCGAGTCTGTGTTTAAGAGTTCAAATCTCTTTGGAGTTTGATGACCATACTTGGTCGTAGTTGTAGTGAGTGCTACTCTGACGCTCAGTCATCGAACGAGCATTCATATCCACTACTAGTACGGCCACCTGCTTATCTCCTTTGCTTTCCCCACTTCCTTTTGATCGTTACCGTACACTTATAGGAGACGTCCCCTGAGTGGAGGTATCCCAGCATTGTTCAATACGATAAATTTGCAACAAAGACGAAAATAATTACATTTGTTAATGGACGGTCACTTATAGAAAGTCTAGTCTTAGTCTAAATAACTGAGAGTGAAGGCGAATAAAGTTATTTGTAAACGAGCACGATGATAAGACTTAAAAGTTTACGGTGGAACAAACATAAGACATAACGCATGCTGTCGTATACGGGAATATCTATTTTGTAGATGGCGGGATCTTGTAGAGTCTTGTAACGCAGTGTCTGTTAGACTTCCTCTGTCTGTCTGAAGAAAAAACGAAAACTATTTTGAGGGCCACTCTTTAGTGCCAATAAGATAGAATCGGAAGCTGTTGCGACAGTCGTATAGTTGAGTTAGCTAGCTCCGGAGATCGTTGCCAGACTCGTATTTGCTACAAGTTTTTGAAGCACTTCATTAAAAGGTATCCAATGTAAGACTTAAACAAGAAAGCTGAGGAAGACAATGGTAAAGCAAGTCACTTAGTTCAAAAGGGCTTAGTAAGTTGCTTTGAAGCCGCACAGGAGTAGTTGAGAAAGGAAAGGCGCAGATTTTTTGCCAGGAAACTAAATAATAATAATTAGGCGGAGATAAAATGTGAAGCGAAGTTAAAAACATAAGAACTGAGTGACGAAGTTAAGATAAAAGCCGAGCTAAGTTAACTGCGCGATAGGACGCGAGCAAAATTGCGTTGCTGCTTTAAGAGCTGAACCGAAGTGCAATTGCAATACCCCCGGCTAGTTGAGTAGACCAGCCGAAGGTCAAAGCAAATTAAATAAGCAAACTTTTGTGGCCATTCTTTTGTCATACACCAGAAAAGGTCATGGCAGAAAGCAATGCAATGCAGGAATATTTCTGGATTAGTTATTTAAGATAAACTCTAGCATTGATTTATATTTCAAAAGAGAATGAAACCATGAAAAGTGATTATAATAAACTCATTCGAAAGCATTCGGACGCATTTAGTTCTGTCGAATAAAAAATATTTCCAAGTATACTATTAATTATTATAATATATTATTAATTAATATAAGTTTTGCTTTAAGTGCCAATTGAACTCGACTGTTATTTGTTTAGTTGAGTTTCATGTATAAGTAAAATTAAAATAAATAAATACTGTTACTATCTACGCAACAACGATAAGTTAATCATGATTTTTATAAAAGTTTATTTTAAATGGAAGACAGTTTTCCTTAGAGTTACACAGTTAATGTCTCTATAGTTTTACGTTTGCAATCTTTGTCACTATACTCAACTAAAGAAATGCCTGTCATAGAATTCGATTTACATTTTGCCTTTTCATATACATACATGGTACATTGGTTTTTCTATTATATTATATAATAATAAGAATAAGAAATGCTTATTTTCTACTTTATTTTCTCTTCTTTATCCAACAATGACGTTGCCCAGATTGATTTGAGGTTGTGTTACGGTTAGTATTGTTCTTTTATATTAAATTTCCTTTATTGGCAACAAAAAGAATAGAAAACAATATGAACACATTTGGGGACATTACAGAATGTTAAGTTGGAGGGATAAGTGCATATACCCTTGCCTTGCCTTTCATAGCAAGCGTTACTTACTTATTTACTTATACATGGCTATGGAAGCCAATGAATTATTCTCTTTTATATGTATTATTAGCCATTATTATTAGTTTTACTCCTATGCCGATGTGCTATATATGTATTCACTTATAATTTAGGCGATAGCTTTATGAAGGATTGTTAGCTTAACATAAAGAGTCCTTTACTAAGAGTGATATCTTTTTGATTCTCCCTCAGCAAATCGATCAGTTCTTTGCCGCGTAGGACCAATCTTTTGAAACCACGTGGTTTCAGATACTGGCTACAGAAAATTTCTTGACAAGGACCTGCAGCGGTTGGCATTGACAATAATGGTTTCCTTCTTATCATCCCGAAAGAAATCAGGTCTAATAATGCCGCCCCGCACAATAAGTTTTTCTAAAGGTAATGATACGTCATGGAATACTGGTGAACTCTCATCGCTCCAATAGCGACATTTTTGCGTATTGACAAAGCCACCGAGGGTAATGTGCACCTTACCTGAGAAGATGATTTTGTCACTGAAAAAAAAGGAAAAACAAATAAAAAAAAAATTTTTCTATGATTCCTAAACGTTCAGTAATCTTGAATCGCTGCGTGATGGAACAGCAAAGTATACTGAATACTTGCACATCTGAATGCATATAAAAAATAAATTTTTGGAACTAGAATTTACAATTTTCAAAAGTATCGCTCTTAAGGAAAGATCTTTATATTGATTTTATTGAACTACACGACTGTATGTCGCTCTAAAGAACTTTTTGCGAATATTTTGCCAGCAAAAGGTTCAAACTAAAGCTCACTCCCAGCTTACCTATGAGACGTAACTGTAGACTTTTTTTCTGAGCGATGTCCAGGCATAGAACAAAACTTAAGTTTGTGCAATCACCTATGTTACGTAGTTCAGGGCAGGGTTAGTTTCGTAAGATGCGTTTTCAAACAAAGATGACATATTCAGGAATAATGCGCTCTAGTGGCCGCACTTATTAATGATTACCTAATTTGAAAACTTGTATACCCTTTACTTTATTGTTTTCATTGCCTCAACATACATTGCAATCGGACGTGTAGCAGGAAAGATGCAGTCATGCTACAGCGTATTTGGTTGGAAACTGCTCGACTACTAAGCTTGACAAGTTTTACTGAGTTGTGGTAGACAGACTGAAATTATAGTTAGCTCCAAAGATTTAGTAAAGGGTGAAGTCGTTGCCTTGCGATAAGTCGTTTTTATACTTTCTTTATGTAGGTACGAACTCAAATGTTTTTCGGCTACGAAAACTAATAAGAGGCAGTTAAACATTTTCCTTAGAAAACCGTGCAAAAAAAAATCATGTACACAATTTTAAAAAATTGTATACGATGAAACAGCACGCTGTATTTTCTTAAAAAACCGTGTAAAAAAAATCATGCAAAAAAATATATGAGGCATGATAAGTTTAGGGATATGTTACGCAACTTTAAAAAATCGTGTTGGGTAAAAATACTCCAAATAACCGTGCAAAAAAAAGTGGTAATGAAATACGCAATATATGTCTACGAAACAAAAGCAATCAATTTTTGTTATTAAGGAGAAAAATTAAACTTAGTATACAGTTAAAGTTCAGTTCATAAGTACAACATATAAAAGTTTAAATTGAAAATAGGATTTAAAACCAACTTCGCAACTGTGTCATCATAAGTACGTAAGTCCGATGTGTCTAGCAAACTGTGGAGGTAGATTTGTTCTCTGTTAACGGCCTCTCTCTGGTTTTTTTGATTCCTATAAACTCTCTTACACAAAAGATGTTTTTTTAGTTTCCCAAGTTCCTCATATTACTCTTGATATTCAGCTATACAAAACTTAAGATTACCCTCCATTCCAGGATTATCAATAAGAAAATGTTGTTCCATAATTTCAAACTTTCGCGAATGAAATCAGACATAAATAGCTGAACTTCAGCTTCGACTATTATAAATTCGATCGAGTCGTCCCCATCCAAAGGCCTTTCTCGCATCAATTCATCGATATCATCCGCTTGAACTCTTCATCACTGAATGCATTTAACAGAGTTATAATGTTAGCACATTCGACTGGTTTTTGGACTACAAAACTTCCACTTTTGAAGCATGTTAGCAACATTTTTTCCAAGAAATATTTGCGGTCGAGTGACGCAAAAGAAGTATGTGTCGAATTTCTTTCTTTCAACTTACAAACAAAATTTCTAGGATTCGTGCAAAATTAAAAAATTCGTGTAAAAAAGTGCATTTGCTCTTATTGATGAACCGTGAAATTGGGCAAAAAGAGACCACGTAAAAGAAGAGTGCGGTGTACAAACATGTGGCACTTTTGGAAAAATTTGATAAATGTGCTTAATATTTCTTAATAAACACAGCAGAATGGAATCTAATTTAGGAAATTATTTTAATGTTCTTTTAACCTCTCCATCTAAGGCTAAGGTTTTTAGCGCTCGCTCAGTTTAACTTTTGGCTCCTTAAAATATTCTTGATTGATTAGTTTCTTTAAAGCAACAAAGGCGTTGTATTATTTATCATTTTATTAATTGTGTGAGTTATAATAGTAAAAGTACTGCATATGAAAATTTATATGCAGGCAGGCTCATAAAACCATTTTCTCAATGTTAATGTGAGAAAAACTCATTTAATTTTAATATCAGGTAGTCATGCAATTTATACGACTTGATATACGATATAAGCTAGAGTTTCATATCTAGCTAGGATGAGGGTATACTTATTTCGGCCTCATGTCTGCAACATCTGAAAAATAATAAAATAAATTAAATAGAAAAAGGGTCTTATAGAAGACCTCAATTTTGATGTTCATTGATCGCCAACGCTGACACGCACATAAGTTATCCTGCCTAAGTGTCCGAGTAAGTAAGAATCTAAAACTATGCACATGTGTTTTTAGTCCTTAGCTGTAGCTAAGGGTTAACAAGAGGAGATATTTACTTACAGACGCGCCTACACAAGCTAAAAAACAGCAATGGAAAACTTCCATCCGTTTGTGTAACTGATGCTTTCGTAAGTAACCCGAAAGATTACTACTACAATGCAGTAGATAGGAGTAGAGAGGAATCGTGACTACCAAGTCGGTGTTCACCTTTTCAATTCTCAATACGGTTTGATGAACATACTTGTTCGTAGCTATAGTGTATGCTTAGTCGGTAAAGGCGAACGCCCATTAAGCTGCAGCCAGCATCTCATTATTTCTTGCATCTTCCTTGAGGGATTGTTCATAATTCATTTTATTTACGCATTTTTTATTAATTGCATTATATTTATGGCTATAAAAGAATAAAAGAAAAAATAAAAAAATAAAACTTTAATTGAAAAAAACCTAATGATTATAAAACAACAAAATTTATTTCCTTTAATGTTCCATGATCTTCTACCCGCTGTACTTAAGTTAGAAATGGAAAGAGCATTGTAAACACATTTTTATTCCAAACGATGTAAATAGATTACCGCGTGTCTCAACAAAAGTATATACGCAGGTAATCTTCGCATAACAAGGCACTTCTATAGCACGAATTCACTTTAACACAATTCAAAAATTGTAATCGTGTTCCTAATATTTTGTGAAATCAGAGAGAGTCCCTAGTTTTGCTAAAAAGCTTACTCTACAAAGTATAAGGAAAGCCATAGGAAATTAACATTCGCGTTACACGGCTGCTACCTGTAAGTAAGTTAGTAAGAGTTTACATAAAACTTGTAAATGCCCTTAACGCATAGGCTTAGCCGAAAAGTTACAGTCATATTTCTTAAATGAAGCTCCTTCAAATGAAGAAAAAGAAGAGAAGTTTCCTTTTACGGTGTTAAAAGGAAGCTTGTAAAGACAAGCAATCCATAATAGCAGACGACAGGTAGACAGCATGGATCTGTAGATAATGCAGAGAAATGCTCAAAGGACAAGGATATCTTGTCAAAAAGGAAGACGCCCGCGAAGAAAGCATTTATTAACCGTTTGAGTACCAGACGGTTTTGAAAAAACACTGTCGAAAGATCCCAAGCAGCGCGATCGCGCTGTTTAGATTTTATGTCGAGAAAACCCAGCACATTTCGAGCATTGTCGACAGCTGACGTCGCCTTACGTATTGTCGAAGTCGAGCGCAATACAATTACAGTAGTACTATAGTAGTGCAATAATATATTATATAATAAAAATTTCTATTTTGGTGTTGTGTTTTCTATAATTTTTGTGGAACAAACTTGAAATATTTATTAATAAACAATTTAAATGCATTTAAATACATAAAATTAAACAAGCGCTATGGCGCTGCTTGGTATTTCTCGACATAAAGTTCAAACAGCGCGATCGCGTTGCTTGGGATTTTTCGACAGTGTTTTTTCAAAACTGTCTGGTATTTCTCGATATAAAATCTGAACAGCGCGATCGCTGCAAACGGTTAATTCATGTAATTATGAGGAAAATTATGAAAATTTCCATAAAGATATTTATCTCAATCATGGAAATATAATAACTTTTTTTTTTTAATTTTTGAAACTAAACCCGCTTTTCATACTAGAGCTCTTTGTTTGGTATGACATGGATTCATTTAACACGGCGGTCCGCGTTACACGGCTGCTACCTGTAAATAAGTTAGTAAGAGTTTACATAACGCTAATCTTGTATGATAAGACGTTTAGTGATGAGTGTACAAGATTCGGCCTCAGCCGAACATATAGCAATTTTCCACCTGATTTTCTCTTATAACTACATACCCGAGTATACGCTTGTGCAAACGTACACAGGGTTTTGAAGAGGACATTCATTTCAAAATTCATATTTCACATTACATGATAGGCAACAATTAAAATAGTCTCGCAAAGCAGAAATAATTCTTTTTTGTTTTTTCTTTCCGTTTCTTATTTTTGCTTTTGTGACGCGATGTTTCTTCCATGCTTTCGAAAAAAAAAAAAAAAAACGAAGTAAAATGTTCAGGTAACCCTAACTTGAAATGACTTTCATTTCTTTTGATGTCCATTTTTTGTTCGTTTCTTATTTCCAGAAAAAGAATAAAAACGTGAAATTTTTAATTATTTATACTTTGTTTGTACTTGTGACGGTGTGTTGACTGACTGAATTCAATTTGATTTATGTAGGTAGTCGGTCCATTTAAAATGCTTTTGAACGGAGAGCATGAAAAATAGCACATTTGGGGTTTGTCGGTGTCGTTGTCGGTGTCGGTGTCGTTGTCGGTGTCGTTTTTCATTGCGGCCCGTTTTGCATCTCTTGGCAAGTGGCAGGCAACTTAAGTGGTCGCGCCTTTAATGGTAATTCTCAGTTGTTTAATTTATGAAATTGTGTCAGGTGACCTTCATTATTTAAATGGTTTGTCATTTATAATAAACCCACATATAGACGCACAATACATACACATTCGTACAACAGCTAATGGTCGCTTTTTCTTCAATATTTGCAGTGGTTTTTACTTTCTCACAAACATACACGCAGCATATACATATCGACCGTCCGACATACCGTCACATTTGCATATTTTTCTATTCCTTTACGTTTCATTTTGTTTTTCTATTTCTATTGAAATATATATATATATATATATATATATATTCACGTTCACGTTTAACTTTTTTAACGGCATAACTATAACAATGTTTTGTAATTGTTTTGTGGTATACAACGTGAGAGAATTAAAGCAGTCTGTAAACTGTACCGTTAGCTTTTACTAGCTTTGACTGTCTCAGGTGCAAAGCAAACTGCAAGATGGTCGCAATATTGTTTAACTGTCTCGCGTGCTTGCTTAATATTGAAATTGCAGGACCTTCGTTATAGTTGCAATAAAGCAATACAATCCTACTTCATAAGCACATAGATAAAATATATTGAAAAAAAAAAAGAAAAAGTGAACACAACATAGCGGGCCAAGGCTTACATTACCCTACACTACTTCGCTTAATATTATTATTCATATAATGAGTCTTCAATATAAAGGTTATAAGCAATCGGTGCGAAATAGCAATCTGGAGCTTTCGTGCTTGGGCCAAAACATATCTGTATAAAAAATTTCATCAAAATATCTCAAAAATTGCATCAAAATATCTCAAAAATTGCGGCAGATGGACATCTGGAAGGACGGACGGACAAGCTTAGATCGATGCACGCAACAATTCTAAATCGATCGGTGTAATCGAAGGTGATACTATTTCAAGTCCTTCTCGATCTTGCATATATTCGCCACGAATTTAATCCACCTATGCCCAGCAAGTTGTCTGGGGTATAAGAATTTTAAAAATAAATCTTAATAATGATTATTTACCGAGGCATTCAACCACTAGTTAAAAAAAAATGAAACATAAATTTCCTAAATGTTTGCAATAAGAGAAAAAAAGGAAAAAAAAAAAACTCTGACTATGACTATCTCTGGTATGCATTTTCCATAGTAAAGATAAAATTAATTTAATTACTTTCGATATAAAAGCATTCGTATTGCTCCAGCTGTTGCTTGGATAGTAATTCAGTCGTTATATCGCAAAAAAAAAGCGCAGCTTTTGTGATTATCAGTTAACAGGTTCGTATAAACGCATTAATGCGAAAAAATAACAAGAACTGTGCTCTAAAGCGTAAAATGTAAAGGAATAGGAGACATCCGGCCGTAATTGAAATGAGATAAAAATCTCAAAAGCTTATACAGGTCGGTTTGATAACCTCAAAATGCTCGCTCTAGTTGCTTCGTTAGTTAATTAAAAGGATAACAGCAAAAGTGAATCACCGCAAAGATGGACCGGTCCTTAGGCATAATCGTAATTCGAAAGCAGCAAAAACGTTTTTTTTGACGATATTCTTGAATACTCACTCATTGAACACTCTGCTTGTGCTGAGTGTTGTTATTCTCAGTTAGAAGTACAAAGTAGGCCCCGCCTTGCCCAAAGGTGAAGATTTGGTTCATACTCAAACTTTCGCACCTTCAGTTTTCGAATAGCACCACAATCTCTTATAGGATTGTCTTACAAACCCGGGGGATGCCGGAAATCACTCGTTATTTAACCGATTAATCAATGAGCTTCGCCTGTTTAAGGTATCTAAGCAGGTGCAGATGTTAAAGCAAAGAGACTCTGACCGTCACATGGTGTCATATACAAGGGGCATATACCGATAAGAAAAAACTAGAAAAAAAACAATATAATGGACCATGGTCCATCATCAAATATACACCTTACAGATGTTCGTGTAAAAATTTTTTAAAGCGATTAGTTATATAACGATAGTGTTCGTCCCTGATACCCAAAACTCGTCTGCGTACCAAACTTTGACTTGACAAATACTTGGAAACCGTTTGAATGGGAAATTTGCTTGCATTCACCATATAATCTGGACCGTACCGCGTCCTACTAACATTTGTTTGTACTACCTGCTAAACTCGCTGAATCAAACTTGATTTCAAGACCGACATGTTTAAATCCTTTCATTCATTTTTACGATCAGAGATCTTAAAAGTTCCATCGACTTAGCTAAGGAATTGCGCATATTTTATATAGTAAATTTTAATCAAAAAAAAAATGTAGAAAAAGTATGTACAGATTTTGGTGGAAAAATCTATTAACTACTTATTTAGGTTTGTTTGGCCATCGAACTATTCAGACGAATACGTGTTACTTTTCCCTTTTAAATAATTGTTTTGTTTGTATAAACGTAAAATTATTATTTATATGCTATTATAATATAATTGTTTTTGATGAAATAAAAAATTAATTAATGAGAATTAATATGAAAAGGCATCAGTGCATATGACTGATTAATTTACTATTTATTTGATGCCCTACAGCACTTGCACAACGAAGTTATACTAAGCTTTTAAGGCGCTGGCTTTATTCAAAGCAATCGACTTTGAATCATTTTTCAAATTGATTTATGCCCTTCTATCCGTCCCTCTGTCCATTTTGTGTATTATCTACACATTGCAGTTTTCAGACATTTTATGGAAAATGAATATAATTCATTGGTTGGTATACTTACAACCGCTATATATTTAGCTTTATATTTTGAAAAATCCGTTCAATGAGAAATTTTGCTATATTCAATATATCGATCAGGTATAAAAATTTGACAATATAAGTGAAATTTCGATGGTGCTGATAGCTTTTCTTCTCATTCTGCTGTGAAAAACTGGAGCTAATAAGTACCTTCCAGCATTTTTTTTTTTTTTAATATGATCAATACCTCAGGCGATGGTTTCTAGAAGATAATCAGAAAGGAATGAGGAACGAGAAAGTGATTGGCCGCAGCCTGTGAGCCAAATCAATGAGTACCGGCTGGGCATTCACTATAGCTGCGACCAAGTATACTCTACGGCCTTGAAATTTGAACCCGCGAATATTGACTCGATCGTTTCGGTCCTTATCTAACTTTATTTAGTATTTTACCATGCACACTGAACTAGAATTGTAATCATACATAATGGCTCACATGAAAAGTACAGTTTCATGGCAATAAGCTGTAATTTTTGTTATCTGTATGTGACGAAAGCAGGTGAAAATGAATGTAAAGTTTATTTTGTTAATTGTTAAATATTTGCGATAAGTGAAATGGTCGGCTTAACCGGACCTTTCAACCTTTTAATTCGTTCTTACTTTAATATCATTTCTGTTGAAAACGATAAAATTTTATTTATTAATATTGATTAAATATTTTCAAATTAATTTATTTACAAATTAAAATTAAAAAAAAAAAAAGAAAAATTTCATTTTTAATAAATTGTAATGACTATGAAATTAATATATTTTTCTAGCGATGGAAAAGAGATAATCATATGATATATAATAACAGTAAATTGTACATCATGTAACTATACCAGAGCCAGCATAAAATCATGAAAAATTATAAAATCATCATCATCGTCATCATCATCATCTATCTTGACATAATTGTTCCTACCAACGGCTTTTTATTATCACTTCAAATTTCCTTTCAGTCCGCTCAGTCGGAGATGTTGTCGTTTATTACATTTGCAATACATTTGGCGTTAATTTTACCGAAAATGATCATTGTCAAGCAAATTAAATGGTGCGTATGGCACTAAGATACCGTCACTCGCTTTAGGCAACAAACTCAACTAACGGTAATAAAGGGAAACATAATCTATCTGCACAATATTTTATTTGCTTTCACTTATATATCTACCTACTATTACTACTGCTACTACTGCTAATACTACTACTACTACTGCTATTACTACTGCCATTATTACCACTCTGAATGTTTAAGCGTGCGTAAGTTTCGACAAAGATTTTGGCAAAATAGAAGAAAAAAAAAAAGTTATAAACAAAAATAATAGCTAAGCATTGTGCCAAAGCGTAGTAAGACTATGATAAATGTTGTATGGTTTTGTTGTACTTAATTTATACTTTATTCTGGACCGCCACCAACACTATGAGTAACCAACAACAACATTAACAACAAACTAGTTTTATATTTGCTTTATTATATACATAATGTGCGGTTTCTATATGCTTTACTACAATTTTTGTGAGTTCTTTCCTTTTTAAACCCTCCACCGCTTGCGGTACGGCGTATATTAAGTTCGTCCGGACGTACGTAATTCGCAAAAGTGCTTAAAGTAGACCCAGCCTTTATTATAACGAATGATTCAGAAAATAATTCTGAATCATTATCCAATGAAAGCTTGTCTGTTCGCCTGTCCGTCTAATAGCTGTCCATGGATACCTTTGATTAATCTACAGGTTGCAATTTTCAATATATTTCTTTGAAATTTCCTATACTGCTGCATTTTGACTCAAGGACGAACTCTATTTAAAATTCTTCGGATCGGTCCATTTGTTCGACCACTCCCCCAAATAATGACTTTCTAAAATTGTAAAAAAAATTGCAATTCTTAAAATTTCGCGACAAAAGTCGGTGAGTAATAATTTTCCCAACTTCTAAATTGGTATAAATTGGTATCGGTTGGGGTAATTATTTTAATACTCTCTCATATAATCATTTCTGTGTAAATGGAATCTTTAAAGGTCTACATTTTTACTATTTAATGGTCATTTCATAATAGTAAGTTCACAAAGAAATCGACCAAATTCGGTCTTATGCCCAAAAGGGCTTAATTGTTAAGGCTTTACGATAAACCAAATGTGAACCACATGAGTCTATTTCTTGGACCCCATTCCATATAAGATTTAATTTGTAATATTATCTGATGAAAATTGGTCTATAAAAGCAATTTAGAAAAAAAATTAACGGTAAGATATTTGGATCGGACAGGTCTGCTTGTTAGGCGCTAACATATATTTTAAAACGAACGAATAAACTGCACAAAATGATGTGGGGTATCTAATGCTCGGCCTTGCCCGACAATAATACTCTCTCTTATTTTTATCTTTTAATGTCACGCTGAGTTTAGTTTCATATATATACATACATACGTGTATACATATATATACAACTCTTACTGAAGCAGAAGTTTTCGAATATTCTATTTATGTATTCTTTATGATAACATCCCGCACCACAAACCCGCCACGGCTTTGTCCGAAGTAAACTTCTTATTCAATTACCTTGATCTGTTAAAGGCAAACAAGGATGGATATACATGTAAATAAAAAGAAGGTAAAGCATCGCAATTCCAATATGAAAAATATTTAACCACCATCGGCGGCGACTTTTTGTTGTCTGTTTCTGATTAGTGTTACATGCTTCTATGGGTTCTTTGACTTAAGCTGGTAAGTAATTTGTACCTATTATTAAAAATGTACGCATTTTGTAGATAATTTATTATATTAAGTATCGGAAGCTGCTGTTATAACAGTGTTGCAATTTTATTAAACATTGAATAGTGTGGGGACCAAGTGATAATCAGAGCGAGCAGTCCCCGATGATTACACTTGCTTGAGTGACTTATCTCCGTTTAGCGATTCTATAGTTTTTTTACTGATCTATGTGCTGTCATGTTAAGAACCCATTTTATACGGGGTCGATCATTTTTGCTTAATTTAGCACTTTGAACTCAAGTATCCATATCCATATTGCCTAAAGCTACTTTTAAAGGTCCTTCAAAATTAAGACCCGTCTCACTATATAACACGTCCTCAATTCCTGTAAAATTTCGAAAAATTTACAGCCATGTCTGTACCTTTTTTTGTTCTTTTCCTCCCCGATCGTTCGTGCGTATAATTTTAGGTTTTAAGTAAACTAAATATATATACGTTCATGACTCCAGGTATCTCCAAATAGTTAATCTTCGAAACCAACTTTCTTGTGTTCATGGAATATTGAAATCAGATTTTTTTCATCTGTCAAACGTTACATTTTGGCTCTTTTTACCCATTCCTTTGTTCCATTTCATTCCTACCCTTCCTCCTGTTTATCGCCCCTACAGGTATTAACGTAACTGAGTGATAGCTTCACCCGATGGTTCGTCGGTGTTGCCAAGGAAATGATTTCTCATTTTTTACTTTTCTCGTTCTATCTATGCAGCCTTCAATCGGTTTATCTTAATGCCTCTGCTTTTCGTTTTTTCGTTTCTTTATCCGGCTATCGCTCTATCTGTCTTCATATTCGTTCCTCCCTCTGCGTATATCTTCCCGTCCACTCGTTTTTCCAACCATTTGTTTTCACCAGAATTCTTTTATCAATAGCAAACAACCTGCAGCAGATAACGTATAAATGTAATGGTAACGAGAACACTTTCTAGGAGGAATACTATCACTACTAAATTTATATGGACGTATGGACCTATCTTTTAGTAGAGCGATCGATTCAGAGTCACTTTCTGAGTCATTTTCTGAATCGATCTACGAACAGCTCGCCACATTCCAGATATTTTGGCGCAAAATTTGATACATCGACCATTTTTGGCCCCGGGAAAGAAAGCTATTGAAAATGGTTTAGATCGGAACAATTTTTCGAACATTCTCTATACAAAGTCTGATTTTGAAAAGTCGTGATATATGAACAATTGCATTAAGCGAAGTGGTGTAGAAGCTTTAATCCTAGTGAACAACGGCCCATTGTAGTTTGTTTACTTGTTATTTATTTTTTTTTTTCTAATGTTTCAATTACTACAAACTTTGCATTAAATATTAATAATTTCTCTAGAAAACTAATAACAATGGTATAAATAGTGACATCAGTTTTTTAGCATCCCTTTTGCTTATGCATTTTATAGTAAAAAAGTAATTTTCTAACTAAAACTTACTTAAGGCATTATGGGGATTTTATTTGTTTAGTCTAAAAATTCTTTACTTTGTAACTAAATATAACAATCAAGTAACGAGCTATCGTGGTATCAGTGGCTCTGGCATTAACATTTAATACAAAATTCTTTTAATAATATTTAACAAGCTTAAAAAAATGATAAGATAGCATTTTATACAAATATTCCGGAATCTCGATGCATTCGCGAATTTATATCAATTTTAATAAAACTTCGCTTAAATATGCTTCAGGCTATTTACTTATAGACTTTTTTTTTTTTTATAAACTCTATAGAAACTATACATAATAAAATGAATGAAAATTAAATAAAAAAAAAGAAAAAAGACAAATTTTACAGAAAAAAAAAATAGTCCTCGAAGGAATTAAGTCAGCAGGTTATTAAAACTACAGATGACTATAACAGTAATAAACTTGCGTTATAAGTAAATACAAATAGCAAAACAAAGTTCTTGCCGTCTTTGCATTCTTTTAAGTTAATTTTATTTCTTATACGATTATATTTATAGAGAGAAATTCTTTCGAATCTTCTTTAAAGTCAAAGTCAAGTCAAGTTGTGTAACATGTGTCTTTATGTCCAATCCTACTTGATGTTCATTATAAGAGAAGTTTGTAAAAATTTTTACTTTTTGTGACGTGCTTAAGACATACAGTCAGCATAGTTTGTTTTCTTTTCTTCACAACAATTATAGTAGAAAAATGTCAACAAACTTAATAAACTGTATAAGTAACGGAGCAAAAAAAAAAAAAAAAAAAACAAAAAAAAAAAAGAGAAGAAAAATTTTATATAAAATAATGGGAAATAAAACTGAGTGAAATGAATAAAATAGTGGCAGAAAGAAATGAATGAAATGAAATTTCGTGGCTTGTTTTCATCAAAATTCACACATACTTTTCATATATATTGAATTAAGCAAGTTAATGCACTATAGTCGGACACGGTCCACCATTAAGTACCCCAAGCTAATTCGCTGAGTGCAATTATTTATATATCAACATTTCAAAGTAAGACATTACATAGGTAGTAATTGAAATAGGGGTTCGATCCCTAACTATATATTCAATAGCATTTGTCCTTGGCAGATAATACCTCATTGTACCAAATTTCATCAAAATATTTCAAAAATTGTGATCTATACGTCGAACATAAGAAGGCAAGACGCATAGACAAGCTTAGATCGATTCAAAAAATGATTCCGAGT